>NC_134860.1:46978129-47312712 GCF_049852395.1 Peromyscus maniculatus bairdii | reverse complement strand
GTCTCAAGTGGGCACCCCAAGAACCCAGACTCCAGTCCAGTTAATGTAACAGCACGAGGTTCTTATTGAAGCGACTGTACAGATGGGCTACTCTTGTCCTGAGAGCAAGAGTCGCATCTTACTGTAGCCACATGGGTGCTTTTAAAGGAAAAACCCACAAAAGCCATAAGATTACAATTTCCATACAATTTCATTTCACAAGATCATGCTCTGATCACAGAGTGGGTATAGTCACATCTGTCCACATGCACATTCTTCCTGAAACCTCAAGGGGGTATCAAGGCGGGAGTGGAGTTTACACAAAGGTCACAGTGGTCCTTCCTGGAACACTTGCAACTATCCCAGTCACAGTTGAGCACATCTCTTAACAGAAATCTTTTTACACTGTTACATTGTTACAGGGGTGGTTGAATAATGATTGAGTCAGCTTGCCCTTGGAACTAGATTTTTAGTTTCTCATTTCCTGGGACTTGGGGGCATAAGCCTGAAGGGTTAGGGTCTTTCACACACCACATGTGTAGAGTGCCTACAGAGACTAGAATAGGGCACCAAATCCCCCGGGAACTGGAGTTAGAGATGTTTGTGAGCCATCATGGAGGTCCTGGGAACTGAACCCAGATCGCTGGAAGACCAGACAGTGTTGTTAACTACAGAGCCATCTCTCCAGCCCCAAGAAAAACATTTCTAAGAGAACAAGCAAACAAAATAGTAAGTTAGGTATTTAGGCCATTATTTATCTAAACAGTGAAATTAAAAGCAACTTATTTTTTAATTTTTTCATGTCTACATTAAAAATGCTTTTATAATTCAATCAAATAATATTTCAAGTGATTATAAAACTAAACTTACTTTTTAAAATAAATATGTTGTCTGCCATGCTTTGGGTTTCTATGCATAAATATGGATCTGTTAGAAGTGGGAGAGACTTACATATCAGATTGCCAACTGCCCAGACAGCCAAAACTATTAAAAAGAATGGGTCCAGTCATTCACTCTTTCATTTATAAATACTAATTGAGCATCATTTAGGTACCAGGCAGTGATAGGCACTTGGGAGGTACCAGTTAACGAGACATAGGCCTACAGCATCTTTGTACACCTTACATCCTTGATGTTCTTCTAGAGTATGGTCCCCACAGAGTATGTAATAATGCTAATTCTGAATTCAGGGCATTTATTTACTAGAGAGAGATATAGACAGAGACAAGCAAACCAAAGATAAACTCATTATGGATTCTGCTCAGAGCCATGAAGATGAGCTAGGTAGAGAGTATGTGGGCCGAACTGTAGACAGAGGCTAAGGCAGCTCAGCAAGAGTGTCCCAAGCAAAGAGGAGAGAAAAGGGGGTGGGGAAAATTGAAACAAGGTGGGTAAAGGGACAGAGTTCAAAAAGACTTCAAAAGGTAGTGTGTGCCAAGTCATGCAGGTCTTGGGAATGATGAAAACACAGAAAATGAATGATGTTGAGAGTACTGTGGCGGCTGTGGGTTTTATATAAGGGGATGTCATGATCTAATATTGATGCAAGATTTTGGCAGTCACAAACCCCAGCCTGTGGTTCACATAAGAAATCCACATTATAGGTGTGTGCTTAGAATATGTCGGTGTATAGCTGTGTGGTGACTGGGAACCTTCGGGGAGCAAGCTTACAGAGTAAGAAGAAGTTAAACCTGAACAAAACACCCAAGATACCCCAGATTTTAGAAATCCATCCAAAGAGAAGACAGGAGCAACACTTGTGGGGAACAGGACCCCAAAACAGGAGGGTGACTGGGGGAATTGCTTTAACCCAAGGACTTTAAGGTGTGTTGATTTGCAGCAAGACATAACTGGTACCCCGGGAGACCTTCTGAACATTTGGGTCATTTATCCTTAGGACAAACAATATTATTTCTTTGCTGATATTGAATTAACTCATTTTATTAAGAACTGGGAACATGCTAATTTTTAAATCCTGTAAATGGGGAGAAAGAAGGAGAAGGATGGAGGAGGGAGAGAGAGACTTTTCTGAGAAACTGTCAAACGATTAAGAACCAGAATCTTTACATGAACATAGAGAATAGATCTGCTGTCCTGTGGACTGCCCACACCTGTAGGGTAGACACCACTGTTCTCAATGATGACTGGCTTATATTCTTTCTCTTCTTTGATTTAAAATCTAATTTTAATGCTAAATGTTGTGTAGGTCAGGCTATAGGACAATGATGTCATTGACAGAAAGGTACTGTAAATTGAAAGTCTAAGAAATTTACCTCTAGGCAGGTAAGTGTCCAAATGAGACAATGCAACATGCCCTGAGACAAAGATAAAGGCCTGCAGGTCTCCAGGGCTTTCCACGGGGACTTCAGCTGTCAGTGATGCATCTGCACAGCCTCAAAAAGCTGCAAGGTACTGATTCTGTTTGTATATTATAGGCCATGGCTAGGATGAAGGCAAAAATCTAAAATTTAAGGAGGTCCTCCGAAGAGTGTCCAGATCCCAAGCTGGTACCTGACAGTGAGAACTTCCTCAAATCTTCTACAGCTGGCACATCACTTGTCCACTCTAGACCTATCTCTGCTCCCACCTTCCTCTGCCTGCTGGATTTCCCACATGCAAGCTTCCTCATCCAGGGAATTGATGCAGGGCTAGCATGTAGCAGGGTAATAACTTCAGAAGCCAGTTAAAAGGGATCAATTTCCCAGGTGCCCCTAGATGCATAGACTAGAGCTAAGGTTTTGATTTTCACATTGGGGTTTACCATAATATTTTATTTAACTAAATAATCCATGCCTCTAGATATGATGGAAAGCAGAAGGTTGACTTTACTTGCTCATAGGGCTCACAGTTGTCAACTGGTATGCCATACTAGAATGACCAAATTATAAAGTGAGCTTCCCTGCTGGGTTCATCCTTCCAGGACCCTGAACATCTCTCTAATGTCTTGTGAGATGCTCTTACTACCTGCTGCTGCTGCTCCCATGATGCACTTGGAGCACATCCTTACCCCTGAAAGCCTGATAATTTATTGGTAACTTAAAATTTGTTTCTGCCCAGTGGTACACTAAGTGAATTTTCTACACTAAGTTGTAATCACTAATGACCAAAGAGTTCCTTCAAAAATATGGATTCTAGTATAATCTATTGGCCCATGAGAACATGATTTTGAAACTACATTGTTTAGCCTTAAATATGTTTATGGAGCAAATTAGTGAGTGCCAGGTCATAAATAACAGTCCCATCACAAAAGATGGTGTGATGTGAATATAAGGTGGAAAGATATTAAAAGTGAAATAGTACTAACAATTGAGATAGCAAACCAAATAAAATGCTTGGATTACATGGAAGTATAAGATCTTTTATGAGATAGCAACATTATTCATTTTTTATTTTTGTTGTTAAAATTTAAGAATACACAATGTACTTTGGTCACATTTGATCCCAATTCCAGCCCATACACTGGAGCTTACTTAACGTACAGCATGTCCCAAGGTGAAGGTAAAGGCCTCTGTGTTGCTGGAGGGCTTCTCTCCAGGTTCCCCAAGCCCCGCAGTCCCACAAGCCATGTATAAAATAATCACTCAGACACTTATATTACTTATAAACTATATGGCCATGGCAGACTTCTTGTTAACTGTTCTTTTATCTTAAATTAACCCATTTTTATAAATCTATACCTTGCCACGTGGCTGGTGGCTTACCAGAGTCTTTACATGTTGCTTGTCTTGGCGGTGGCTGTAGTGTCTCTCCCCTCAGCCTTCCGCTTCCCAGAATTCTCCTCTCTCCTTGTCCCACCTACTTCCTGCCTGGCCACCTACTTCCTGCCTGGTCACTGGCCATCAGTGTTTTATTTATATAGAGTGATATCCACAGCACTTCCCCTTTTCTTCTTTTTTTAAAAAGTAAAGTTTTAACTTTAACATGGTAAAATTACATATAACAAAACAATTATCGAGCAAGAATTATAGTTACAATATTAAAGAAGATGTCTTATCTATCTTATATTTGTGAATTTAAGGTTTTATATCTAACTTATCTTTTATCATAACTGAGGAAATTACAACTATCTAGTTTTCAACCACATCAAAGACCTGAGAAGGAACATAATGGTACCTGAGAAATGGTAGATGGATGTAAGCAACTTTCAGGAATCTTGTAAAAGTAGACCAAGACAGCTGGCAGCCTGGACAGTCACCTAATGTTTCTCAGCATTGTTGGTGCATTTAAATTGGCTACAGGCCTAGAGTATCTGACAGACCATTTTTAGAAGCAGGAATTCTGAGAGACCATCTTACCCTGTCTTGGCAGAATACAGTGGTCGCTTTCCTTGTGCCCCGCTTGTCCAGAAAGGACAGCATTATATTTGTACTGTCAGCCGTCAAGGCAAGGGCAGTTCTTTGCCCAGTAGGCCATTTTGTGCCAAAAAGACAAACTTCCAAATGGAAATGTCTTAGAAGCCCAACATTCTCTCAGGATCAATTGGTGCAGCCAGGAGCAATTGTGTCTCTAGTCAACAGAATTTTAAGTTATTTAAATGCCATATTCTCTAGGTTTATGAAGTGTTTGAAGATTACTTATCTATCTGAAATATATCTATGTATACCTAGAAAACTTAACTAACATGGCTACAGATATGATTATCATAGATGACTAATTATTAATCTATTTTTTAATTATCCATTACAATTTTAAATGAGTTACATAAACCTAATACCTCAAACAAGAATAGAAATATATATACAGGATAACAAAATTAACTTTAAGTTTGTATCAATAAACTAAAATTTATACCAATGTAAAACATTTTAAACAAGTTGTTCTTTAAAAGTAGGTTCATTAATCTACCCTTTTATCTTATCATCTCCATATCCTCCTATATATCTATATCATATCCCCTTTTCTTTTTTAGAACGAGATCACATTTATAATCAACCTGTTTTAAATAAAAATATTGTTTTTTCTCTGTCCCACACCAGAGGGCTCTTCTGATTTGGGACACAAGAATCTCTTAACCATTTTTTTTTAAAGCAATATGTCTGGGTTTAGAGGAGGAGTGAGCCAATTCCACCTCTAAAGCCAGCTTGGTATATTTGGGAATTTGGGCGTACCATGTCTTACTACTTCCTGCTGGAGGGGGCGCTGTATCTTATGGGGACGCAAAGAAAATTTTAGGCCTATGGGGTAGTCTGTGAGGCTGTATTGTGTGAACCAGTTGCCTTGAAACCACTCTGGATGTTGGATCATCTGGGCCATGGTGTCATTGGAGACCTTTCAGGGGGTCTTGGCTGGTGAAACCTGATGTATCTTAATCTGGAACAAATCCACAGCCTCTGACTTTCTGTGGAAACAAAAGCAGAACCTCTTTTCCAAAGCAACATATCCTTAAATCCAAATTTTGAAGTGAAGGTACCTTTAAAATATACATTTTGGTATAACTCAACAGCTTTTGCAATCAAATGTTTTTCTTCAGTTACAAATATCAAAGACAACATAATCCAGATTCTCTGCGTGGTAGCCATCTTTACGTGGCTTATTTTTTATATTACCTTGAACCTATTGATTTAAACTGCACCATTCTAAGACGGAAAAGGCGCTGTGGCTGCTGGCTCCGCCCACTTCAGCTTCCCAACATGGCAGTTGTACGTTTTCCACCAGCTCTGGGAGTCATCAAGTCTCAGAAATAGTGGGTCTAAGCTTTTATCAAAGCAGCGTGTAGCCCAGAAACCTCTTTTTTTTTTTTTTTTTTAATACTAGCAAAGACTAAATTTACCACATAGCGTAATGTGCGCTGGCAGACGCCTCATTCCCGCCATACTGCCAGTCAAACGCACACGCCAGGAACCCGCCAGTGTTCAAACCTGCATTTTGCGGCGTCTAGCTGCCCGTATGAGACAAGAAGCAGGAACCTGGTTTTGACTCTGTTTAGAAATGGTTATTAAATATTCTCAGGTTTAAGGTGGAAACTCGAGCCGTTGGGCACCATTTGTTGCTGGAGGGCTTCTCTCCAGGTTCCCCAAGCCCCGCAGTCCCACAATCCACATATAAAATAATCACTCAGATGCTTATATTACTTATAAACTGCATGGCCGTGGCAGGCTTCTTGCTAAGTGTTCTTTTATCTTAAATTAACCCATTTTTATAAATCTATACCTTGCCACGTGGCTGGTGGCTTACCAGAGTCTTTACATGCTGCTTGTCCTGGCGGTGGCTGCAGTGTCTCTCCCCTCAGCCTTCCGCTTCCCAGAATTCTCCTCTCTCCTTGTCCCACCTACTTCCTGCCTGGCCACCTACTTCCTGCCTGGTCACTGGCCATCAGTGTTTTATTTATATAGAACGATATCCACAGCACCCCTGGGTTCCCAAGTTTCCCTTGGGGACTTCATTCAGAGATGCATTGCATGGCCTCATGGTATCTTACAGACTTTCAAGGCATTAGGCACATGATTAGAAAACCCAGTTCTTTCTCTAGTGTACCTTTGCATCCTTGCCAAGTTCTCTTACTACCTTAGTCCATTTAAATTTGTGGGATTGATGATCCCCATGGAAGGCAGTGACTCATCATGAAATCTGACAATAAAAAGATACTCTAGAGGAGATAACAGGTTTCATATCTTACAGCTGCTTTATATGTTACTAAAAATGAAAATTTCTCTCTTTTCTGTTCCTGTTCCTTTGACAAATACTTGCATTTCAAAGGGAGGAAAACATGACATAATTTAGGTTGCTGAATTGTAGGTACTCTGGAGAGGATTAATTGATCTTCAGAAGAAATACAAACTACTAGGATACACGAAACTTTGAGTAACCCTGGTCACTGGTGGGAAAGGAGGATTGAATCTGCTTTAAGCAATTTGTCTCTCCTGTGGCCTGCACCATGTCATGAAAAATTATCTTACATAAAGCCTATCCTTTTCTTCCTGTGTCTCCGGACTCACGTTCTGTCCCCGACATCCACCTGAGAAACTCTTTTCAGGCTACTCTTCATTATCTTCTTCTACTGGGAACAAAGTATAGCAGGTGATTTAAAGACACAATGGTAGTAATGTGTATTGAGAGCTGTTCTGATCTGGGGTAAAACTGTGGGAGTCTTTTGCTTTCACGGTGTGTGTGTATGTGTGTGTGTGTGTGTGTGTGTGTGTGTGTGTGTGTGTTGTGTGTGTGTGTGTTTACAAAAATCATTGCCTAGCAAAATGCCACACATAACAATATTTCTGAATGACTCCAGTGTTGTTGCTTGCATATTGGTTAGCATTAACATGTTTAATGACATTGAACATTGATCGCGATCAAAATTTATTGTCTTTCCCTCATAGATAACCAGTTGCCCCAAGATATTTCTTTCATTTTCAATTGAAAATATTTTTCATACAATATATTCTGATGATGATTTATCTTCCCTTGTCTCCTCCAAGATTCTCCCCATCATTTCATCTCCACAACTTTTTTCTCTCTCTTTAGAAAACAGACAAATTAAAAAAATTAAAATAAAACACAGGCACACACACAGAGAGATACACCATAAAAAAACACAAAATCAAAAAACCAAAATACATAATCAAAAGACTTGTAAGGTTTAAAAAAAATGCCCAAACAAACAAAACAATATGAGGGGGCAAAGTTTCCAAAAATACCACTGAGTTTGATCCGTGTTGGCCATCTACTGCTGGGCATAGGGCCTGCCCTTAAGTGTGCTTTGCACGCCCAGTAAAACTCCTTTGGAGAAACTAACTAACTATTTTGTGAGCTGTTGTCAACTGGGATAGTTTCTGGGTTAGAGATGGGGTCTCCTGTCCACTTCCCCTCTCAGGGCTGTGATGCCCTCTGACTCTGACCTATGCAGACCCTGTGCATGCTGCCACCCTTTCTGTGAGTTTATATGTGTGCCACTCCTGTGTGTCTGGAAGGCACTGTTTCCTTGGAATGATCCATCCCGTCTGCCTCTTACAGTCTTTCTGCTTCCTCTTCCACAGGGTTCCCTGAGCCCTGGAAGGAGGGATTTGATGGAGACATCCCCTTTAGGATTGAGTCTTTCACACTCTGTATAATGTCTGGCTGTGGGTCCCTGTATTTGTTCCCATCTGCTGTAGGAGGAAGCTTCTTTGATGATGGCTGAACAAGACACTGATCTATGGGTACAGCAGAATGTCATTAGGGGGTCATTTTATTGCTATGTTCCTTTAGCAGAACAATAGAATTTGATTTTTCCATAGGTCCATAGCCTATTTGGTCTCAGGTTCTGGCTACCCAAGCAGTGTTGAGGATGGGTTATATCATATGGTTTGAATGGTAAATCCAATCAGATATTGGTTGTTTACTCCCACAAGCTTTGTGCCCCTGTTGTACCAGCTTATCATGCAGGCATGTCACCACTATACACCACAGGGTGTATAGCTGGGTTGATGGTTGGTTACCTTTCTCCTTGGCAGTAGGCAGAGTACCTTCAGTGCCATGAACACTAGTTAGTAGGGTAAAGGCTCTAAGTAGGTGCCAGCTCAGCTTCTCCATGTACAATGAGATATGTGAATGTTTTCTTCAGCAATAGGGTATTGGTGAAATTATTAAGGCCACTCCACATAGTTAAAAGGGAGGTTTATTAGTGGCATAACTTACAAATGAAGGGATAGGTAGGTTGCAGGGTCTGGGGAAGACGTAGCACAGTCCAGCAGTGACAGTTACCGAAGCCTCAATGGGGGTTGGAACTTCCAGATCAAAGCTGGAATGGCTACCCACTACAATAGGGCCTTACCACCAGTTTGTGGAGAACAGCCAACAGTTTTGGCAATAGCCTGTGTTGTTTAGAGCTTTCCCTGGTGCTTCTTTGTCCAACAACTCAACTAGATATAATCTATTCCAGACAATGGAGGTTTCTCTTGGTGGCAAGAGATGTTAGTTTGGAGTTTGTCTCCCATGTTATTTGGTGATTCCATTTAGATTTCTTTCATATGTGTATATATTGAAATATAATGAAGCTTCTACTCTAGTAGGTTTCCATATGACCCTTTAAATGGCCCTTAGTGTTAGCTATCCTTCCCAATATTCCCTCCTTGTGGTAGTTTGAATGTAATTGGCCCCATAATATCATAAGGAGTGACACTATTAGGAGGTGTGTCTTTGTTGGAGTGGGTATGGCCTTGTTGGAGGAAGTTCATCACTGTGGGGGTGGGCTTTGAGATTTCCTATGCTCAGGATACCACCCAGTCAGTTGACTTCCTGTTACCTGCAAGAAGTAGGACTCTCTGAGTCTGGGTTACCTCACTCAGGATGATTTTTTCTTGATCCATCCATTTGCCTGCAAACCTCATGATGTCATTTTTTCTCTGCTGAGTAGTATTCCATTGTGTATATGTGCCACAATTTATTTATCCATTCTTCAGTTGAAGGGCATCTAGGTTGTTTCCAGGTTTTGGCTATTACAAAAAATGCTGATATAAACATAGCTGAGCAAGTGCTCTTGTGGTATGATTGAGCATTTCTTGGGTATATGCCCAAGAGTGGTATAGCTGGATCTTGGGGGAGATTGATTCCCAATTTTCTAAGAAAGCGTCATATTGATTTCCAAAGTGGTTGTACAAGCTTGCATTCCCACCAGCAGTGGAGGAGAGTTCCCCGAGTTCCACATCCTCTCCAACATAAAGTGTCCTCAGTGTTTTTGATCTTAGCCATTCTGACAGGCGTAAGGTGGTATCTCAGAGTTGTTTTGATTTGCATTTCCCTGATGATTAGGGATGTTGAGCAATTCCTTAAATGTCTTTCAGCCATTTGAGTTTCCTCTGTTGAGAATTCTCTGTTTAGTTCTATAGCCCATTTCTTAATTAGACTGTTGGTCGTTTTGATGTCTAATTTCTTGAGTTCCTGTTTGAAACCTGGGACTTATACAGGGATGCTTGGCTCAATCTGGGAGGAGGGGACTGGACCTGCCTGGACTGAGTCTATCAGGTCGATCTCAGTCCTCGGGGGTGGCCTTGATCTGGAGGTGGTGGGAAAGGGATGTGGGCTGGGGGGAAGGGGAGGGGGGCAGGAAGGGGGAGAACAAGGAAATCTGTGGCTGTTATGTAGAACTGAATAGTATTGTAAAATAAAATAAAATAAAATAAGTAGGACTCTTAGCTACTACTCCAGCACTACGTCTGCCTGCACACTGCCATGCTCCCTGTCTTGATGATAATGAACTGAACCTCTGAAACTATGAGTGAGCCACCCCAATTAAATGTTTTCTTTGTAAGAGTTGCTGTGGTCATGGTGTCTCTTTACAACAATAATAACCCTAACTAAGACACTCTATTATCCACCTCTTCTCTTCCTCTCTTTGTTTAATTCTCCCGTTATAGTCTTCCCACTCTCTCTATAACTATATATTATCTTTCCCCTTCCTTGGGAGATCCTTCCTTCACCCTAGTCCTTTATTTTATACTTAACCTCTGTGGTTATATGATTATAGCATGGCTGTCCAAGGCTTAAAAGCTATAATCCACATATAAGAGAATATATATCATTTGGTTTAGGGGGATCTGAGTTACCTTAATCAGGACGATTTTTTTTCTAATTCTGTCCCTTTATCTGAGACTTTAATGATTTCATATTTAACAGATGAAAAATACTCCACTGTAATAATGTACCATACTTTCAGTATTCTTTCATCAGTTAAAAAGTATCTAGGTTCTTTCCAATTTCTGAATAGAGCAGCAGTGAACATGGATAAACTAGTATCTCTATAGTAGAATGCATACACCCAAGAGTGGTACAGCTGGATCTTGAGGTGGATCTATTCCCAGCTTCCTGGAGAAGCAGCACAATGATTTCCATAATGGCCAAACAAGATTGCACTCCAACCAGAAATGAATAATGTTCCCCTTTCCCTATGTCCTGGCCAGTATGAGCTGTCATTTGTTTTATTGATCTTGTCCAGTCTGACTGGCAATAGATGAAATATCAAAGTAGGATTAACTTATATTTCCCTAGGGACTAAAGATGTTGGACATTTCTTTAAGTGCTTTTCAGCCATTTGTGTTTCATCTTTTGAGAACTCTCTGTTTAGTTCTATACACCATTTTTAATGGGTTACCTTTTTTTGATATCCAAATTTTTAAAAAATTCTTTATATATTTTATATATTAACCTTCTATTGGATGTGTAATTGGTAAAGATCTTTTCCCATTCTGTACATTGCCATTTTCTCCAAAGGATGACATTTTTTGCTGCACAGAAGTTTTCCTATTTCATGATGTTCAGCTTGTTAAATGTTGGTCTTAGTGCCTGTGCTGTCAGTGTCCTATTTAGAAAGTTCTTCCTTGTGCCAATGAATACAATACTAGCCCCTACTTTCTTTTTTGTTGGATTCATGGTGATTTGCTTTATGTTGAGGTTCTTAATCCATTTAGAGTTGAAGTTTGTGCAGGGTGATAGATATGGATCTATTTTTCTTATTATTCATACAGCCATCTGGTTTGACCAGCACCATTTGTTGAAGATGCTGTCATTTTTCTAGTGTCTATTCCTGTCTTCTTTGTCAAAAATCAGTTGTTCATATGTATATGGACTTATGTTGGAGTATTCAGTTTGATTCCATGGATAAGCTTGTCTGTTTTTATGCCAATACCATGCTCCTTTTAATTATTCTAGCTGTGTACTACAACTTGTGACAGAGGATGGTTTTACCTCCAGCAGTTCTTCTATTTTTCAGGATTGTTTTTAGCCATTTTGGGTTTTTTGTTTTGATTTGGTTTGGTTTGGGGTTTGGACTTTTTGTTTTTTGTTGGTGGTGGTGGTGGTGATGGTGGTGGTGGTGGTGGTTCATTGGGTTTTTTGTTGTTGTTGTTGTTGTTTTGTTGTTTTTCTTTTTTAGTGTGTGTGTGTGTGTGTGTGTGTGTGCAAATGCACGCACATGCTCATGTTTCGCTAAAAAGCTGAAAACTGCTATTTCAAATTCTTTGAAGAATCGTGTTAGAATTTGATAGGGATTGAGTTGAATCTGTATATTGCTCTTGGTAGGATGATCATTTTCATTATATTAACCCTACCAATCCATGAGCATAAGGGAGACTTCCAATTACTGTTTCTTTTTCACTAGAGATTATAGGTCTATTTAAGTTGCTTATCTGATCTTTATTTAACTTTGGTAGGTTGTATATATCAAGAAATTTATCTTTTGTTTTGTTTTCCAGCTTGGTGGAGTACTAGTTTTTAAAGTATGTCCTTCTGTTTCTCTGGATTTCCTTGGTGTCCCCCTTTTATTAATTTGTCTTCTCTCTGTGTCTTTTAGTTAATTTGACTAATGGGTTATCAACCTTATTTGTTTTCTCAAAGAACCACCTTTTTGTTTCATTGATTATTTGTATTGTTTTTATTGTTTTCTATTTTATTGATTTTAGCCCAAGTTTGATTATTTCTTGCAATCTACACCTTTTGGGTGTTATTCTCTCTTTTTGTTCTAGAGCTTTCAGGTGTGCTGTTAAGTTACTAATCGGAGATCTCTCCAATTATTTATGTAGTTACTTAGTACTGGGAACTTGCCTCTTAGAACTGCCTTCATTGTGTCCCATAGGTTTGGGTATCTATTATTCATAGATTTGGGTCTTTTCATGGTGTCCCAGATTTCCAGGATGTTTTGTACCTTGATTTTTTTTTTAACTTTTTTTTAGATTTAACATTTTCTTTGACTGTGGTATCCATTTCTTCTACCTTGTCTTCAATGCCTATGATTCTCCCTTCCATGTTTTGTATTCTGTTGGTGAAGCTAATCTCTGAGGGGCTTGTTTGACTTCCTAAATTTTCCATTTCCAGTTTTATCTCAGTATGGTCTTTCTTTAGTGATTCTATTTCTACTTTTATGTCTAAAACTGTTTTAATTACTTTATTCCACTGTTTGCTTCCCCCTCCCCACTGCGAGATTTCTTATGGGACTTATTTATATCCCTTTTAAGGTCCTTGAACATATTCATAATTGCTATTTTGAAGTCCCTGTCTCAGGCTTCAGTTATATTGCATTTGCAATATATATATTGCCTACTATAGTAGGAGGGTGGGTTCTGGTACAGGCATATTGTCTTAGCTGTTAAGGATTGTGATTTTGTGCTGGTGTCTAGGCATCTGGGGTTGGGATGATTGAGGTGATTCTGCATGTTGAAATCTAGTCTTGTCTTTGTTGAGTGGTTGCTATTGCCCTCTCTAGGTCATAGGAAAGTGTGGTGGTAGGTGCGGGTTGCCTAGTAGGGAGCGCTTCTGCAGGCCGGTCACTGTCAGAGCAGAACAGAAGTGGGAAAGGCTGAGTGAGAGGGGCCTCGGGAAGAAGGTGGGGGGTCCTGTTCATGCCTAGAGGTGAGGTGTCCAGGGAGCTGGAGATGTGATGAAGATCTGCGAGTAGGCTGCAAACAAACAAAGACTTATCTAAAGAGACAGTGATGAAGGGACTCTGGGGACCCTGGGCCTGGACTAAGAGTTGGCAACTCCAGTGAATGAAGTTGAGGTAGGAGAAGGGCACCGCTAAGCTGCTGAAGGGCTGGGCATGAAAGTAGAGAGATTGTAACTGAGGACAGGAAGGGAAGGGAAGATGTCTGCCTGATGTGTCCACTGGGGATCACAGAGTGTGTTTCTGGGTACCGGCAGCTGACACAAAGGGATGGGAACCGCCTAGAGGTGGGAAAGTGAGAGCGTCCACAGGGAGGACAGCTGGGCTTGCTGCAAAGTTTTGGGGAGTCCCCAGGGAATGAAGGGAGAGTGAGAAGACAGGCCCCTGCAAGCAGTCTGCTACAGGGGTGGGGATGAGACCAGAGAAATTATGTTAGAGGATGAGAAGGAGAGTGAAGATTGTCTACCTGAGTCCCAGCCCAGTGTGGCTCTAGGATGTGTATTTCATTATCCATATATCTAGTCCCCCAGCTATATGCAGTTCTACACACCGCTGACCACCATGTGTCATGTTTTTCAGCAGGAACAGGACTGTTTGTAAGCCCTCTGTTCCATTCGAGAGTTTCCCAATCCCTTTATCAATATGATAGATTTATAAGAAGCTTGAATATTGTAGGGTTAGTTTTTCCATCTTCTTCATGTGCTTCACTGTGGTGACATTTTTCCTTAACTTTTATCTTAAAATCTAATGTTATAAATATAAATGAATTATTAGTTTTAGAAGTTGTATTTCACAGCTTAGCCTATCTTATTATCAATTCTAGTAATGTCTTTGAAGGTTTTCTTGCTTTTTTTTCTATACTGACAATTATACTTTGCATAATGTTTATTTTATCTCTTCTTTTCCAATTCTAATTCTCTTTAATTTTTTTCATGATTTTAAGTTATTGCTTGGGATGTCTGCAGGGAATTAATTAGCTCTCTTAGTGGTAGGAATTCTCAACTACACTTAAATAGAATGCTTTTAGGTTTTTATCATTGAACGTGAGACTTGCTATGGGATTTTGGTAAAAGGCTTTTTCTCGGGCTAGCAGCAGAATTGCTGCACTCCTCTGACAAGTGTAAAACAGCAGGGTTATTGGAGTAAGCCACAGTGCTCACACACAATTGGTCCCAAGGCTGCAACTGATATTCATCATCTCGCTCTTGCATAACCCACTCTAGAGTCCATTCACTCTTAGACAGTGGCTAAGCAAATCTAAGCTGCCTGCTTGTTTGTTCATTTGGCCAATAAGCATCCCTCAAAGGTCCAGACTTCTGTTTAGCTCTATTTTAACACCTGCTGGGCCCATTTAACATTACTTCCAGGCACAGAAGCATAATGACAACCCTCCACCTGTAGGAAAGTCCCTGGTACCCAAACACCCTCCTTCCTATTCAGATTGCATAGCATCAATCCTAGGTCTCTAGGGTAATCAAGGTGAATAACTTTGACCTTTTCCTGGACCCTTTCTATGCTCCCTGGAGTGCTTGAGGGATTCATATGACCACAGCTCTTGGAGTTGTGATAGCTTCAACATCAAGGAGCTGTGACTACCTCCACTGATAGGAAATCACCCTCTGGGAACCAGGATCACATACAGCTGGAGAAAAAGAGACATGCATTCATCAAGTGAATAAAACCTCCAAAGATCCTTTCGCATCCGCATGCTCCATTCTCTGGATTCTTGGCAGCACACATTACCAGATCCTGAAGTTCTATGAGCTTATATCCTCATTCCTACCAAAGCAATACCTATTCCCTTCCACAGACTATGGTGCAGCCTGTTATGGATGAAGTAAGAGGAGGAGGAGTGTCCACTGAAACAGACAGTCTTCATCACGTGGAGTACTGGCCTTAAGTGGAACTTTTTCAGGATCTCCAGCTGAGACAATATCATCCCCCAGCTGCTGTTTATCAGTGTGAAGAATTCAAAATACTGTAGATACTCAGGATTTTCAGAGTTTTCTATGTCTAGGTCTCAGGCTCATTCTCATCCTATGGGGGGGGGCTTAGTTTAGACATGAGATATCTCTTGGAGATGTTTTAAGCTCTGCTTTTAAAATGATAAATCCTATATAGAATTCTTAGCAGTCTGTCCTGTGCTTTAGTAAACCAAAACCCACCAACCCCCCAATTCTGATCATTCTCATTCCTGTATTCTGACCAAATAAAGAAACGAACAAGTCTTGTTCTACATGTTCCCCATTTGCATCCACCAGAGCTGAGGGCAAGGGTGACAGTTTCTGCTCCATCCTCCACGCCACTGCCTCCTGTGGCCTGCTTTCCATGGTCAATCAAGTCTCTCGGCTTGACTATTTCTAGAAAGTGGAACTTCTGGTTAATGATTGCATTTAGGAATTAGTCATTGAGAAGTAATTCCGTGGAGCTGGGCTGAAGTTTCGGAGGAATGAGAGAGGGAAGAAGCCAACGGTAGAGGAGAAGTGTGTTGCTAAATTGTTCCTGCTGTGGACACCCAGAGTCATGCCTCCCTCCACAGCTGCCTCTAGGATGCAAAGTCAAGTTGCATCCTTGGGGTTGGGTGAGGAGGTGAAGCGGTTGGCTACAAACTCCCACACCCAGTCACCCAAAGAATGGCTGGATCTGTGTCTACACAATTCTGAGAGTGAATAATTCCTTAAGCTACGCACTAGGCACCATACTTATCTCGTCCTTATCCCAGCCTCTCAGGCTGTAAATTTGTGAAGTTCAGTATCTACCCAGCAGACTCAACTGTCTTTGTTGTTGATTCGTCGATACGTTCAGGATATGAAATTAGCAACTCCTAAATATTAAAATGCATAATATGCCTTCTGGTTCTGAGATAATAAGTAGATGCTTTGTTCATAGAGATGGAATTACAGATCCCAAATCAGGTAGGCCCTGACCCCAGACTTCCAAATATTAAGAACACGCCATGTGAGAACGTTCATAGTCTGTGTGAGTGCGAAGAAAGAGAGCTGAAGAGGGCCGGGAGCTGCTGTCTGAGTTTAGTGTTCGATGTTGTTTTGTTCCAGAATGATCAGTGAACAATAGTCTCATCTGTAGGATAGCCATTTGGCTCTATTTAACAAAAAGTAAAACAAGGGAAGACGTGTGACACCTGAGATGTTATTGGGTCCAGTAAAGACTAAGAGAGAGACGACAAGCAACGCTGTAATTCTCCCCAAACTGCAAGACTGTGAAGCACAACAGAAGGGGTGTCCTCTCTGAGACAAATGCGACGTGTCTGGAAAGAAGAGGACCACAAGTCCTGAGCCCTGGGCGAAGCCCAGCCATTGCATTTGACTTCCTTTCCTTCTTCACGTCTAAACCAAGGCCCTGACAGGATGAGACTGGGCCTGAGACCGAGACACAGAAAACTTTGTATTTGTATTGTATTTGTTGCACTTTGGCTTCCTTTCTTCCTTCTTCCTTTGTCGCTTCTCCGTGGGGATCCAGTTACGCTCGTCTAATCCTGCACACCTTTCCTGTCTTTCCCACTTTTTTCTTTACTGCATATTGGCTCTTCACCACTGTCCTACTTTCACTCTGGAAACCCACCTCCCTTTTCTATACTTTTCCTTTTGTGTGCTCTGGGTAGGAAGTAAGGACGTGCTTATAAGGAAGAAGTAAGGAGTGTTGTGGCTGGAGTGAAAGGTGGTGCTGCTGCTGTTCCTCGATGCTGGTCAAGCATCTTGGGAGATGGTGTCCGTAGGAAGAGCTTGGGACAAGGGAAGGGAAACGTAATGAGCAGCGGCTCACCTAGGGAGATGCCATGCACAGAGGTGTCACACATCATCAAACAGATGCTGAAGCTGCATGGGCCAAGCTGACGAAGGTATAACTTCGTCACCAGAGGTAGATGTAAACATTGCGGCTTAAGAATTAATAGATGATTTTTCCTTTGTTTCTTTATTGTGCATTTCAATGTTGTAGACTAAGTTTTCCTCAATCATGGAAGTTATGCACATGTAAAATGCTCACTTATTAGGGAAATACAATAAAACAACAAATACAATCTGTGCGTAATGTTAGATGCCGATTGCCAGGATCAACAGCAAGACCTTTACATTCTGTTCTCCCTATTAGCAGCCAATGTGCATTCCTTTGGCAAGAACAATGGGCAATTCATGGAATGAGCTATATAAATGCCTGAAAATATTTAATGGCTCTAATTAAACTCTGTTGTCTGAAGAAGCTAGCCTGTGAACTGATAAAAAGAGTTTTTCAGCATTCTGAATTGTCACTAAGAAATCGGCACCTGTGACTTTGGCATTATTCTAGATTAAAGGTTGGGAAACCTTCTGTAGAGTGCTAGGTAACAAATATTTGTAGCTTTGGGACCATTTTATCTCTTGTAACCTATCAACTCCTCTGCAGCCTCAGTGTTGCCAAAGCCACCATAGACAATATAGACACAAATTAACGTGGTGGAGTGCGGTGAAATTTTATTTGTGTAAACAGGAGACTGGCTGGCTTGGGCCATAGGTTGTATGTATTATCCTTGTTCCAAATGTTTACTGAGATGTTGCCATGCACAGAACTCCCAAATCTTTGTTCTCTTCTTCCTTTTCTTTTACCCCTCTCTGTAAAGGAGGAGGTTTTCAGTTTTCTTGGCAAGGATCTGTAAGATTGTGTGAAAGAAGATGCAGTCCCATTTCATTTATGCCTTTTTATCACATTCTACCTCTGTCCCATGTCCACACCAGGAGTTCAGATGTATAGAGTGGCAACTTGTGTTTTAAGCTGGCC
The DNA here is from genome assembly GCF_049852395.1 of Peromyscus maniculatus bairdii. Lineage (NCBI taxonomy): Eukaryota > Metazoa > Chordata > Mammalia > Rodentia > Cricetidae > Peromyscus > Peromyscus maniculatus. The sequence continues at coordinate 47,294,615 of NC_134860.1, read as the reverse complement.
TTAATTCACCACTTTACATTTGAAAAACATTGAAAAAGAGTGAGGGCCCAAATCTCCCGTGAGTCAGAGCACCAGCTATTTAGTTCATCAAATGACATTTATGTGATTTAATTCACTTAGAATTGGCAAAATGCTAGCACGCAACATGCTGCTCAGAGTGAGTTGTTTGACCCAGAGGAAGCAACTGGGTGTGGGGGATGGGTGCGGGTGGGTGTGCACACACGGCCATAGCACACCTGGAACACATGTGGAGGTCAGAGGACAAATGGTTGAAAATCAATTTTGGGGAACCAAACTTGGGTTTTCAGGCTTGGCAGCAAGTGCACTTCCATACTGGGCCATCTAACAAGATCCAGATTCATGCATTTTTGGGGGGTTATCCTTCTCCCTGAAGAGGAAAGATTCTGATTGTTGTTGTTGCTATTGTTGTTTTGTTTTCTGAGACAGTCTTCCTATGTAGACCCAGATTGTCTGGCACTTGCTATGCTGTCCAAGTGGACCTTGAACTCTTAGTAATCCTCTTGCCTCAGCCTCCTGAACCACTGCCATGGCTAGGCCAAGACTGCTTTAGTATTTAAAGGTCCCGCACAGAGTTAACGTACAGGCACTCTGTTTAGAGTTTGCCTTAAGTCTTCCAATTGCTATGTGTTTAACTTTTTCTCTTCTTAGTCTAACATTTCCCACTGCCTGTGCAAAAGGAAACTTCGAAGCTGAAGGTACAAGTGCTTCTTGACCTACAAGAGGTCACATGTAGTGAGTAGCCATTCCAGCTTTGATCTGCAAGTTCCAACCCCCATTGAGGCTTCGGAAACTGTCACGCCTACAAGGCAGGGCCGAGAGAGGACCCTGAAGACCAGAGATCCAGATGGGCTGGCTCTCTTAGTTCCTGGACTCTGGACGCTGGAGGTAGACCCAGCAGAGGTCTCTAGAGAACACCACCGGACTGCGCTACACCTTTCCCACACCCTGCAACCTATCCTTTCACTAAGTTACCCCACCAAATAAACCTCCCTTTTAACTACATGGAGTGGCCTTAATAATTTCACCAATAGTCACATCTCAGCGAACCCATCAAAGGATGAAAACCTCTGAAACTGAGGTCACTTTCAATACACTTGATTACCAGATGTCATGGGTCAGCCCCATCTAACTTTGAGCAGACTCAATGTTCTTTCATTAACCTACTGTTGGGCAAGATCATCTAACCCAAACCTGTTTTAGAATGAAACAGCAGCTCTTTCATTCTATGGCCATGCTAAGAGTGAAAAGCAGAGTGATTGTGAGGATATACTCTCATATGCTCATAAGATCAAATAATTAGAGGTTGAAATATCTTAAGCCACTGTCTGTAGGAAATTTTCATCAGGTTTATTGATTGACTTGATTTTTCATCCATGGCCTTCTATGTGAACAAAGGCCTATGACCGCTAGAATTATCAAAATATGAGGGGCACATTCTAGGCCTTTCAGAAATTTAGTTTCCAACCATCAAAGTAAACATGAAGTTCAGCAGACACTTCCACTGTACCTGGTCTTCCAAAGTGGGAGTCATGATAACAGTATTACCGACAGTAAAAAGTAGAACGGGTTTAATTCTCACCACTAAAGCTAGACTTCCAGTCTCCACCATGATTCATTAACCAGTGAACTCTAGAGCATTCAGCACTATGGCAATTTTCTGGCTTCATCCATCTTTGTACCTTGTGTGACTTGGTGTAATGTGCATCATAGTAGTACATTGTTGTATTTTGTTTGAGCTCACTGGGCTCACTGAGAAGCTGGCTCTGGAAGCAGAGTTTACCCCCACCTTATTGTGGACCCAGGTATGAATATCTCAAAATGCCCTCCAAGGTTTCGGGTCTGAGTATGGGCTGACCACTCTAACACTGTGGCAGGGAGAGAAAACAGCAAAAACAACAGTTGCAGATGTTAGGAACATTGTGTTCTTTACAACATCTGGAAGGAAAATTATTTCTGAAGCTACCATTGCTTATACCAGTAGTTCTCAACCTGGGAGTTGTGACCCCTTTCGGGGGGGGGGGGGGTGTTTAAAGGACCCTTTCACAGGAGTCACCTAATACCGTCAGAAAACACAAGTATTCACATTATGATTCATAACAGCAGCAAAATTACAGTTATGAAGTAGCAGTGGAAATAGCTTTATGGTTGGGGGTCAACATGGGGAACTTCATGAGTAGAAGTTATTACGCTCATATTAGAGTCATTATTGAAGAGTGGCAGCATTAGGAATGTTGGGAACCACTGGCTTATCTCATAATATAAAAATGCCTGCAATAGGCAAGAGGAGATGGGAGTTCAGCCCTGGGAAGCTCATCTCAGACAGAAAGTTCAACTGGGTTCTCTAGTAGACTGCCTCAACTTCCCCAGTCAGTTTTTGCCAGATCCTTGTAAGCCCCCGATGAATGGTGCTACCTTTCATCTGTGGTTTGTTCTTTTCTTGGAAACTTTATCTGAGGGGACTCCCTGATCTGCCCAGGACTCTACAGAGAACACCAGCCAACTGCTTTTATGGGGCTCCTCCAGTCGATTTCTGACATTTTGCTATCTATCATCTGTCTATCTATCTATCTATCTATCTATCTATCTATCTATCTATCTATCTATCTATCTATCTATCTATCATTTATCATCTCTCTATCCATCACCTATCTCTCATCTATCAATCTATCTGTCACTATTTATTCTTTTACTTCAGTTTGCTACATATTCAATAAACTCACCCATTCAAAACTTTAAGTATGGCTACCGTAGATGGTTCTCTAAACGTACAGAACAGAGGTTCAGCTGTCAAGCCAGCCCTGGCAGTCCCTCTATGAATCCTTTCCTTAATCAGCTGGGCCACTGCTTGCTTCTCTGAACTGTCCTGCTCTGTCAACCCAGTGACTATATCGTCCTGGGCTTCTCTACACATACTTATTGGGCTGCTCTTCATATTTATTAATGTTCATTAGACATTGAGTGCCAAGAACAGTGAGAAAGTGTGCCCTGGAAGGGACCTCTGGCTGGGAGTTAGGTATCTATCATGATACTGAGATATTAATGCAGGGAAGTGAGAGTTCTGGATCTAACTGCCTGGCTTGGGCCTGGCCTTCACCAAATCTGAGTAATCTCAGGCAAGTCACTCAACCTCTCTGCCTTTGATTCATTCATGAAAAATGATAATGAAAATTGCATTGAGAATTGAAAGAACCAAGTGATGTGAAATACTTAGAACAGAAGCTGGCACCTGACAGCCACTACATAGATGCAGCTTGCTCTTGGCTGTTGGTATCCCTTGATCCCAAGAGAGGAAGGCATATCTCATGGTCCCAGAACCTCTCATGCTGTTCCCTTTGGGACCACATGGTCACATAATGTCATGGAACTATAATGCATCCTGTTGTTTTATGTAGTCATGGTGATGTGAAGAACACGAAGACACATCAATTTTGGGTGAATTCATTTTGGACAGATTCTTAAGCCATGCTTCTACCTTTGAGTCTATTTTACAGCTGCTGCTGAGGTGAACAGACTCGGGTCAAGTCATGCCCTTCAAAACAGCATAACTTGTACTAAACCCAAATTCACAAGGCCCCAGGATACTTGACCACTAGGTGAAAGGACACCATGTCTTCCATGGCATGGGACACCTTGTCTCACTTTGTCATGGGTTTCTAAGGCAAGGCCACCTGCTGTGCCAGTATCTCTCAGATATTGTTCTATGTATTTTGTAATAAATATTTGTAGCAGTCTATTTTGTTACGCCCATTTCTCTATGTTATAGCTTTCAAAACACAGTCAAAGGTCAACAGAGCGGTATTGGCTGGCCAGAAGGTGGGACTTATGATGTCGCCCTTTAGCATGATCTCTATTTTGGGAAATGCTAAGAGGCTTTAAGCAAGCATGTGTAGAAAGGAGGGGGAGGCGGGGGGTACAATTTGGGCTTCAGCTGGGTCTCCTTTTTATCTGTAGTGAAGCTTTTACTTGATTTGGATCTTGAGACGTAAAAGAGTCTAGCAAACATGGGGCCGTGAGGGCTATATTTAGCAAGTTTTAATAGGTAGCCTGCCTCTATCACATCCCTGGGGTCCCACTGGGGAATACACATCAGTGATTAGCAAGGCTAGTGGCTCCACTTGCCAATAGTAACAATAGAAAGATTTCTTTCTCCTCCAAATGAGTTTCTAGGTCAAATCGACAGCAAACTCAGGTGTCTGACTTATTGTTTTAAGTGGAGGCTGTTTCTTATGGACTTAATTTGTGAGCCCGGTTCTCAGCAGCCTTCTGAAGACCACTGCATGCCACGGCCTCGGGTCTGGTGGAGTCAGGGGCGTGTGTTTTTGTTATGTAACATCCTGTGCTGCTTCTACAGTTCCTGGTTTTCTTTTTTTATATCAGGTCCTTCCTTCTTGTCTTTCCGCCTTCCTGTTTTCATGCCTTCCAGCCTTCCTTTTATTCCTAATAAAAAACAAAGTAAGGAAACAGCTGTGAAGGTGTTTTAAAAGTTGAAAGCACTTTGCAAACCTAAGGTACTTTGCACCATATGTCTTGGTGTCTGTTGTGAGCTCCTCAGGGGGATGGGAAGGCTATTTTCTCAGCATCTGTCATGCATGCATTAGGCAGAACATTAGGCCTCTTGGTTGTTAGTGTTGTTTATTTGTGTTCTTTTAATTGTCATATCGACCCTGGAGGCACTTTCTCTTGACATGAAAAACTGAGCCTTGAAAGATTACGTAACTCCCATCTCAAGTCACACAGCTACAAGTAGAGAAGGTGAATTTGAATCTATCCTCTGAAATCATTGCTATTTGCAGTCTCCCCTAACCCTCCCTCTTTCTGACTTACCGTGGCAGGTAGCACCGACCTCCAAATCTGAAGCTGCTGCTCCAGCTGTAACTCCCCAGTCCCCACTTTGACCTCGCCAAGTCCTTTCTCCAGCTGGGCTCAGCCAGGGAGGCTTCTGCTGCCCAAGGGACCCTTGCTTTGTAGTCAGGATGTTTTAGGGAAATTGATATTCTGTTTATCTTCTTAAAACCTGGTATTTAGGACTCATAGAAATAGAAAGTTTGCCACCTGAAAGAATTAGAATTTCCCAGTCTTATACAAATTAATGCAAACTATCAGTTTTGGCTCCTGGGAGCAATGATTTCACACAGTTCTAATTTGTACACTCCCTTACATACCCACACCCAGTCACCAGACATGGCAAGTCAACATCTCCATCACATCCTCCTCTTGTCTCCCTTTCCTGCCAAAGCCGAGGCTAATTGTAAAACAGCATCCTGCATGTCTTTTCCTCATTGTAATTCCCCCTTTACACTAGCAAGCTGTTTCTGGGAAGGCACCCGAGTTCTGTTTGTACGTCTTATCATCCACAACAAAGGCCAGGCAATGCCATTGCAGACTGCTTACGATAATGCCCCATTTGTGCTCTTTTCAAAGACGGCAGTGCAGTCTCCATCCCATCAGCTGCTTTAGGGCTATCCCTACACGTATGAGGAAGATGTGAGATACGCCATCCCAAATCATTTAGAAGATGACCATCCTTCCATGTACACGTACTGTTGGTGGAGCAGCTCAGTTGTGCATCTTATCATCACTAGAAGGGACATTGCAGCCACTACTATAACAAGAAGGCCTGTCATTCCATACCATGTGGAGAAGGACGGTCATGTCAGGATTGCCCTTAGGGATGCTCGATTCTCAGGTGGCCTAACTTCAGTTGTGTGTTTTGTCACCCATTGTATGGTGAAAACAACTGTTCCTCCAAAGCTGATGTTTGATTGTGTGATGTCCCTGATTGAGTACCAAATGCTGCATGACTTTTTCTATAGAGACAGGACACATTCTAGCCATTCCAGATACATCGATAATGTGCCCAAGAAATGTTGCCACTGAGGGTTAGCCTGGTACACCAAAGGCTTAACTGAGGTTACTTACCAAAGCATGGACAAAAGATGGTTGACAGACAGGGGCATGAGTGACTTCAAAGCAGCTGTACCACCAAAGACAATTGTTAACTGCTCCTGTGCTCCCCAGGAGGGGACATGCCTTATGGGCCTCGTGTGTAGGCTCTTGAGCTGCCTTGTACACCCCCTAATGAGCTCTCCCACCTTCAATGTTTGAATGTTAGTCGGCTCAGTCTTATGAGAGTCTCATGCAGGTAATCACAGCTGCCATAATTGCGAGATGGCAACAACCACGTCCTGCCTGCAGAACAGCTTGTCCACAGCAGATGTCAACTACACTCATTCCCTTGCTTCTAGTTCAGGAGAGGAAGAAGGACCTGTGCCAGAAATAAGTCAACTCAGAATGATCGCCAATCATTGGTTCTAGATCCAGCAGAGCAATATGCAACACTGAAATTCATTTTTTACTGCAATTGTGGTTGTGTGTGTGTGTGTGTGTGTGTGTGTGTGTGTGTGTGTGTGTGTGTTCAGGAATACAAATATGTGTGTGTGTGTGTTCAGGAATACAAATATCACAGTGTATGTGTGGAGGTCAGAGGACAGACTTAGATGCTGGTCCTCATCTTCCACCTTGTTTAAGGGAACATTGCTTGTTTGCTGCTGTCTTCCATACCAGACATCTGGCCAATGAGCTTCTGGATGCTTCTCTTGTCTCTGCCTCTCATCTCACTATAGGAAAACTGGAATTAAAGAGACCAGCTTTGTGTGAGTTCCAGGGATTCAAGCTTAGGTCCTCAGACTCATAGAGCAAGTACTTCACCCACTAGGCCATTTCCTAGTCCCTGTAATTGTGATTTTAAGTTTCAGTAGATATTCTTTTACCCAAGCATGGCCTTTTAAAAGCCAGGGCTGCAGACAGAACCTAGCCAGTCCACTGGTTTGGCTAGACTGGCTGGCTAGTGAGCCCCTAGGATCCTCCTATCTCAATCCCCATCCTCGGCACTGGGGTTAAAAGCCCTGGAGCTAGAGATGGGAGCTTAGTTCCTCAAACATGCATGGCAATAACTCTACCCACTGAGTCATCCCCCTCAGTCCTGATAAAGCACCTATTATAATTCCTTGCATATAATCAAATGCTTTATGTATTTTGGACATTAATTTTTTTGACAAATGGTATGTATTTTCCTTTCATGGAATTGAAATAGTTGAAATAGTTTCCTTTTAGCACAATACTTTAAGGGAAGAAAACCAATGAACATTTTAAATGAAAAACATTAATAAATAATGGTAGAAGGAGTAGAGTGAAGTGTTGGTGAGTGAATCATTCACATGGGGCCTCCTTATATTAAGTGATGAGTAACAATCTTCCTTACAAATCAGGCAGTGGATTGGCTTGGAATTTTTTCAAACCCCTCAGTGATGAATGGAAATGATTTTCTGAAAGGAAGTATAATTCCTTGCTACAGTCCTGCTGGTTTCTGAACAAGTTGAGGTACAAAATGTAGCTAAAACATGGGGCCAAATACGGCCTGTGCACTATGGGAGAGCGAGGGAGATGCCAAGAGTGTTGGTTCTCTTGGCTACCTGGACAGCTAACAAGGGTCCTGAGGTAGGCAGAGACACTCAGCAGCATCCCTTCAGTGGAGGTACTCCCAGGGGAGGCTCTGGGAATCAAAGAGCCAAGAGAATGCCTTTCCTGGAAGGAAGAAGAATTGGGCAGCGTGGAGAATGTCCCTTCCGTTCATCCCACATATACTCATCCTGTTTACAACTCCCCTTCCCCAGGTGTGGCATGAGTAAACTGAGAATGTGCTTGTGCAAAATTTGGGGTGGGGAAAAGAAACTGTTTCTCCCTAATACAGTCTCAAACAGCCAGGGTGTTCTCTCGTGAGGGCTCCCTTGTAATATTAAAAACCTAGCATGTCAGCACTACCCTTTGGTATTAATTCATCACATGCAGTATACCCATTCTTCCCACTAGTCCTACCAAGTCTTCCTAGACAACGTTGGTGAGTGAAGCATCTTGTCCTTAATATGGTATGAAATAATATAATGCAGTTCTGTTCTAGAAAAAGACAAATTCATGGACGGTCTTAGCAATCATGATGCAATTGATATGTATATGTTGGATAGATAGGAAGTCATTTTTATTCTTTCTTACCTCTTACAGATCATAAAAAAAATTATACATTAAACTAACTCCAACAACTGTTCCTAAACCCTCCTAAAAGTTTAGGGAAAACTTTGAAGTGGGAAACAGTAGTCTTGCATTGTTAATTTTATGAAGTATCAACAATCTATCTTGAATGCTTTTAAATGTATGCTTACATTGCTTATGAGTCTATTCTTCATGAATATTAGCAGATTTTTTAAAATTCCTCTTACTACTATTTTATGTGTATGAGTGTTTTGCCTGCATGTATTTTTGTACACTACATACATGTTGGATGTCCTAAGAGGTCAGAAGAGAGCATTGGATCCCCTGGAACTGGAATTAGAGATGGTTTTGAGCTGCCACATAGGTGCCAGGAATCAAACTTTGGTCCTCTGGAAGAGCAGCCAGTGCTCTTAACTGCCATCCCCAATGTTACTAGATTTTAAATGCACAAAATGATCGACTATCAAAAGCACACATATTTTCATGAAGCTAAAAGCAGTAGTATATTTTAAATTTATAATCTATTCTGTCAAGCTCATTACTATCAGGCAATGAGATGGAATATCATGTTCTTGCATGCTGTTTAACAACAGTTATTAGTAGCAATTCCCCCACACAGCCAAATGCAAAGTCATTTTAGTTTTTTCAAGTGCTTGCTTTGGAAATGAAAACATTAAATATTGGTTTTAAGAAAATTACTTTTGCAACATGAGACTGTTAAGAAAAAGAAATATCATCTCTACACAGCCAGTGGTGACATATTTTCAAGCTCCCAATGATGCACTTGGGAGACATTCATAAATCAGTAAGTGTCTGGCATGATTACATTTAAGTCTTCGTGGCCTTAGGAAAATGATTCCACGTTTCTAGTTTCTATTTGTCTCTGAAGAAATAGAGATCAAGATATTCTATTAAGTACTCTTTGAAGTTCTCTGGGATAAACAAAATGCTAATTCTTTATTTTTTGAGATGACATTTATAATTTATTTTAATGTAAATTTTGAGTTAAGCCAATCTGTTCTATTGAAGATAATTACAAATTTATTAGTATGTCTTTGAAATACCATATTCTCCTGTCATTTGTAATGTCAAAATACACAATAACAAAATGATACTTTCATTTTTAATGACTGTGCTATAAAGCACTTTCAACTCTTCTGTGGAAATTATATAATCTCATTATTTTGCTGAGTGCTAAGTTTTAAAAATTCTAGCTTTCATTTTAGCTATGGAATCAAAAATGTATTGTTGCTGATGTGATATAAATATGTAAAGTTTAATGCAATATTAATTTCACCTCCTTTTGGTAAACATGTAAAAGAAGACAGAACAAAGTATAATAAACAGTGAAAAATTCACATTTTAAAAGAACAAAATTACCCTTTAGGAAAAAGAATTTTAAATGATATTTAATACAAAAAATACATGAAAAACAAAAATAAAAAGCACTCCACCACTCAGAGAGATTGTGTTAACAATATTCTGATAACGTTCCCAAACCTGGACTTGGAAGCCTTTCCCTTTTACATCTCGTGACCTGATTATACAAACCATTTTCTATGCAGCTTTTTACACTTAACATTATAATCATGCAATTATAGCAAGTTATATAGGTTACTACAAACTTTAACATTTTTTTTTATTCCAGTTGCTTATTGACTTAGTTTCTTTTCCTACTGCGGTGATGAAGTCCCTGACAAAAGCCACCTAAGAGAAAATGTGTTTATTTTGGCTCACAGTTCTAAAGGGATACAGTTCATCACGGCAGGGAGACACAGCAGCGGGCAGAGAAGACACAGACAGCAATTAGATCTGGCTGATCACACTGCAGCCACACTCGGGAAGCAGAAAGAGAACTGGAAGTGGGGCTAGGCTGAAGCCCCAAGACTCACCTCAAGTGACGTATTTCCTCCAGCAATGCTCCATCTACTAGTTTCCTCAACTTTTATGGACAGCACTCCCAGCTGGGGACCAAGTATTCAAACACATGAGCCTGTGGAGACTCACCCAGACCAAATAACAGTTATGCCATTGCTCCTAATGTGTGTAATACTCTGTGATATGGACTGAGCCTTGTGATTATCCTCCATTCTGTTTACCCTCTGGTCCTGTGTTAAAACTAAGACTTTGTTGCATTTACTAGAAAGGTCCTAAAGCTGACAGATCAGGACTGTATCCTGGCTCCAGCCCACAGGAGAGCACAAAAATCAGATGACAGCATGGTAACAGTGTCGTCTAATTATAGGGCAGATAAGTGCATGTGTTTCACAAAGTTTATTTGTCGTGATTTGGTAGCTTCTGGATCCCGGGAAAAGCTGGAACTTCAGCTCTGCGGCAGGTGCATGCAGACTGCTTCATGGATTAGGACATACATCTGCAGCATTCTTAGCTGAGAAGAGAGGAAAGGCAATATATGATAGCTTGCAAAAAACAGATGTTCCAAATGAAGCTTCAGGACTATTTAGATCTTTCCCACCACACCGCCTCTTACCCAATAAAAGACTAATTTTGTCATCAAACTAACTACATAGGATTATTAATTGTGCTTATTTTAAATTTGGTACAAAAGATCTTGCAATTTGTGTGTGGTTCTCAATTCAATATCATTGTAATTTTGGCACATTTGCAGTCCTGTTGAGAATGGCTAGTTCTAAATTCTGTGATAGGTTGGGTTTTATATAGCTTAAGGTGTTTATCATCTGTGGTCCCTCTAGGCACTTTATTCTTTTTTCATATTTCTTTCATGTTTCATAAGACTTCTTTACAGAGTCTATCTGACAAATCTTGTTATAATAATGCTGTGGCCCCAAATCAGGATCTCAGTGACTTACAACAAGGCACTTGTGGTGCACACAGCTTAGTGAGTGATTTGCTGGTCATCTGGGCTCATCTGGGCTTACTTCGGGGCATGGGGCTACTTCAGGACTGTCCCATGGATCTTTTCCAGGGTTCAGGCTCATGAACATTGGCCACAATAGTACGTTTTCCCACTAGCAATAGCTAAAACTCTGGAGAGAAATTCCAACTCGCAAGCATATTTTAAGCTCCAGTCTGTATTACTTTTACTAATATCCCATTGATCAAAGCAAGTCACATGCCAAGTCCAATATGAATTGGGAAATACATCCCAATATCCTCAGGTGTGACAAGGATCCTATTAGAGGAAAGAGACAAACTGACACTGGTAATTCTGTTTACCACATGTTTAACATGCTGTTTGGAGTTTCAACATTCTTTTTTCTGTATTGACTTTGCATAAGTCAGCCTGAACTTTCCTGTGTATTTTTTAAAGTACCTTTTATCATTCATTTTTTTTCTGCTTCCTTAATAGCTTTCTGTTAAATTTCATGAGTATGCAGTGCCCTATCAGCACAACCAACTACACTTCATAGAATCTTTGAGCAGAAGGTATTAGTCTATCATTTTACAGATAAGGAAATTGAAGTCAGAAGAGATTAGGTGATTGGCACAAGAACACAAGGCTAGTCGGGGACAATATATTTTAATGGCCACAACGAGCAGGACATTCTAAAGTCCCTCTTCCCCTTTAACTCAGATGTCTGGTCTCATTCTGCGCCCCATGAATAATCTCAATGCCACTTCCCAGGAGGAATCCAGCTGGCCTGCCTACACTGGAAATGCTAAAAACAGAATAATAGATTACCTGAGGCAGAAGGAACACGAGTGAGTCCTGCCTGCAAATCGCCCAGCAGGCAGCAAGCTCTCTTTTCCTCTGGCAGAGGTGACAGAGCCCAGGGCTGCTGGGCTCTGGATAAGACTCACTGATCTTCTGAAGGTCAGGTCTGACAAGCTACTTGCAAAGGTGCCTTTGAAAAAAATGTTTTTCTGAGACCTCAACGTCACTGGGACATTAGAGCAACATTTTCTGTGTAAAATTTTGGACACCCTCTAACAAACTCTTCTATGTGGTAAAGAGCTATGAAATGAGAATGTTTTAGGTATTTCAGATATGAGCAAGTTCAAATTAATGGGTTCATATTTTTCCTGAATGGCAAGAGCACATCTAATCTTATTTGTGTTTATAAAGTGGTTAATGATGTATGTTCTGTGTCCATTTGAGATTCCCAGAGAAATTGAGTATTTCATGAACATTAAACAAGATTTGTAAAGGGAAAGAGCATGCATGCTCACACACATGTGCATGCTCCGCTCAGTTTGGGATCTAGCTACTTCATTAATTTCCTCCTATGCACTACAGCCAGGAGCCAGCTGGGCCTCCTTGCTTCATTCAGCAGGTATAATTCAGTAGAATGGCAATGTTTGCGTGAAAAAAATGAGAAGAATATTGGGAGGAGGAAGAACCATAATTCATTTGTTTGGGGTTAGCTGCCCTGAGGAGAACCTTTTGCTGTCTTTCTGTTCTTTTGTGTTTTGCCCACTCGCTCTTAAGGCTTTTGCTCACAAGGTTTACATATTATGTGTGAAACCGAAAGGAGACATAGATAGAAATCATATTGTCTTCACGTTATCTAGTAACATTCCCGTTTCTGACGTAGGCTGTGAGAATGTTCTGTAAGAATTATGGTGCCTAGATGAGAATTAACAGTTTATTATTTAGCTGCCGTGATGAAGTTTTCTGAGCTGGATGAGAATAAACAGTGACTATCAGTTACAAAGTACTGGGTGGAGAGTTCTTATTCTCTGAAAATGAAAACTTAAACATTCTAATGATGAATCTTTTAATTATTCATAAGCTTACTCTGGCAATACCTTCATATTATAATTTATGCATCACTTCATTCATTTAACTCTGTTTAGAAATTGAAGTCATATTTTCTTATGCTATCTTTTTCTTTAATAAAAGGGATCACATTTTGTCTCCTCCTTTGTTGGGTTAGGAGGTGGCTTCCAGTAAGTGAAATTCCAGACTGAATAATGATGCCGAATCTTGGCTGATTGGGGATTTCTTTTATTTCATTTTATTTATTTATTTATTTATTTATTTATTTATTTATTTATTTATTTGTCATTTTTAAGATACAGTCTCACTATATAGCTCTAGCTGTCCTGGAGCTCCCTGTCTAGACCTGCCTCTGCCTCCCAAGTGCTAGGATTAAAGGTGTGTGTCACTACGCTGGGCTGGGGTTTCTTATCATCCTGGATTAACACAAGATCACATTTTTCTAAAAGGGTTAAATATGTAAATTTGGCCAGAACGTCTGAGGACATCGCTGTGGTTGGCTGAACTGTTGAGAGTAAACCTTGAAGGAAGTTTGTCTAGTTTCCTTTGAATGTCTATAACCTGACAGCTTTGGGGGAAAAAAATATCGATTTTGGCTCATGCACCAAAGCCTCTCAATCCAGGATAACAGAAAAACCCCAGCAGACAGCTCAGTTAGTGGTAGGCAATAGGAGCACGGAGCAGGAGCTCCTTCCATCACAGTAAACCAAGGAGAGAGAATGCAAGCAAAATCAGCAGTGGATAGAACCTTCAAAGCCTATCATCTACCTTTGACGGCCAGCAGCCGCTTCCCAAAGCCTCCACAGCCTTCCAAATAGCACTATAAACTGGGGACCAAGCAATGAAAACATGAGCCCATGGGGGATACTTCAGATTCGAACCATAACATTCTGTGTGGCCATGGCCACTTGATAATGCAAACATACATCCAGTGGGACTCCAAGAACCCACACAGTGTTAACAGATTCAAGACTATTTCAAACATCCGGAATCCAAGATTTCTTCTGAGACTCAAAGCAAATGCTTAGAAGTGAGGTACTATAAAGTCAAAACACCAGGCAGCCCCACACACACACCATCCCAGGGAGCCATTAAAGTTCAGTCTCACCTTCAAAGCTTTATGCATAGCCCATGCTGGGGCTCCCTGCCTAGAACCTCACCCTACTCCACATTTGCCTGGTCTCATTTGTTTTACTGTGAAACCCGAGTGAAAGCCTCCATGACCCCATTCTGTATACCTGTATCACATAGATGAAGTCATGTTCTTCTGAGAGCTAGAGATGTTGCTACATGGCAATACCCCTTTGGACCACAGCTGCAGCAGCCTCTCAATGCTTACCGAGCTGAACATGGGAAAATATATCCCTAGGTGAGCCTTTCCCAGCAAGGCATCCCTTATACTCTCCTTTTTAAAGTCTTTTAAATGGGTTTACATGTTTATACTATTTGGACTTCAATGGAAAGGGTTTGCCCTCAAGTCTCCTTGCCTTTTGTCCCAATGCAGAATGCATTGTGTTTCTCTGGAAATACAAATCTCTTTAACAGTTACACCTCCTTCATCGATGTTGGCCTTGTCTCCAGACTTAAATAAATGTGTGGTCCCAAACTGCTCGTTTCCAAAATCCTTCTGTACCCCTTTGCTCCTGACTCTCACTATAAACCTAGCTAAAGACAGTGAGCAATAACTGTGATACAGTCTGAATGTTATACTGACCTAAAATTTCTTCCTCTCTATCTCCAGCTCCAAAGTCATCCACATTCCTCCTTTAAATCAGTCCCAAGGGCCTATGAGTCCCATGGTTTGATTTCAGTACCATAACATGAACATCTCCATTCTTCTGGTATCATTTTTCCTTTTTAACTATTTTTACCATTTCTGTGACCAAATTCTTCACAGAAGCAGCCCAGAGATGAAAGATGTATCTTTGCTCATGGTATTAGAGGTTCTCAATCCATCATATAAGGGAAAGCACGGTTGAGAGGCTCAGTACATAATAAAGGAGAGTATGGTGTTTACATCACAGCACACACAGGCTGGTAACCTTCAATGGCCTGCCCCTAATGATCTACTTCTTTCATACAATCAAATCCAAAGACACACTGACTTGATACTTACATGCTGAGGGGCAGCAGCAGGAAAATATCCAAAGTCTCTGATTTCCATAGTTAAAGCATTGGGTTTCTATAATATCATAGACCTTTGGACACAGAGTAAAAACACTGTGATTGTTAACACACCATAGTCTTCAATCATAGCTGAAATGTTTCAGGTAGCATTTGTTGGCATTGCATGGCATGGCAGCTGCATGGTGCAAAGTGTGAGTGTGTTCAGAGACAAGGGTGAAGTCATGGGATGCAGCATGTGTGAGCACCAGAAACAACTCATAATCATTATGTTTAAGAAACTGAGAACTATAAAACCTCAGTGGGATAGTGTCTGATACCTCGTCTATAAGATGAGCCTGACAGAAACTCCTTGTGAGGTTGAAGCTGTAAATGATCAATGTATATACTACATATGCCTAATGCATTGTTAAGTGATCAATAAAAACTAATCTCTAGTATTCAGTTTGCATATGTGTTTTCAGGGGACCTTCAGGTAGCTGGGTTTCATTCAATTGCTTTTATTGCCTAAATAATTCCCCAAATTTGACCTTGATTATATCTTCTTCTGTGATTCAGAAGAGAAAACCTGAAAGTAAAATTTCCCTCCTTTTGTTAAATCACTGTGCATGACATTTCACTTCCTGCCAGAGGAAACGTGACTAGCAGCATGTGTGGTTCAGTGTGTTATATAAGCCTGGAGTGTATCTTTGCTGTTGTTTCTCAGACATGTTTCCATATTTCTATGTGCAAATGTGCCTGGATACACAAGGATAGACAAGGCATTGGAAAGGGGTTCAGAAAGCTAAAGATAATGCATGCTATTCTAAGTGGAATTATGAATACGCTCTGTGAAATATAGCTACTGTCTCTAGAAGAATATAGCTGTGCTTTTAAAACTATTGGACAGTTTTGTAAAAGGAGAGTCTATAACTTTAGGAAAAATGTATAGCAGATTGTATGTAGGTGGACTCACCTCTGTCCTTTCTCGGTCTGTTGACTAGCAGTATTATCTACGGGGCTGGCAAGATGTCTCAGTGGGTGAAGGGGCCTGGCACCAAGCCTGATGACCTGAGTTCAATCCCTGGGACCCAGAAAGTGGAGGGAGAGAACCAAGTACCTCAATTTGTCTTCTTGTATATCCACCTGCACACTGTAGCACACATGTGTACACACACAAACACACACATGCACACACATACACACACAATCATACACACACAATGTAATAAACATTTTTTAAAAATCAATCTTGCTTCCTAATTTCTCTGTGTGTTGCTATAGTGTTTAAGAATCACATTGTACCCTCACAGCACTTTTTTTGTCTGAAGTGACTTGTAAACTATAAAATATATCTTTGGCCCCACTTATAAATAGAGAGCTGAGGAATCCGAGACCTCATGTCAGGAAGATGGCTTTAGGCCTGAGGATGGAGCTCAGTCATAAAATGTTTGCTTGGTATGTACTCGCCTCTAATAGTGTTTATAATTATTAAATGGAGCTGTGTGCTATGGACCCAAATGGAGGTGAAGTATGAAGGTGAGAGATTTCCTGTCAGGTTAATTTAGAGTGGATAAGTTCAGAGTGTGTAATAAGAGCTGACTTAATGGGCCTGAAGAGACTAGAGGAAGGAGAAAAGGCATTAGACGAATATGAAGTAAAGCTATACTCTCTGAAAGAATCATCTATTCCAGAAAACTCATCAGGCCCTGAAATAACAGTGGAATTGGTTATGAGATATAAAGCTCCTGGGAGACTGCAGGAGAAGCCGGAATTGAAATCTAAAATTGACCATTGAGATTCTGGGCATGAGAAAGAGTGCCTGGAGTTTCTCGTTAGGAAATTAGACATGCAGAGACTCTGTTCTCCAAATATACAGGACAAACAAAAGAGTGTGGGGTATGAATACTTCCCACCACTGTGAGCACACCAAGGCAGAGATAAGGACCAGTGTTTACTATTCCACACTCTGACTTATGAGATAATAAACTGCCCTGGGCATTCCAGGAAAAGTCCCAAGACCCATACCTATCACCTGTCCTGAAGAAGAACGGCAGCCTGTGAGGTTGGACTGGCCAGGCTTTGAAGGTCACACATACATCCCTCATCCCCACTACCTCATCTTTGCCCCAGCGATTCCCCATCCACCCAGCTCAAGGTCCTTGAGAGCTCAGAAGGAGAGAACATGACAGCGGGAAATATCAAAGGCCAACACCCTCTGTCCTTGCTCTTATCCTGTCCCTTGGAATGCTTGATTTTTCTACTGTGTTTCTCTGGGGTCCTGATTACTAGTTGCGAGATGACACTTATCTCAATGACAACTGCTAAGCTAGAAATATAATTATTCCTAGCTTTTCCATTGTAAAATGATGCAAGCCCTGCCCAACATCCTGCTCTACGCGCGCGCACACACGCACGCGCACACACACACACACACACACACACAAACACACACACACACACGGCACACGGCACACGGCACACGGCACAGGTGGGCGAGACATCATCACATTACACAGTACACAAAGATGCCCTGTCCTTCACAAACCTTTCCTTTCCCACTGCCACCCCTTGTCAGATGGGGAGAGCTGGAACCTCAGCGCTTTCATCCCGATGGCCCCCTGAAGTGCACTTGGCTGCCATTGATGAGCTGGGTTTTAGCAGGCTCTTCTCTCGGTGAAGAGGGACTTCCATTTCCTTCTTCCAAATGAGTCACCTGAGACCCACTCTGTATACACAGAACTTATCTGAGGCTTAGTGTTTTCACAGAGCTTGATTTTTGTGACTGGGGGATTTTTTATTGTGCTTTCTCATCTAAATACAGATCGGGTGTCTTGGCAGAGAGGCAGATGGTATTTTTCAAAGATTAATGCAAAGCATCGGTAAAATATGGATGCTATGATTGCTCTTTTTTTAAAAAAAAAAAAATGCCTTGGCCTCATACTATATGACATTGCAACTGAAACTCATTCCAAGTGCTAATATTACATTGAGTTTCACAAAAGGGGTAGAAAATTCATTTTCAGTTCTTTCCTAGGGTGAGGTGTAGGATGGCTGCAGAATCCCTAAACACCAGACAAAGCTGCTGGTTCAGCATTGACTGCTTCTCTGGACACCCTCCCGCCTTGTGGTCACGTGTCGGTCATCTTGTTCAAGGATGATGTCTCAAGCTAGAAAGCACTAAGTCCTCTTCAAAACTGAGGAAGGCAGGTTTCTATTCATTGTCTGTTAAAGAAAGAGGCAGCTGATGGAATTGAAGCACTGAAATTAAAGATTCTTCATGGGGTTTTGGACTAATTCTACGTAGATTCAGAATTTTGAAAGACTAATATTCTGATGCATATTTATCAGAGATTAAATCCACTTGCCTTTGCACAGAAGTGAATTAAGGAACATAAGCATGTGAGTTAGAGCTTGTGACTGACTTCAAAGCAATCATGCCTGAAATGGACGGCTATCTGGCCCCAGAGGGCCACTGGGTCCACAGTTGTCTTTGCTTATGTGAGCCCATTGAAGGAGCTTATAGAACCAGGTAGGGATGCAGAGAAGTCAAATGGCTTCTTAGGGTAAGCTGTGTGTTTTTCTGTTGGGAATGCTCTTAATGATTACAGTTCATACTAATACTCCTCAGATGGATGAGCTGCCCTGGTCTCTGAAAAGAAAGCATGTTTTATTTTTTTTCTTTATTTTTATTTTCAATTTATTTTTCTCTTACAATTCAGAATCTTTAGAGCAATTGAAAGTGAGAACCAATGTTGCCTTTTTCAGAAATTTCCCTATTTTGAGATATTTATTACTTTTATTTTATTAAAGGTATTTTCATATTTTGATCATGTTTTCTCCTCCCCACCTCCCTATCTGCCTAACTTTATGTTCTTTCTCTCTCTCAAAAAAAGAAGAAAGAAACATAAAACAAAAATGAAAACCAAACAAACAAGGGAAAAATACATAAGACAAAACAAACTGAAATGAAACAAGAAGTCCACAAAAATACCACTGAGTTCATTTTGTGTTGGCCACTCCTGGGCATGGGGCCTGCTTTGGAGTGTCACTGACTCACCCAGCAAGACACCACTGGAGAAAACTGATTTTCTGGTTGACATTGAGTATCAATAACAGATAGTTTCTTGGTTAGGGGTGGGACCCTGTGTCTGTTCCTCCCTCTCAGTGCCGAAACCTCTTCTGGTTTTGAACTTACGTCGGTCCTGTGCATGCTGTGAGAGTGTCTGTGAGTTCCTGTGTGTATCAATCCTGTTGTGTCTGGAAGACACTGTTTCCTTGGAGCCCTCCATCCCCTCTGACTCCTACATCTTTCCTCCTCCTCTTTGGCATACCCCCCTGAACCCTGAGGGGAGGGGTTTGATGAAGATATTCTACTTATACTGAGTGTTGCAAAGCCTCTCACGCTTCACACGTCTAATTGTAGACCTGTGTTGTGGGATGTTTTGATAGCCTTGTCATACTCCAGACTGTCCATAAAGTTTATCTTGAATCAGGGGGGTGGAGTCAGGAACTAGCTGACCAGAATTTGCCATAGAGAAGCCAACAATTTGGATAGAGAAGATGCACAGGAAGGAAAGAGCAGAGACTAGAGTGTGAGCATCCTTTTGGTCCTGGGATGAGGGAAGAGCTGTGTCTCTTGTGGTGTCTCCAGTCAAAAAGCAAGGACAGCTAGTTGCTACTCAGCCTCTCTGAGCTAGCAGGTTTTCACCTCAGCCTTTGACTCCCCAGTCTAATTGATAGATAGAACAATAGAGACTTAATTTAAACCTACATATCGCAGCTGCCAGGGCCACAGGACTGGAAGCCCCGCCAGGCTGCAGCCTGAGTGGCCAGCAGGGTGCTGACTGCAGGTATGGGGGGGCCACAGATGATAATTAAAATATCAGTAAATTCACATGCAGCCACTAAGCCACAAACATTTGCTAATGATCACCTACTACAAGGAGAAGCTTTCCTGGTGAGGGTTGAGTGAGGCGCTGGTCTATGGGGACAGCAATGTGCCACTAGGTGTCATTTTACTGCTGTGTTTCTTTAACAACAATAATTAGGTTTTCCCTTAGATCTACGGCCCATCTAGTCTCAGGTCCTTGACTCCTTCAGAAGCGTCAGGTGTGAGTTCCATCTCATGGAGTGGACCTTACATCAAATTAAAAAGTCATTAGTTACTCCCATAACATTTGTGCCACTACAGATCCAGTATATTTTACAGGGAGGTCACTGTTGCAGGTTGAAGTATTTGTAACTGGATGGTATTGATAATATTTTCTTCTTTGGTAATGTGCCGAGTACCTTCCCATGCCATGAACACTAGTCAGTAGAGATGAAGCTTCTAGTTAGGATTCAGCTAGACTTCTTCATGTTTGATGACTTATTATGTTGTCTTCCGAGGTGGCTGTGGAGAGCAACCAATAGTCTTGGCAATAGCCTGTGATGCTTGGGGTCTCATGGGACCTGTTCAGCCCATGACTCAACAAGATGTAACCCATTCCTGGAACTGGAGGTTTTACTTGACGGTATAAGATGTCTAATTGGGGAACTGTGTTATGTAGTGACTCCATTTGTATTCCTGTCATGTATGTATATATTTCAAGAAGTTTCTGCAATAGTAAGTTTCCATGTGGTTTTTCAAATAGCACTTAGTATCAGTTGCCCCTCCCCATATTCTCTCCTTTACTCTTCTCTATCATCCCCTTCCTTTCTTAATCCTCCTATTCTAGTTCTCTTTATCTCTCCATAATACTATATTTTATTTCTCATTTCTTGGGAGCGTCTCCCCCGGCTCCCTTACTAGACACATAACTTTTGTGGTTATTCAGATTGTAGCACACATGTCAAAAGCTAAAAAGCTGACATTCATATATAAGAGAAAATGTACAATATGTATCTTTAGGGATCTGGGTTCCCTTACACAGTATAATTTTTTTCTAGCTCTGTTTTTTTTCTAGTTCTATTCATGTAAACTTAATTTTTCTTAACAGCTGAATAATATTCCATTGCGTAAATGCACCATAAATTGTACTATTTCATCAGTTGATACATATCTAGGCTGTTTCTAATTTCTGGCTATTTTGAATAGAGCAGCAATGAACATGGATGACCACCCCTGTAGTAGAACGTAGAGTCCTTGGGGTATATGCCCAAGAGTAGTATAGTTGGGTCTTGAGGTAGATCCATCCCCAGCTCCCTGTAGAACCCACTACATTAATTTCCGTGGTGGCTGTACAAGTTTGTACTCCTGCCGGAAATGGATGAGTGTTCCCCTTAGCTCACATCCTCACCAGCCTGAGTTGTCATTTGTTTTATTGATGTTGACCATTCTGACTTTCTTAAGATGAAGTATCAAATCAGTATTAACTTGTATTTCCCTAGTAGCTAAGGATGTTGAACATTTCTTTAAGCGTTTCCCAGCCATTTGTGTGTTTCATCTTTTGAGAATTTCTGTTTAGATCTGTACTTCATTTTTAATTTGGTTGTTTTCTTGATGTTCAGTTGTCTTGGTTCATTATATATTTTAGAGACTAGCTGTCTATCAGATACATAATTGGTGAAGATCTTTTCCGATTCTGTAGCCTGCTGCTTTGTCCAAATGATGGTGTCCTTTATCATAGAGAAACTCTTCAAAATTCATGAAGTCCCATTTATTAATTGTTGGTCTTAGTGCCTGTGCTATTAGTGTCCTATTCAGAAAGTCCTTTCCTGTGCCAATGGATTCAAGAATATTCCCTAGTTTCTGTTTTATTAGAGTCAGAGTATCTCTTCTTAATTGAGGTCCTTGATCCATGTGGAATTGAATTTTATGCAGAGTAATAGATATGGATCTATTTTCCCTTTTTCTACATACATCTACTTTGACCATCACCATTTGTTGAAGACGCTGTCTTTTTTCCAGTGTTCATTGTTTTCTTCTATGTTAAAACTCAGGTGTCTGTGGGTACATGGAATTGATCAACATGTCTGTTTTTATACCAGTTCCATGCTCTTTTATTACTGTAGCTCCATAGTAGAATTTGAAATTTGGGAAGTGTTACCTCAAGCAGTTCTTTTATTATTCAGGATTGTTTTAGCTATCCTTATTTTATTCTGTTTCCAATGGAAGTTGAAGATTATTCTTTCAATTTCTGGGAAGAGTTATGCTAAAATTTTGATGGGGATTGAAATGAATCAGTAGATTGCTATCGGTAGAATGGCCATTTCATAGTATTAATCCTACTGATCCATGAGCATGAGAGGTCTTTCTATCTCCCTGTATCTTCTTCAATATCTTAATGTTTCTATTATACAAGTCTTTCAATTACTTGGCCAGAGTTATCCCAGAATATTTTTGAGAATATATAAAAGCTATTATTTTCCTGATTTATTTCTCTGATTATAGTTTCTATGTAGAAAGGCTACTGATTTTTGCACATTAATTTTTTATATGCTGCTACTTTGCTAAAGGTCTATCAGCTGTAGAAGTTTCCTGGTGGAGTTTTTAGAGTTGTTTATGTATACAATTACATCATCTACAAATAAAGATTCATTGACTTCTGTCTTTCATATTTGCATCTTCTTGATCTCCTTCAGTTGTCTTACTACTTTAGCTACAAATATTATAATGAATTGGTATGAAGAGAGTGGACATCCTAATCCTGTTTGTGATTTTAATGAAATTTCTGAGTTTTTCTCCATTTAAGTTGATATTAGTTGTAGGCATGCTGAAAATTGCCTTTATTATATTGAGATATGTCCCTTGTATTCTTTGTCTCTCCAGTACTTTTATAAGTTTATGTTTCATTTTGTCAAAGGATTTTTCTGCATCCAATGAGATGGTTTTGTCTTTCAGTTTGTTTATGGTGTGTATTTTGTTTCAATAAAAATTTACTTATGTTAAACAATCCCTGTATCACTGTGATGAAACCAACTTGATTGTGGTGAGTAATCTTTTTGCTGTGTCCCTGAATTCAGTTTGCAAATATTTTATTGAAATTTTTTTTGCATCTATGTTCATAAGGGATATTGATCTACAGTTTTTCTTTTGAGTTAGTTTAGTTATATGGATAATGGTGGAGTCACCAAATGAAATGTAATATATTACATATATACATATTACATATATTACATATACATATACATATATTACATACACATATTACATATATTGCATATACATACACATATATTACATATAATAGTAAATATTCCTTCAGTTTCTGTTTTCTGGAATAATTTGAGGAATAATAGTGTTAACTCATTGAAGATCTGGCAGAATTTTGCTCTCAATTCATCTAGCCTTAAGCTTTTTGTTTTTTGGTATTTTTGGTTTTTGTTCTTTGGTTTTTTTGTTTTGTTTTGTTTTTTGTTTGTTTGGGAGATTTTTAATTACTCCTTCACTGGGGGTTAGGCGTCTGTTTAAATTGTTTATTTCATTTGGATTTAACTTAAGTAGGTCATTTATATCGAAAAAAAATTATCAATTTCTTCTATGTTTTCCAGCTGGTAGAAAACAGATTTTTAAAGTATGCCCTTGTAATTCTCTGAATGTGGTTGTTGTCTATTATAATGTCCCCATTTTCAAATCCAATTTTATTAATTTGGATATTTTCTCTTCATCTTTTGGTTAATTTGGCTATGGGTTTGTCTGTCTTGTTAATTTCCTCAAAGAACTACCTCTGCGTTTCATTGATTCTTTGTACTTTTTTGTTTCTATTTCATTGATTTCAGCCACATCTTTGATTATTTCTTCCTGCTCTTTTTGAATATTATTTCTTCTTTATTGTTCTAGAGCTTTCCGGTGTTGTTCTTTAAATGAAAATGGCCTCCAGAGGCTCATAGGGAGTGGCACTTTTAGGAGGTGTGGCCCTATTGAAGTAGATGTCACTGGGGGAGTTGGGGAATGGCCAGGCCCAGTGTCACTTTCTCTTCCTGCTGCCTGCTGATCTAGATGTAGAACTCTCCACTTCTTCTCCAGCACTGTGTCTGCCTGTGTGATGCCATGCTTCCTGCCATGACAATAATGTACTAACTCTGAACCTATAAGCCAGCCCCAGTTAAATGTTTTCCTTTATAAGAGTTGTCATAGTCAGCTGGGTGGTGGTGGTGTATGCCTTTAATCCCAGCACTCTGGAGGCAGAGGCAGGTGGATCTCTGTGAGTTCTAGACCAGCCTGGTCTATAGAGCAAGTTCCAGGACAGGCTCCAAAGCTACACATAGAAACCCTGTCACAAAAAACAAAAATAAAGTTGTCATGGTCATGGTGTCTCTTGACAGCAGTAGAATATTAACTAAGACATCATGTATATCACTAAGTTACTAGTATGGGATCCCTCCAGGGTTTTGTTTGTTTGTTTTTGTTTTGTTTTATGTAAGCACTTAGTGCTATGAACTTGCTTCTCAGAACCACTTTAATTGTTTCCCATAGGCTTAGGTATGTTGTGTTTTGACTTTCATTACATTTTTCTAATTTTTTAAATTTCCTTCCTGATTTCTGTCTTAACCCAAGTTTCATGCATTAGAGTTGTTTAGTTTCCATGAGTTTCTATACTTTCTTCCCCACTCTATTGTTGATATTCAGCTTTAATCCATGGTGATCAGATAGGATGCAAGGTGTTTTTTAAATTTTCTTTCATTACTTGAGATGTGTTTTGTATCCAACTATGTGGTCACTTTTGAAGACAGTTCCATTGGTTACTGAGAAGAAAGTGTGTTCTTTAGTATTTGAACATAATGTTCTATAGATGTCTGCTAGGATCATTTGATTTATGATATTATTTGACTCCATTTCTCTGTTCAATTTTTATTTGGATAACCTATCTACAGGTGAGAGTTGGGAACTTAAGTAACCCACTATCACTATATGAGAGTCAATGTGTGACTTTACCTGTATAGTGTTTTGTTTTTGTTTGATAAACTTGGGTACCCTGTGTTTGGTGCATAAATGTTTAGAATTGCAATCTCCTCTTGGTAAATTTTTCCTTTGATGAGTATGTATTGTCCTTCCCTATATCTTTGGATTAGCTTTAATCTGAAGTCTATTTTACCACATATTAAAATGGATACACCTACTTGCTTATTCCATCCATTTACTTGGAATATCTTTTTCCAATCTTTTAGCATGAGATAATGTCTATCCTTGATGGTGAGGTATGTTCCTTGGATACAGCAGAAAGTTGAATCTTGTTTTCTAATCTAATCTGTTACTCTGTGTCTTATCATTTGGGAATTGAAGTCATTAGTGTTGAGAGTTTATTGATTCCTGTTCTTTTGTTGTTATAGTATGGTGTTTTTCCCCTGCTTTTGATTTGCTGATCTGGAATTGTTTATTCCTTGTGTTATCTTAGGTGTGGTTAACCTTTTCAGATTCACGTTTTCCTTCTGGCAGCTTCTGTAAAACTGGATTGGTTGATAGATACTGCTTAAATTTGGTTTTATCATGGAATGTTTGTTTATCCATTAATTGTGATAGATAGTTTTGCTCAGTATAGCAATCTGGGCTGTCATCTATGGTCTCTTAGAGTTTGTAGAACATCTGTCCATGCTCTTCTGGCTTTCAGAGCCTCCATGGAAGAGTTGGGTATTATTTTAATGGGTCTGCCTTTATATGTGATTTGGTCTTTTTCCTTTGCACCTTTCAATAGTCTTTCTTTGTTCTATATATTTAATGTTTTAATTATTATGTGACATTGGAAATTTCTTTTCTGGTTCAGTCTATTTGGTGTTCTGTATACTTGTGCCTTGATAGGCACCTCCTTCATTAGGTTAGGAAAATTTCTTCTAAGATTTTATTTAAAATATTTTCAAAGAAACCCTGCTTGAAATATATACCTTTGACCTAGGTTTCCTCTTCATCCTCAATCCCTATTATTCATAGATGTGCTCTCTTCATAGTGTCCCAGAATTCTTGGATGCTGTGGATGCCTGAAGTTTTTTTCTTTTTTATATGTAACATCTTCATTGACTGAGCTATTCATTTCTTCTTCCTTGTCTTCAAGATCTGAGATTCTCTCTTTATGTCTTGTATTCTGTTGATGAGACTTAAGGTTCTTATTTGATATCCAGAGTTTTTCATTTCCTATTTTATTTCTATTTGGGTTTTCTTTGGTGATTCTATTTCTTTTTTAAATTCCACTTTCATGTCTTGAAATGGTTTCATTATTTCATTAAACTTTTTGTGTTTTCAGATTCTTCATTAAGGCATTTAAATGTATCCTTTTAAGGTCCCTGAGCATATTCATAATTTCTATTTTGAAGTCCTTGTCTTATGATTCAGCTAAATTGCTTTTCCCAAGGCCTATTGTAATAGGGTTGCTGGCTTCTGGGGAGTCATACTGTCTTGGCTATTCAGGCTTAGGTTTGGGGGCTAGGACCTTGGTATCTGGAGATTTAATATTTGAGACATTTCTTGTTGTAAAATTTGGCCTTGTATTTGTTCAGTGGTTTTTCCTTGCTTTTGTTGCTGTTGCTTACTCTGAATCCAAGGCAAGTATAGTTTCTCTGGGGTCCCTGGTAGAGAGCGTTTCTGAGGATTGGTGGGTGACACAAACGAATGGAGAAGAGCTCAGAGGAAAGACTTAAAGGGACAACAGGAGCACTAACAGGACCCTGAGTCCTTCCCAAGAGCCATGGTCCCCAGGGGATGGAGGTGAGATGCAAGAAGGGGCTCCTGGGGGGCAGGAGGTTCCAGAAGCCATTGTCAGGCCCAGTTCTCTCTCTCTGCTTATAGATCGGGATGTAGCTCAGAGCTGTTTCTCCAGCTCCATACCTGCCTGCAGCCATGCTCCCCATCATGCTCCCTGCCATGATGATAATTTACTAGGCCTCTGAAACTGTAAGCAAGCCCCAATTAAATGCTTTCTTTTAAGAGTTGCCATGGCTATGGTGTCTCTTCTCAGCAGCGAAACAGTGATTAAGACATAATTCATGCAGGATTTTTACAAGTACATGGGCTCTGCTGTTGCTGACTACCGTGTCCCACATGTAACTATTGGGTCATGTTTACTAATTGCATTGTTCAAAGAGTCTATGTACCTGCTGTCTGCCTGATGGTCTGCTGGATATAAGAAGGCATGCTGAAGTCTGCAGCAATATTTGTATATGTGACAATTCTGTCAGCTCTGTCATTTTTTTTAGTTAATGTATATTTAAAGCTGTGATGTTTAGTGGTTACACATTTAGGATCACTTGTCTTTTTGGTGGGGAGTCCCTTTTGTCATTGGGTGATATTCCTCACTGTCTTTAGTCATTTTTCTTTCTTTGGAAGTTGATTTAGTGAGTGTGTGTGTGTGTGTGTGTGTGTGTGTGTGTGTGTGTGTGTGCTGCTTTAGAGAAATTTAATATTTGTATAGTAGACCTTTTTCCTCCTTTTATTCTTAATCTATGTGTTGTTGAGTTTGAAATGAATTTCCTGTAAACAGCATACAGATGGGCTGTTTCATTAGCTACTCACTAATCTCTGTCTTTCAGTTTGTTACTTATTTACATTTAAGGTAACTGCTGACATGTTAAAGAGTAAGTTGCAAAAGCAAATTTAATTTTTATAATTTAGTGAACTTTTTAAAATTCTTCTTGAGATTTTTTGTTATATGGGAGCCTCTGCAAAAGAACAGTGTCATCATCTGTCTTGGCTTCAATAACCTGTAACTACGAGATAAATCTCACTTTTAAGTACCCTATTTACAAGGCTCAGGTCACACTGTCTGACTATCATGCTGTGTGTTGACATAAGTCTCTGTTAATTTCAGGGCTCTAGAGCATTCTGCCTGATGTTCTATAATGATACTATCATGCTCTGGTCCACACTGTCCTAATAATGACCCTAACCACATTCCTTCTCTAATACACACATCTGTTTTCAGATCTGACACAAACCTATCTTGTTCTTCTTGTTCCAAATGTGAGTTTTCACTCTCTACCTCCCAACCCAATTCCTACAAGAAAACAGTGACCAAGCCAATTTTTTCTCTGAAAACCAAGGTTTCAAGATTGTTAAAGGGAAAGTCATCAGATACAGCCAACAAGTACAGACAGATGTGGGCAGGTCCACAGAACACTCTTCATGGCTGTAGTGTGAATGCTACACCCTGAACAAGGAATCACACAAGGCTGAAATATACTCTTTCCCACATTGTTCTCGGTTGGGATTGCATCTACCTGGAAGAGATGACCTTTTTCTAAATCATATAAAGGTAATAAACAATTTTAAAGTAGCCCTGATTGCTCCTTACAGGTAGGGGACTACTCACCATTGCTGAAGAGGTTCTGGGAAATTAACTCAGCACTGAGAACTGTCATTGCTTCAAGGCTCACAAACTTTCTGAGACCACATTCTACCTCCTATCAAACATGTTGACATATACTCACATCCCATATTAATTTGATACTGAAGATATGGATAGATTTTTTTAAAATTATTTGGCAACTCATTTAATTTAGGGTTAGGAATGATTTCTTGGCAATCATTATACATTTCTGAGAATTCTTACAAAATGAGATAATGTGACCAATTAATTAGTCCCAAAATGTAATGACATTTTAATGAATACTAATTTTAACAATTAATGTTGTTGACACAATGCAGTATTTCATAGACATTTAATCAAACATCTATTAACATTGACATAGTAATTTCAATATTTTGCAGACAGTAGTTTTCCAACTTTCAGGAGGCTTGGATTTATGGTTCCCACTGTAGAACATATTAATAACTGACTTTTCTTGAGGCTCTGGTGTATGGAAAAGGTATGCAGTTTCTTGTATAAACCAGGCCCACACCTGACAGAGCTGGTAACAGCCTGGGGCCAGGGTCTTGAAGCTTTTCTCTGAGGTCCTAAAATATAGTGAAGAAACTCTTTCTCTAAAATTAGGACTATGATTGGCAGAGCTGGTAATGGCCTGAGCCTTGAAGGAGCTGTGGCTCCTGAGAACCTAATCCTTTCCCAATATAAAGGGCTGGGGCTACCAGTCTCAAGGCCACTGTATTCTCAGTCTGCAATCCTCTTGAGATGTCCCATGTTTCTCTTGTGTAACATTGTTTAATTAGCTTCCCACTGTCTTCATCCCCTTGTATGATAGTCTCTGCTGAGTTTTTCCTTTTCTCTCCTGGAAACATTATATAAGATGCTGTACTTCTCAATAAGTTTGCTTGGAATAAGACATAGCTTATTCAAGACCTCCCGACCCCAAACTTACCTGTCTCCTTATCTTCTGACTCCCTAGTCCTCTCTCTCAGGACCCTATCACTGAAGAATGACCTGCTGCTGCCCTGTATTTGACTGACAGGAACCTGGAGGGAGGATATCTTTACCTTCCTGTGAGGCCTCCTTTCTGAGTCCCTGTTGCTGCCCATGCCAGTCAGTCCTTTTCCAGCCAACTGACAGAATTAACAGCTACCATTCCAGACCCCTTGTGCCCTTTTGGTGATATTAGATTAACACTGAACATCATTAATACATTTCACAAAATATGATTTTTTTTTCTATTTTGAACAATACCATATGTAGAAAATGAATGGCTTGGCTCACCTGTAGTCATTGCATGGTTCATACACTCTCTGCATTCAGGGTCATCCCCAGCACCTCAAACAATGCCTAGAATATGACAGGTATTTAATCCCTATTTCTTTTGTGTTTTTATATAGGGAAATAAACTAACCATAATAAAAATAATGCAGACTATTTCTAATACATTAAAAAAATGAAATTTGGGGTCTGGGAGGTGGATAAGAGGTTAGGACCACTTACTGCTTTTGCAGAGAACTAAGGTTTGGTTCCAGCACACACATGTTGCTTCAAAATTGTGTGTAACTTCAGTTCCAGAGCATCTGATTCTCTCTTAAGGTCTACATGGTCACTGCACACATGTGGTGTACATAAACATGTGAAGTTAAAACATACATATAATAATATAAATAATAAAACAATATAAAACTCTAAGAAAGAGTAATAAATACACATAAATAATGTAAATCTCTAAGACACACACATACACATAAATAATATAAATCTCTAAGAAAGAGTAATTTCAAGCTTGAAGATGCCTGCTTTAAAGATAATATCTACAAAATGAGACTGATGTGCAAATAAGATAAATCCTATACTGTCATTCAAAACACTCAGCTCTTTGGAGTGGCAGCCTTAAACCTCTATGTCTTTAAAAGAGTTTCAGTGATGCTTTGTATAATTTAAGGTTTTCTGTCTCTAAATCACAGTTTTGTCTGCCACAAAGGACTATCTACAGTTTCCTCAAGGAATATAAAATTAGTTACAGTTTTTTACTTATTTTCAACTGTATTTATTTTATTTTATTTGTATGAATATTTTGTTTGTATGTATGTATATAAGTGCACTGAATGTGTGCCTGGCACCTGTAAAGGTCAGAAGAGCCCATCAAATCTCCTGGAACTGGATTACAAATGGTTATGAGCCTCATGTGGGCTCTTAGAATGGAATTCAGGTTCCACAAGAGCAACAAATGCTATTAATTTTTGAGCCAGCTCTTCCTCCAGTTTGCAGTTTTTAAATAGTGTGTTTTTAAGTTTTCCCCCAAGTAGGGTTTCAAAAATTTTGGCACTCAATAAAACCCGGGGTTGCTTTGATGAAAAGGCAAATTCAGAATTTCTAGGAGAGTAGAGTTCAAATCAGGAAGCACAAAAAAAAAATGACAGCTTATCATTTTCAAATATTTATACAGTAAATGGCTACAAATGAGCTGTGAACTTATATCCTACTTAGCTCATGTCTGAGAGGAATGGTGGTTTGAAATGGATATAATTTTAGTTTGTAGTTATTGACAGGATGCTGTTTACTTTGAGCCATTGGCCAGTAAGATAAACCAAGAAAGCTCTTATTCTTAGAGTCCTTGCAAGGAAACTAAAAGATGCAAGCAGTAGTGGTCCACTGTCACATGACTAACGATCCCAAAGCCTAGTGCTTTCACAAACATTTATTATATCTACCATGGCTCTTTGGATTGGTGGAGCTCAGTTGGAAGCCTCTTACTTGGAATGTCTTGTCATTTCAGTCTGATGCTCGGATGAGAATCATTTGAATGGTTTTTTTTTTTTTTTTTTTTTTTGGTTTTTCCAGACAGGGTTTTTCTGTGTAGCTTTGCGCCTTTCCTGGAACTCACTTGGTAGCCCAGGCTGGCCTTGAACTCACAGAGATCCGCCTGCCTCTGCCTCCCAAGTGCTGGGATTAAAGGTGTGCGCCACCACCGCTGACATGAACATTCAAAATAAACCAACCATATGATTGACAGTTGATGTGGGCAATTTCCTGAAGATAAAACAGAACAATGAACTAGAGTGCCCACAGGCAACCTCTCCTGTGACTTGGGCTTGTCAGGGTGTAGCATCTGCGTTCCATAAGCAAATGTTCTCTAAGAGAGATGGCTTCTTGTTCTCCAATTCTATACATTCCAGAATGTTACTTCTGCCACATTTGGTTGGCAAAAAAAGTCACCAGGAAGGCCCTCCAAGTTTCCATAAGGTAAATAGATATCTTTGATAAGGAGATGACAAGTCTATGTTCTAAAGTATTAAATGAGATTAAAAAAAAAAAAGGCCAATGCTTCTGTTTTGAAAGATACAAGCTACAACAGTGTGAACTGGCAGATAAACTGAGAAGTGTTAAATTGCAAAGATTCTAACTCTGTACTCTGTGAACATGAAATGCAAATGTAATGATTTGAACCATACCTGTCTATTGTTTTCTGTGTTTTCAGACACTAAACTAAGTTCTTCACAGATCTCAAGTTATTTAATCCTCATAATAGCCTGTTTAAGTGAGAACAATCCCAATAAGCTGTGTTTGAATACTTGATTGGTGGGAATGTTTGAGAAGGATTAGGAGAGGTGGCCTTGTTGAAGGAGGTATATCACCGGGTTGGGCTTTAAGGTTTCAAAAGTCTTCACCATTCCCAGTCAGTTTTCTCTGCCTTGCACTTGTAGATCAAGACGTAAACTCTCAACTACTGCTCCTGTACCATGCCTGCCTGCCTCATGCCATGTTCCGCATCACAACAGTCATGGACTCTAACCCTCTGAAACTATAAGCCCAAAATAAATTATTTTTTCTACAAGTTTTCTTAGCCATGGTCTCTTACAACAGCAATAGAAAGTAACTAAGACATAGTCTAACTAACAGATATTATCATAAATTTTTAGAAGGGGAAACTTATCCACAGGGAAATTGAGTTACTTTTCCAAGATCACAGAAGTAGTAAATGATAGTTACTCTGGATATTCAATACTTTACAGTCTTAGTTTTCTAGCTGAACATACTCCCTATATTCCCTATGTCATAGTTGTATTAAGGAGATCCACTTTCTCTCCCCCCTCCACATATATATATATATACACAAATATGAAACGTATTTATTCATAAATTAGCTAGAGAAATAGAGCATGAAGATATCTTTTGAGGCTGGGTATGCAGGTACTGGAGAATTCATTACAAAAGTATAACTTCCAAAGAGTGAATAACATGACACACAAAATTAAAAGTGAATGCATGTCTAGAGAGTATTTATTGTATGATATGGAATACTAAGATGTGTTATATTCATTTATGCTGTGGAATATTTGTTTAATGATGCAAAACATGTGTTGCATTCTTTTATGTTGTATTTGTTTAACTCTGTGAGGCTGTGTTACTTTGCCTGTCTAAAACATCTGATTGGTCTAATAAAGAGATGAATGGCCAACAGCTAGGCAGGAGAAAGGATAGGCAGGGCTGGTGGGGAGAGAGAATAAATAGAAGGAAAGAACAAGAAAAAAGAGGTTCAAGAAAAGGAGGAGAGGAGGATGCCAGGGACCAACCATCCAGCCACACAGCCAGACATTGAATAGAAAGGAAAGAAAAGATGTACTGTAATAGAGGAAGTTAAAATCCCAGAGTCACAAGGTAGATGGGATAATTTAAGAAAAGCTGACTAGAAATAAGCCAAGCTAAGTTTGGGCATTCATAAGTAAAAATAAGTCTCCGTGTATTTATTTAGGATCTACGTGGCAGGCCCCCAAAGATTAAGAGTTTAAAAAAAAAAAAACTACAGTCATATCCATGGGAAAGCTATCCAAAGAGGCTAATTTAAAGAGAACTTTAAAAACAACAGAAATGTTTCTATTTGCTGAAATAAGAAACTTAACTGAGATCGATCACTTAGACTGTAAAGTGGTTACTATTTCACAAAACAGAGAAACTACATTCACATTCCGTTTTATTTCAGACAGAAATTATTTGTATCTCTCATTCAATCCATTTGCATTGGCATGCATCTTAGCTTGCTATTACTGAGATAAATGCCAAGACAAAAAAAAAAAAAGCAACTTGGGAAAGAAAGGGTTGATTTCACTTTACAGGTTAAGAGTCCATCATGAAGAGAAGTCACGGTAGAAACTCAAGGAAGTAACCTGCAGGCAGGAACGAGTGAAGCCGAGACCCAGGAAGAATACTGCTTACTGGCTTACTCCCTCCCAAGGTCACCTGCCCCCAGTGGGATAGGCCCTCCTACATCAATCATTAATCAAAAAAGAAAAAAAAAAAAACACAGACTTGCCTAAAGGCCAAACTGATGGAGGTATCTTCTCAATTGAGGTTCTTCCTTTTCAGATGACTCTAGTTGGTGTCAAGCTGACAAAAAGAAAAGAAAAAATTAAGGAGTGCACTATGAGACACACTGTGCTACTTTATAGAAGGGGAAACTTATGCGAAGGAAGATTGAGTTACTTTCCCAAGATCACAGAAGTAGTAAATGATAGTTACTCTGGATATTCAATACCTCACAACCTTAGTTTTTCTAGTTGAAATATTCCCTATGTCATAGTTGTATTAAGGAGATCCACTTTCCCTTTTCCCACCATTGCAGAGTTAGAAATTGCTTAATCAATAGCATGTGTCTAGGTGAATAGAGGTAAAAATCTCTGGAAATTAGGATTTTTTTTGCATCCTAGTCTGCTAGACATAATCTCTCATGACACAGTAAGGCTCCTAAGAGTCCCTATACACTGTGTCCAAGACACAAACAAATTTTCCTGTGAGAAAACTCCATGGATCTTTGTCATTTTATTTGCTACACTGAATCTGAATGTTTTATTGCTGAATGTTTTTCATCCTCATCCTTTGGGTGAGTCCTAAGTGGATGAAGAATTTTATAGCCTTAAAACTGAAACCCTAGAACAAAACATGAAGGTAAGAGTAGATGGGCATTGGTCTTGGCAAAGATGTCTTGGATGTGATGTTAAAGCACAAGCAAGAAATGACAAGATCAGAGGACAAGGGCAACAATATCAAACTATAGCTTCTGCACAGCAAAGGCAACAGGCTGAAAAGGCAACCTTTAGAGTTAGAGAGAACACTCACAAAACTTTTATAAGGGGTTGTGGTGGTTTGAAAGAAAATGGCCCCCATAGTTTCATAGGGAGTAGCACTATTAGGAGGTATGGCCTTGTTCAATTAGGCGTGGCCTTATTGGAGGAAGTGTGTCACTGGGGGTAGGCTTTGAGGTTTCAGATGTTCAAGCCAGACCCAGTGTCTCACAGTCTCATCCTGCTTCCTTTGGATCCGGATGTAGAACTCTCAGTTACCTCTCCAGCACCATGTATGTCTGCGTACCACCATGATGCCCACCATGATGACAATGGACTAAATCTCTGAACTGTAAGCCAGCCCCAATTAAATGTCTTCCTTTGTAAGAGTTGCTATGGTCGGAGAGCCGGCCCTGCCCCTAGCCTATACAGCACAATGTAGCCAACCCTATTGGCAGAGGTGTGGGTGAGCCAGTCCTGATATTGTGAGCATAGAAGAGCTGTTCACATATAATTGACCTGTGATATGGCAGCATGGGTGGGAGAGAGATGCCCCCTCCCCATCAATGCCTGGGGCAGGTAGGAGAGCTGGCCCTGCGGTCATAAGAGAGAGGAAGCAAGCCCTGCCCCTCATCTGCTGCAGCACTCAGGAGAGCGGCACCTACACCTCGCTTGGACGACACAGGAGAGCTGGCCCTGAAATTGCAGGTGCAGAAGATCCAACCCTGAGGACATGGAAGCAGGAGAATTGGTCACGCCCCTTAGTCATAGCTGCAAGGGGTGAATTTACTAGGACAATGCAAGAAAGCTCCCCCTGGTGGTGAGGACAAAGGAGAGCTGGAGCTGGCCGTCAGACCAACCCTGCAACCACCCAGGCCCAGACCCAGGGTTATGGGTTGGCCCACCCCAATATCCATACCATCTGTGATCTGCTGGAGCACATGAAGGGACTGGTCCTGGAGACCCAAAGCTGCAGGATCTCCATAACACAGGGCAACAGCAGGATATCCAGGAGGAGTTCCAGTGAAGGTCCGGCATCAATAGTATAGCAGAAACCAGAGGGTGAATATGAAGGGATGGGAAATGAATGGGATCAAGATACAAAGAATAAATAAAAAGAAAGTTTAAAAAAAAAAAAAAGAGTTGCCATGGTCATGGTTTCTCTTCATAGCAATAGAAACCCAAACTGACACAGAAGTTATTATCAAAACTATGTAAGGAATAACTGGTTGCTCAGTGGGCAAGACGCAAGGAAGGTTCTGGGGGTCTGCAACAGAGCATTGTGTAAGCATAGAGAGCAAAGCTGTATCAGAGACTTCATTTTGTTAAACAGTGCCGGGAACGGTGGTGCGTCCTAGAGAAAATCACTGAGAGAGACTGACTTGGACAGACAGAGACATTAGGACTGGCAGACAAAACAAGAACATTAAGACAAAAAAAAAAAAAAAAAAAAAGCCAGGCCTGGTAGCTCGAGCTTATCATCCCAGATTCCAGGAGGCTGAGGAGAGAAAATTGCCAACTCAGGTCAGCCTGGCCCAAAGGAAGTTCAAGGTCAGCATAGGCAATTTAATGATATCGTGTCTCAAAATTAAAAGAAGGGTAGATTGGCCAGGCACAGCATTGCATGCTGATTGCCCTAGGTCTGCACGACAGCGCCATATTAAAAACCTTTTGTAGTAGCTTACAACAAAAGCGAGTCCAAATCTGAATTCTTCATTTTTTTCCTCCCTGTATCTTCTGTCTGTCATCTGCCCCCAACAAAGAGCTTTGTACATGTATTTACTGAATAACACAGAAAAAAATTATATGGGAAAAGAATGAGGAATCTCTTGTCTGAATGAAAAAAAAAAAAAGTTTAGTAGCGTTTACAAGAAAAGAATTTACTTGACTGGCCTTCTGGGTCAGGGCATGGAAGACTACATAATTTAAGATTAAAGGAGGCATTTAGCCTAAGCTTGTAGAAGCTGATTCCACGGGAGGTCCAAAGCATTGTAAGGTTTGTTGTATTGTTTCCAGGCAAGTTACTCAGGCTGAATACACAGTAGGGAAACAGATTAAGTGCATAGCTTCACATGGTTTCAGGGCACATTATTAACTTAGTTGCAAGGTAAGGCAGAAGCTCAGCTTCTGAAAGCAAGAGGTATTTTCAGAAAGAGATACTCCCAACTCAGGGGTGGGAGCAGAGGGTCAGGAGCTGGTTTAAGGCCATCCTCACTTATATAACCAGTTTAAGGTCAGTGTGGGATACATGATATCCTGTCTCCAAACAACAAAAGCAAGAAACAAAATTAATTTTAAAAGTGGGATAGGAATATTTGCTACTCACTAGTAAAGCTTTTGCCTAGAATGAGTAAGACCCCAGTTTTGATACCCATACTGATTTTTAAAAAGAAACGGGAGTGGGAGGGTGGGGTAGGTAGAAAAATAGAAAGAGGAGAAGGAGGAAGAGGAGAAAGAAGAGGAAGAGAAGAGAAAACAGAAGATAAATAGAATCTAGATGTCTATACAGGAGTGAAAAGTCTAGAGGTTAAGTATGTGAGCAAAGAGCTAAGATTTTTTTATATGTTTTATGATGTCAATGTGAATTGTTGACTTGCTAAAACCTAGACCCACCTCTTAAGTCTTCTGAGGTGGGTTGTCTTGATTACATTGATTGAGGTGGGAAGTCCCAGGATGGGATCCTAGATTTTATAAATAGAGACATGGAGTTGAACAACCGCCTGCATTCTTTGCTTTCTTCTTCTGACTATGGATACAATGTAGCCAGCTGTGTGGAGCTCCTGCTGCCTTGAACTTCTTAAGCTTGATGGTTACACCTTCAACTGTAAGCCAAAATAAGTCCTTTCTCTCTTAAATTGCTTTGGTTTGGGGCATTTTATCACAGCAACAAAAATTAAGATACATTTTAACTTGCCACAAAAAGTCATTGTTCTTTAAGGGTAGCATTACAGTGACATGTGGGTCTGAGTGCCTAAGTAAAATTAAAGAAGGTAATAAAAAACTTCAAGGAATCTGGGAGAGAAGAGATGGAAGCATACCACTACAAAGGTCTTAATCTACATTGTGTCGTATTATTGCTTGAAAGTGAATCACAGTATTTTGTGAGTGAGGTGTGTGTGTGTGTGTGTGTGTGTGTGTGTGTGTGTGTGTGTGTGCACTAAAAATGTCAAATAAAGTCCTAGAATAATTAAATGAGAATCATCACATTTATAGTTAATAAAGCAACAATGGAAATGAAATGGGATAATAAACACCCTTACTTCCTCTAGAGAAAAGGAATCAAAAAAGGGAAAAAGCACACAGCAGATGGAGCAACAAGAAAACAAACAGCAAGATGTTACATTTAAACTTAACTCTGAAACTGCTACACAGTACAAACAGAAGAATATGCTGAAATACGCCAAGACAGACCTCATTCCCATCACTAAAACAAGTCTTGAATTAAAAAAGGATGTAAGTCAAAAGCAGAAAGGAAAGTTCTTTTCCTCAATGGAATTAAATTAGAAATCAGTAACAGGCAGACATTTGGAATCTCTCCTTGAAACATTCGGAAACCAAGTGAAAAACTTACAAGTAAAGGGGTCCAAAGTTTCTCTGAAGTTTGAGCTAAATAAAAAGAAAACACCATGTGCTGCTGGTGCAGTATTTAGAGGAAAATTCATAGCCTTAGATGCTTGCTTTCTGGCTGGATTCCTGGCAGGAACGATGGCATGCTCAAGAAACATTTGTACCCTTCCCTTTGGCTATCATAATGTTGAAACAACAAACACCAAGGGATAGGAATGGAAATTCATGCTGACTAAATGAAAAGGCTTAATGTTGGGCTACCTAGGCTAGGGGAACTTCTCTATTACTGACTTTATCAGTTAATCTTGCAGGAGAAACTGAAGCCCAGACAGGATAATCCATCCTGGGCAGGACCACATCTTGGAATGTTCTACTTTAATATGCAGAACCCTGGCCCTCTACTAAACCTAAACCTTGTGCAAAGATTCTGAAGATGTACTTGGAGAGGTCCTGGATCACCTTGTCTCTCTTCCCAATGTGGCCACATTGAATAAATCATTCTTTTCTGTGTTTCACAATTGCTTTGGCTAATTTAGTTGTTACTTATTTTAGTTTTTTGAGACAAGGTCAATGTACCCTTGGCTGGCCTGAACTTATTATGTAGACTAGAGTGGCCTCAAATTTATACAGATCCACCTGCCTCTGCCTCAAAAGTTCTGAACTCCAAGGCACATATCACCATGCCTAGCTGGCTCTTTTAATTTGCTTATTAAGGACCAATATAAGGACCAGGCTAAGCCTGGGTCATTGAAGCTGCCAGGATACAGCCTCTGACCTTAACTCCAGTGATACTGTTATACAGGATGACAGGTCTCAAATCAATGCCCTCAGTGTGCATCTTAAGTGAACAGCAAAGAGGAGAAAATGAATTCAAAGCAAACAGATGTGAGGAAACAACAAAGTCAGAACAGAAACAAATGAAAGAGAAAACAGCAGCTGCCCCAAGTTCTCTGGCTGTGAGCAGACAGGGCTTAGCAGAGAGGAGGAAACTTGGCTGCCTCAGCCAAATGTTAGCTGTCCCACAGGAGGATGTCAGAAAAGTGTGACGGCACAGTACAGAGAGCTCTGGACAGGAACCTGGCCTGGCTTCCCAGCTTGGTACCTTCTCCATGGCTCTGAGATCTTGGAAAATCACTTAACACACTCACATCCTTCACAATATATGTATGCACCATGGTGACGTCTTTCCTGACAGCCTGAGAGGGTTGAGAGGCCCAACGAGACAGGGTAGTACAGAGCAGTTTACAGAAACCTGTAGTCAAATGTGAAATAGACGGTTTGTTGGGGAGGAGTTTGGAATTACTAAACTAAAGCTTAAAAGGTGTACGCATGAAATTTTGTCTTCACACATCATCTTTGTGCTCTTTTATAATGGATAGCTGAAATTTCAGTGCAGCACTTGAGAAAACATGAAATCTAACAGGATTCTAAGCTTAGATAAATAAGCCAAATCTATTATTCTCGTTTATAATCTGTCTGAGCTTCCTTATGAACTCCCACCCTCAAGGGAGCAGGAAAGAACTCATTCAATCCCACATTCTACTGGCAGACGTTATTTAACACAAGTCCTGTGGAATATGCGTTGCCACACTCCTATTTCTGTTCCCTACTTCATTTCATCTCCAGTTGTAGTAAGGGGGCGGGGGGCGAGGCACTGTACTGTCACTTAGGTTTTGGTGGCTGGGTTTTCTTGCTCAGAGCCTGGCTGGCTCAGTTTCACTAATGAAACCCCGAGTCTGTCTCTCTCGTGCCCAATCCCTCACAGTGAGCCCTGCTGTGATTGGAGGCTGCTGAAAAGAAGTCCTCTGGAGGCAGGTGCCCCTGGAGACACAGGGAGCACTGTTCATAAGGCATGTGAGTCAGCTTGGTTTTGAGGTGCCCCTTGTCTAGCACACCACAGCCCATTTCTAGAGCCTAGCCCTAGAAAACAAAACTGCTCTCCCATCTGGATCCCACACAAACCTCCTCTGGCTTCAGCACAGAATGGAGGAATAGAGGAAAACCAGGACACACTCTACTACTGACCACTTTGCAGTGATACCCCTGTTTCCTGAAAACATTAAACTTTCCTTCCCTTTTTAAATTCACTGTCTCTTATCTTCATTTCCCCCTAGAATTCCAGAGACTCCTTAGAAAGAAAACTCTAAGAGACATGGGATGGCTGCCTACCATGGGGATCAAGGCAAGAGGAAAACGAGCCTCTGATTGAAAGTTGATAGAGAAGGTCAGGATTGAGAATGCTGAGCATGAAGGTGAGGGACAGGACTAGGGGGCTCCAGGCAGCTTCCTACAGCCACAAGCAGGGTCTGTGGAGGAATTTAGTAAGTTTGTCTCATCAGCAGACTCTGCGGGAGTTGAAGGAGCCCCAAGTGGAAGTTCCTGTCCTCCCTGGGATGATAATCCTCCCAGGAGGCAACTCTGAATCTGGAAGGCTTGAACTCATTGCGGTAATAATTGCACAGGATCTTGTCTCTGTGTGAAGACTGTGTAGAAGGAGTTTTGGGGTCTTTTTCACCCTGTTGTCCTGGTGTTTTGACTAAACCTGAGACAGAAGGTAAATCTTTGTTGCACATATCCCAAACTGATGGAGCTGCCCATCTGGGAACCCTTCCTTTACCAGCAGTTATGGTACAGGCACTTCTTGCCTCGGACAATAACACAAAAGAGCTGAAGTAAGAGTCATGTCGACCCTGGAGGGACTGATGCTGAGCTGTGGACTGCCCAGTCCCCTCTTGGTGTTGCCCTCAGAGTGGTATATGAGAGCATTCTTAGGGGTGGGTCTCCAGAACGTTTGTGTGTGTGTGTGTGTGTGTGTGTGTGTGTGTATGTGTGTGTGTGTGCTTGTGTTTGTGTGTGTGTGCTTGTGTTTGTGTGTGTGCTTATGTTTGTATGTGTGTGTGTGTGTGTGTGTGTGTGTTGTATATGAGCATTTGTAGATAACATCCGGTGGCCTGCTTCATCACTGTCCCCTGTGACGAGTCTCTCACTGAACTTGAAGCCATTCTCCTGTCTCCGTTCCTTTCCTCACCAGGGCTAGGATTACTCGCACTCAAACAACCAATGTTCAGCTTTTCTTTTGAGTTCTGGAGATGTGACTTCAGGGCCTCAAGCTTGTGCAGCAAACGCTCTCAGCTGCTGAGCCATATCCCCTGCAATAAAATAAAAAAACAAAACATATCAAGGTGTAGGAAATTATTTGAAGAACTCTTCCCTTGCCCCTTCCAACATTCCTGAGAACTGTTGATGATGTTGACTCCATCAGAAAGGCAGTGGGCAGCTGTGAGCTCTTCCAGCGCCCAGAACAGGAAGGTCCGTCCCTTGCTTTCTCTATCCAAGTAGTTACCAAAAAATCACCAGACTGACGGGTCATGAGAAAACTATCCCAGCCCTGAAAGTGTTTTTAAAGGCTTCATTTTTATAATTTCAGAATTTGGATTCGTGCTCCATACGGACTTTTCCAAAATTTAATGTAAGTCAAATTCTATGCTTCCTCCCAAAGACCCTAGCCATGTTCCGGCTTCCAAATGCCGTTCTGAGCCTAGAGTTTTGACCACTCTCACCTTTGAACACTAATATCCTGCTGGTTTTGTCATAGTTTGTGT
Organism: Peromyscus maniculatus bairdii; assembly: GCF_049852395.1. Taxonomy (NCBI): domain Eukaryota; kingdom Metazoa; phylum Chordata; class Mammalia; order Rodentia; family Cricetidae; genus Peromyscus; species Peromyscus maniculatus. The sequence goes on along the minus strand of NC_134860.1, from coordinate 47,253,295 downwards.
AACAGAGTTCCACTTTCTCTCTGTGTGTTTAACCTCACTTTGCCTTCATTGTTAAATATTAACCCAAACAAAGACATGGTCCAGCAGCTCAAGACACACAGAACTTTGAGTGATGTGATGTACTTTGTGGTGTTGTCTTTTCTGGAATAGACTCAAGGAAATCTGCACTTTTAAAACCAGAGTGCTCCTTGTGCATTTGCAGACACCAGTAAGCAGTGGCCAAACAAAGGCTCTGAATGAGTGGGGAACTGAAAATTGCCCCCCCCCCTGAGTCACTAGAAGCTCCTTATTCTTGGGTGTCTGGTCCTCCTGGTACTTCTGTTCTCTCCCCCTCTTTACACTGGAGCAATGGCGAGATATTTATAATATTATACTCATATTATAATATCTACCCTCTAATAATGGTAGATATTTATTTACCAAAAAAAATCATTTAAAGCAAAGTTTGAAATAAAATCTTTGCCCTTTCGTTTATTAACTGCTTTATGCAGAGAAAATAACTTTGCCTTCTTACTCAAGTTCCTACTTATGAAAACTGGGCGGGACTATCTGTAACGTGTGGTTTCTATTAATAAAGTGAAATAATTCACCTAAAGCTCCTGGCTCCAGGTTTGCCACAGGAATTTTCAGTATCACAGCTGAGTGAGAGCTTTCATAGCTGCCATAGATTAAAGGGGACAGGGGGCACTGGCCTGTGAGGAATGGGATGTCACATTCTAAAGCAAACAGCTTGTAGAAGACAAAACCAGGCCACTGGAGGGACCAGCAGTCATAAAAAATACATTCACAGTAGTTAACATCAGCATTTGGATGCCAGAAGTCATTTTTGAGGTACCCATGAAGGAAACACGTACTCACATCTCCTCCCTTGTACCTTCCTACTTCTTAAAACTTAGGAGACATCTGGAATTGACTTTGGTTTGGGAACCTACCACAGCCTAGAGTTGGTGTGATGGTAATGGCGGGGTGAGGAAGCCTGATGAGTCTCATCAGAGGCAGCTGGGGACTTGGGAGACTTGGGCAGTTTCTGAGAGGCTGCTGAAGTGACATGGACTCCACCTCATGGGTGAACAGGAAGAAGAAGACAGCTGATGCATTTAAGTCATTCGGTTGCAAAAACCCGCCGCTTCCCAAGCTGTCTGTATGGAAGGATCTGTTATTTTCCCCTCATGCAACAAGAAGGAGTACTCGGACACACGGGATCCTGTTATACACTGGACATTCTGAGCTGGTCTATGTTGTGCTCAATGAGACAAACCCACTCATGGTTCTCGGCTGTCTCAGAAATGTCCAGCTGCTATGGAAGTTTGGAAACGTTTCCCCTCCATTTCTGTATTTCATTGGTCTGCTCACATAGCTTGTGTAGCACCACTGTCCTGTCCTAACTCTTCCCCCGAACTCAAAGGATGACAAAAAAGCAGCAACCTGAAGATGCGTTTTCAATCCTGAAAATAGAAAATCTGGAGCAGGTTCGTGGCAGCCACTCCATGCTTTCTATATAAATCTTGGCATCAGAAAGTGTGAATATTGATATCAGGCACACCTGTTTTGTGTTTTTAGAGTCCAAGCCAACTGCTTGCCGGCTGTACATAGCTGGAAGTGTCTTTCCTCTGAGCTTCTCTTTCTTCATCTGTCCAATGTGGACCTAGTGTTTATAAATTCCTAGCACAGTGCGCAGGAACTCACAAGAACTTTTGTTTCCTATTGAATATTTGAGGAATCACACAGCACAAGCTTTGAAGTGTTGGTTGACCCTGAGAGCTACGGTTTAGATATGGGTTGAATACCCGCTGAGCTTTCACATGCTGAGATGTACTCCTCAGTGGGGATTATGAAGAAGGTGAAAGTTTACCTGGACCATAGCAATTGGAGGTCAAGCCTTTGGGAAGTGATTTGTATTATTAGATAAGGCCATCAGAGTAGGGCCCCATTATTAAATGCTGCTGGCTTTGTAAAAGAGAGAAGCAACCATGTAATGTGCTCGCTGTCTCATGCCACGTCATAACCTGGGCTATCTAGAGACTCTGCCAGCAAAGGTGGCCATGACTAGTTATGCGCCCTGAACCACCGAAACTGAGGCCCAAATTAGCATCTTTGTAGGTCTCATCCACTTGGTTCATACTAGCTTCCCTGTTTATGTGCAGCCTTTTAGTTCTCCTTTGTGACAGTTCTGGATATGTTCAGGCCTGGTTTTAAAGAAAACTGTGTGTTAACATGACAGAAAGAATGTGGGACTGTGACAAAGGTGCTCAACCCACAACACAAACACATCTTTGCTTGGCGGCTTGGTTAACATGAAGATTCCTGAACCCAGCCCTCAGCAATGTCTAGCCCAGATTTTCTTGAGTGAGGCCCTGAGTTTGTAAGTATCACCTGTTCCTACTTCAGATGACTCTGATGCATGCAGTTCCTGAATCATGCTTCTAAACCACTGGTTTAAAAAGGGTAGCCCAAGAGGTCCTTGGCTGGGAATGTTTCTGTATCTTGAGTATGGTGATAAATACATGGCATAAATATGATAAACACACATGCCAAAAAAAGTCCATAGAGTCAAATACGCACAGGACACCAGTCTCAGCCCTCAGCATTGCCGCTTCCCACATAGTTCATAATCCTGACTTTTCTAACCAACAGTGGAAACTTCAGTGTTTCTTTTTTTCTTTTCTTTTTTCTTTTTTATTTCTTTTTTTTTTTTTTTTTTGGTTTTTTTTTTCTTTTGAGACAGGGTTTCTCTGTGTAGCTTTGTGCCTTTCCTGGAACTCACTTGGTAGCCCAGGCTGGCCTCGAACTCTCAGAGATCCGCCTGCCTCTGCCTCCCGAGTGCTGGGATTAAAGGCGTGCGCCACCACCGCCCGGCCAGTGTTTCTTTAATAAGCCAATGAATTAGCCAACTGCCAGCATGGTCAGGCTGACTTTATTAGGTTTCTGTGATGTTTCTCGGACAGGTACACAGTTCTACAACTTGAACCTAAAAATAAACTGCTTTCCCTGCACCGTGTGTAAGCCTTCCGTCATGTTGAGTTAAGTGGAGGGATGAAATGTGCTGTTTAAGTACACTGGGGAAACCGGAGCCCCAGAAAGTGGATCACTCTCTTTACCAAAGTAGACTTCCATTCTTGCAGCCCTACTCCACATCAATAATTTAAAATTAACTAAGGATATTTAGAGATTTTGGTTTCCTACCCATGGCAGGGGTCAGTTTCATGTTAATGTATTCATTTGTATACAATTAGCCCCTGTATATTTATTCAAAGGGGAGTCAGGGTTGTATATAATTAATCAACAGGGCATCGCTGTGAATGTTTTCAGCGGCCGTGACAGTACTGTGGGGAGGCAGGAGGACAGAATCCAAATGTTTTAAAAATACATGATTAAATATTTATAGGTAAGTCATATAATGTATGATGTACTTCAAAACAATCCAAGGAGGAAGTGGAAAGAAGCGTAGAGGGAGGACGATTGGACCCAGGTAGCTCATCGCTGGATGTTGGGTATGTGAGGGTCCACTATCCATTTCCTCACTTTCATAACCTGTTTGAAATGTTTCACATGACAATGTTTAAAGAACCTGGAAGGACAAATTAGAAGCATCCTAGGAGAAGCACGTAAGACAAAGTCTAACCTTCACACCGTGCTCGTCTGAAACACGGAGTAAACCAGTTGAAAGGAACTTTACATTTCCTTTCAAGGACGTAGAGTACTCCTGAATGGACCACTGAGGAGCAGCAGGATGCTGTCTTCTTTCTGTAGGCTGTGGATGGCGGCGTGTCCAGCTCAGCCCCCACAGTAAGCACCAAGCCGTTTTGGACCTCGGCTTTACATCTGAAGTCTTCACATTCACAATTGTGCACCATTTGTTCTGGGGAAAATAACTCTAAGAGAGTAAGAGGAATGTGCTTCATCTTACTTCCAGGATTTTGAAAATACTAACAGAAGAGATAATGTTTTTGTTTTTTACATTCTTAATTCATTTAGAGACAGGCTACCACAAAAGCATTCCTGCTTAGAGTTTCTTTCTGGTCCCTGTTGGGGGCAGGAGATGGCCATAGGCAGCCTGCCCCTAGGAGAGAGGTTTCAGGGCCTTTAGAAATAGAGTTAAGGGGCCATCAGGGAGATGCTAATGTTGTAAAATGACTGCTTCACCAGCATGTGGACCTGACTTTAGATGCTCAGAACTCATGAAAAGCCAAGCACTTGGTGTCAGTCTGCACTGCAGGGGGGGGGGGGGGATGACAGGGAGTGGGTGACAGGGAGTGGGTGACAGGGAGGGGGTGACAGGAGGGGGTGGCAGGGAGGGGGTGACAGGAGGGGTGGCAGGGAGGGGGTGACAGGAGGGGGTGACAGGGAGTGGGTGACAGGAGGGGTGGCAGGGAGAGGCAGCAGACCTAGGCAGATCTCTGAAGCTCCACAGCCACTCTAGCCCAATTCACAAGCTTCGGAGTCACCGAAGGACCTTGTCTCCATAAATAGAGATGGGGAGTAATTAAGGAAAGACACCCAATGTTAACTCTCACCTCTATGTGCACACAGGTAGGTACACACACACACACACACACACACACACACACACACACACACACACACACCACTTGCTGCACACTTTCACACTAAAAAGATGATACACCACACACAGAGAGGGTGGAGGGAGAGAGAGCGAGAGAGGAGAAAAAGAAAGGGGAAACACGGAGACAGAGAAATAAGTTAGGTAATCAAAAGAAATGGACTTGAACCCAGGATTGGCGCACATGCTCATGACTGCATGTACCCTTCAGCCACTCATGGAAACCCTCTTGTCTTTTAAAAAACACATTTTCCCTGTCCTTGCATTTCTGGTTGATAAATGGTGTTTGCAAATAGCTATCCCTTGAGTCATTTTGAAAGTGCACAAAGCTCTGGAAGACAAAAACAACCAATCAATCACACACACACACACACACACACACACACACACACACACACACACAGCCACTAAAACACTGGAATGGCTAACTCTTATCTCTCTTCCAGCGAGCATTCCTTGAGGATTTCCAGGGTGTGAAGTAGTTTAGGTAGCTTAAGAGTTTCGGCCTGTTTGGAGATGAAATGTGCAAGCCCCTGGAGAAGAGCACAGTAACAATTAAAAACTTACCCACAGTCCTGAAATAAAATGACCCCCATTCTGTCAGTGAATGCTTATAAAATGAAATATATGGCCAGTGATCATTGATTTTTTTTTTTTTTTTTTTTGGTTTTTCAAGACAGGGTTTCTCTGTGTAGCTTTGTGCCTTTCCTGGAACTCACTTGGTAGCCCAGGCTGGCCTCGAACTCACAAAGATCCGCCTGCCTCAGCTTCCCGAGTGCTGGGATTAAAGGCGTGCGCCACCACCGCCCGGCTCATTGATGTTTTTAAAGCATCTCAGAAATAGAGTTCTGCAGCCTGAAAAACAATGGTCCCAAATAGATGCACCAGTTTCCCGAGAGTCAGGTTCTCACTGACCCTCATTTTAAATAAAATACAGTAATAGCATTTGCTAAAGGCCTGGGCTATGTGAGGTAAGCCACATTGGTTATTTTTTCTATTCATTTTGAACTTGCAGGTAGGACTTATTACCTCCGAGTTGGAGGTGAGGAAACTCAACAAGGCTAAGGAATGCAACCAATAGTGTAAGGAGGTTTAACTAGGCCTAGGCTGAGACCCCCACAGAGTCTCCTTTTAAATCACATATCTCAAGCATCCCTGCTGAGCCTATTCCAACACAACTGGAGAGAGGTAGTTCATTCTGGGAGAGAGGGTCTTTGAAGTCTGGCATTTTGCTTACCTTTAGCAACAGCAAAAGGATGTGTTACTAAATCCTGTTGTTTTTGCTTGTGGAAACCATGGACTTCCCTGGTTGAAGCTGGCTATGTTGTTGAGAAGGTAAGTTTCCCTAAGTAATGCCAGTGTGCTAGTTTTATCCCAACTTGGACACAAGCTAGAGTCATCCGAGAGGAGGAATCCTCAATTGAGAAAACGCCTCCAAAAGATCTGGCTGTAGAGAATTTTCCTAATTAGTAATTGATGGGGGAGGATGTAATCCATTGTGTGTGGAGCCTCCCTTGAACTGGTGACCCTGGGTTCTATAAGAAAGCAGGCTGAATAAGCCATGAGGAGCAGCCAGGAAGCTCCTCCATGGCCTCTGCAACAGCTCCTGCCTCCAGGTTCCTGCCCTGTTTGAGTTCTTGCCTTGACTTCCTTTGGTGTTAGACTATTATGGAGAAGTATGCATGAAACCCCTTGCTCCCCAAGTTGCTGTTTGTCGTGGTGTTTATCATAGCAATAAAACCCTAACTGAAGCAGTCAGGTTGTTTCACTTTACCAAGTGTTTTGGTAAATACCTGACTAAAACAACTTCGAGGAAAAAAGGATTTCTTTTGAGCTCATGATCTCTCAGGGGTGGGGAGTGTCAGTACATTGTGACAGGGAGGGCATGGCAGAGGAGTTCATGGCCATGGGAGCATTTCGTGAAATCTATTCACACGATGACAGAGGAGAAAGGAGAGAACTAGAGACTGCACATAACTGCCAATGTCCCCAAATTAGTGGCCTACGTTGACCAGCCAGACTTACAACCCAAAAGTCCCCCGGCTGTGGAACAAAAGTATTGAACATGAGCCTACAAGAGGACATTTCAGATTCAAGTCATAACATCACCCACAGAAATGCCCCAGTGACCAAGGGGATGGAGAGGGATGAGTATTGAGTGAAAGCTGAGCCTTCAGGGGCTGAATGGTGCTTTAGAAACTTGGTTCTCTAGGAGTCCAGAAATGATGTATCCTTCTGCTGGATGATTGTGGGGTGTTTTATGGAAATTTTATAATACTTGTAATTCTGAATAATGTCATTAGCTCTGGGAGCATCCTGTAGATTGTGTCCCAACACTACCTGTTCCTGAGTTCCATCTTGGAAGTCAGAAACCCTGCCTCTAGCATAGTGTGCAGGGTGGTTTGAATGAGAATGTCCCCCAAGGGCTCATGTTTGAACACTTAGTTCCCAGTAGGAAGAACTGTTTGGGAAGGGTTAGGAGGTGTGGCCTTGTTAGAGGAGGGGTCACTGAGGGTGGGCTTTGAGGTTTCTGAAGATTTGCACCATATCCAGTGAGGATTTCTCTTCCTCCTGCTTATGAAAAAAAATATAAGCTCTCAGCTGTTCCTGCTGCCATCCATTTGCTCTGCCATCATGGACTCTAACCTTTGGAACTGTAAACCCAACCAAATGCTTTATTTTTTAAGTTACCTTTGCCATGGTATTTTGTTATAGCAACTGAAAAGTAACTAAGGCAGTGTGTGAGCCGTGAAAGTTCGCAGAAGATTCTGAGTAAATGGAATTCTGGGGTTACCTATGCAAAGTCTGCTCATGGCCGGTGAATTGTGCAAAGGAAAAGTCTTATTTTTACAAGTTGCAAAGAAAGATTGAAAATAATTTCTTGCCGGGCGGTGGTGGCACACGCCTTTAATCCCAGCAGAGCCAGGTGGATCTCTGTGAGTTCGAGGCCAGCCTGCTCTACAAAGTGAGTTTCAGGAAAGATGCAAAACTACACAGAGAAACCCTGTGTCAAAAAACAAAAATCAGAAGAAGAAGAAGGAGGAGGAGGAGACGGGGGGGGGGGGGGGGAGGAGGAGGAGGAGAAAGAAAATAATTTCTTTGTGTCCAGTTTGGAGGGAGGCTACCCTTAGCTCTAAAGTTCTCCTTAATCACAAAGCTGGCTACAACTTTAAATGTATATATAAGGTGTATATGTATGTATTTATGAAATTTTTAAAATATATGAAATAAAGCCTGCCTGTGAGCAGTAATCAATTTGAAATGTTAAACCTGAAATCAGAAAGACTTCCAGTGATTTTGAGAAATAAAAGTTCATTTGGCCGGTTGATTACATGTTCATTTTATTATTCCATAAATACTTTTTCTGCTAATAAGCCACACAGTTCATGGGTATCCATGGGAACGCCAGAACATAATAGGGCAAAAGCCAGCCAGTTAGGTGAACTCCGGTAGATTTGCTCAAAGGAAAACTTTCAAGCCAGGTAAACTATTAGAAACGCCTCTTCCCAAGATGGGGCCATTTTTCTTTCTGTCTGGATTCCCACTGCCTGTGATATTAAGATGAATGAGAACCATATAAATTGGCACTTGCAATAATTTGTTGAATCAATAAGTGGGTGCAGGTGAGAAGCATTCCAGAGGAGTCAGATGGAATTAATGCACCAGCATTTTTGGATTAAGAAATCAACTTTGTGAATCTCGAGCCTGTGCTTGCAGGCATAATTAGGATGCCTCTCAAAATGTTCTTAATGCATAGATTGCTCATTTATTTGTATCCTTGCTCAAAGCCTGTTCAATTTCTTGCCCTGGTATAATTCCCTTTCTTCTGACCACCCTGGTTCATGCTGAGCCTTCTCTGCTTATGAATATTGTAATCTAATAAGCCTTATCACTGTTTACCTCAGAGTAGAAGATCCAATTAGCTGCATTTGGAAACGATTAATTCTACCACTCTGCCCTTGGGTGCCATGGGTGCCAGGCTTCTGCACATCTGCAGTTTCAGTCCAGCTGCCCTGCTGCATCCTGCTGGAACTGTTTACATCTCAGCCTCTTCGAGAAAGCCCAATGTAGCATGGCTTATAGTAATAAAATGTGCATTAGGACACTACAGGAGGGTTCAGAGTGGCGATAATGTGTCCAAAGCTGAGGTCTGCGCTCAGATATTCTAAAGATGGGTGCTTTGGCAGGCCCTGCCAGCTACAGCCTACATTTCTGTCTTCTGACACCTGACTGCATCGTTCTGTGGTTGCTGTCAGCTCCTTTCCAGTTATCTGTTCACAATCCTGGACATGGTCGACTCTTGAAGCACCACCCTTCACAGCCAAGAGGCAAAGAGAGTGGCAGAGTTTTGTTTCTCTTCAACCTAATAACTATCTTCTCTAGGCCATAAACAGAGGCAGACAATATACTGAGGACTGTGAGCCCTTGAGGAAATGAGACTAGATTGGAGGAGAGGAGATCGATAACTGTGGTAGATCACCTCCTACCGTAGCTGATTAAAAGATCAACAACCAGTCAATAGTTGCTTTGGGAATTAAGTGAAATTCTTCATGTCCTTTCTCCCTCTCCCTCTCCATTGCCCCCTCTTTTCCTCCCTTTCCCTCTCTCCCTCTCTCTCCATGCACAGTATCAGACACCTCAAAATATTGCGTATACTCACGCTTGAGTCTCTCTCTCTCTCTCTCTCTCTTTCTCTCTCTCTCTCTCTCTGTGTGTGTGTGTGTGTGTGTGTGTGTGTGTGTGTGTGTGTGTGTGTTACAGTGCTGGAAACTGTAATCTTTCACAAGCTAGGCATGCATTCTACCATTAATCTACATTCCCAGGTCTTCTCCCTAAAATCTTTTAAGGCTTTAGTTATTGGTTTTTAGAAAGGTATGTACAGTGTTTCCCAAAACCATTTATTGTGATATGGAGCAAAATTTCAGTTCCCCATCTTATATAAAAATTATATGAATATCCTTTTCCCAAATGAAATGTTTTAAACTTTGGGTTAAATTTCCATTTAGACCCCAGTCTTCTATAGTGTCCCGCGGATAAGCAGCAGTTAAAATATTAGGGAAATCATCTTCTGGTACTATGTTCTCTCTCTCTCTCTCTCTCTCTCTCTCTCTCTCTCTCTCTCTCTCTCTCTCTCTCTCTCTCTCTTTCTCTGTGTGTGTGTGTGTGTGTGTGTGTGTGTGTGTGTGTGTGTGTGTGTGTTTCTCTTTCACTCTTCTCTAAGCTGGAGATCAAACCCAAAGCCTCTGAAATACTCACACTGGGCAAGCACTTTGCCCCAGGGCCAGGCCTCACCCCGCATTACTGCTTTGTCTCAACAGAGACACCTGCATGTCTTCTGCATATTCTGTGGGCAGTTGTGGTATCACCACAGAAGGACAGACACAGGCAGGGAAGGGTAGATGTCTCGGATTCACAGTCGGATCACAGTGTGGAGCTCCAGCAGAGGCCAGAGCGCCAGTCTTTAGTGCCAGTCCAGGCTTGAGCCACCCCCACTGCTGCCCAGTTGCCTCTTGGCTCTTGTTGGGCTTGCTGAGAGCGTGGAGAAGGAGCTCTGCTCACAGTGCCATCCTGGCACGAAGACTGAGGACTACTGTGCCATCCCAATTAAGCCCTCCACAGGTGGGCCTTGAGGATTTTCCTGGGCTCCTGGTTTTCCAAGTCACCCTCCCTCCAGTTTCTCCATTTGAAGAGAGGTGGAGTGGGGGGTAAAAGCAACACAAAAGAAGAAGGAGGAGGAGGAGGAGGAGGAGGAGGAGGAGGAGGAGGAGGAGGAGGAGAAGGAAGAAGAAGAAGAAGAAGAAGAAGAAGAAGAAGAAGAAGAAGAAGAAGAAGAAGAAGAAGAAGAAGAAAAATATAGCTACTTTGTTTTCTCAAACCTCCACTTGTAAATAAAGATAAAACCTGACTACAACCCAACACTGCAAAGTGTGCTACAATTCTAGGTCCTAGGAGATCATAGTCAGAGGCGTTGGGCTGAGTCTGGGCTTTAGGTGGGGCTCTTTTCAGTCTGTACAGGAAAGACAAGTGGTTTAAACTAGTAGTCAGAGCGCTCTACGGTACACTGCTTTCAAAAATAACTGAAATATTTCTTTCCTACCTTGTGTCTCCTACTTTGCCCATCAAGAGGCAGAGTCTACCTTCCAATCTCTGAAAACTCACACACTAGCCTATGAACTTGTTTTGTGGCTTACAATGTAAACAATGTTTTGCAGACTCAATGCTAGACCTTAAGGTTCCCAGCACTTTCTACTGTCTGTCCTGAGAGAGTCGTAGCCAGGGTTTCTGTTGCTAGTAAAACATCAGGACCAAAAGCAACTTAAGGAGGGAAGGTTTCATTTCAGTTTACAGGTTGTGATCATCCTCTAGGGAAATCAGAGCAGAAACTCATGGCAAGAACTTAGAGGCAGGCACCCGACACAGAGGCCAGAGGAGTGCTGCTTACTGGCTTGCTCCTCAGATCTTGTTCAGCCGGCTTTCTTAAAGACCCCAAGACCAATAGCCCAGAGGGCACCACCCACAGCGGGCTGAGTCCTCCCACAGAAATCACCAACAAAGAAAAATGCCCTGGAGACTTGCCCACAGGCCAGTCCCATGGAGGGATTTATCTCAATTGAGAGTCTCTCTTTCTAAACAACTCCAGCTTGTGTCAACCTGACACAAGACTACCCAGCACAGAAAGCCGTGTGGAAAAGCTAGTTCCACGCAATGAAGATGTGTGGCTAAGCAGAGAACGGCAACACCTAAGCCAACACTCTATCCAGTGCAGATGTAGTTATGGCCATCTTAAACCTTCCGACCACAGGGACATGAGCGAGCTCGGTGAAACCAAGAGAGGAATAGTCCCACCGACTTAAGAATCAAACACCGTAATAAAGCACTGGTGTTGTAAGCCAATGGGTGGAAGGCTGGTTATAAGGCATAGGCTGAGAAACCCTCAATAAATGGCTTTGATACTTGGGCTTCTGAAGCAGAACCATCTTCATGGCTGTAGGATGTCAGAGGGATGAAGAAAAGCAGAGGACAATATTCATGGGGGTGGAGGGAAGGGAGAATACAACAAAGTCACCAAATGTGCTACAGCTGAGAAACACAACCCATAGAGACCCTGAAATGGCTCAGTGTTCTGTGTTACCAGTGCCGCAAGTGTCAATACCCATCACACAACAGGTATTTATAGGAGGAATTGTATTCTTAGCTATTGGTTCCTTGTAGAATAATGGTACCTCTTGTGCTGTTAGAACTTGCCTGCCTTGGGAGTAAGTATTAGGACCAGAGAGCCTGCTGTGCCTCAGAGATATGCTGATCACAGGCACCAGCCGGCTAGGGAACTTGCTTGACACAGAGGGCTCACAGGCAGTGAAACCACCCAGATGTTCCTAACTTGAAAGGCTGTACCACTGTGCCTGGGTACTAAGCTAGAGGGAGAAAGGCAATTAAAAGCCTGATCTACTGAAGGGGTTTCCTGTGTTCTTGTCATGGGATTCTCTTCCTTTCTAGCAAGATTTTGTTTTGTTGTTTGTTTTGTTTTTCTTTTTCCAAATATGCTATCGTCTTTTGAGAAAGTGACTAAAAGGAACAGATGACAGATTTTATTGCAATAAATCTCTGCAATGACTGGCCCAGTGTTGGCCTAGCTTAAGGTTTTTGAACCCACGGTATTCTCAGATCCCTGTTACATATGACTTGCAGGGGGTTGGAGGGTAGGGAAGGAAGTTTGGCTGTAGCAAAAATTCTACCACGATGATATTTCAGTAGATGCTTCTCCCCAGACAAGGACTGGAAAATTACTCTGGCTTACATCTTCATCTTTGTGTCTGTTGTCTCTGTGTTTCCTTTGTGACCGTGGGAAAACCCATATAGGGAAGGAAGGGAGAAAAGAAGCCTATCAAGCATCTCTTATGTGCTGGGCACTTTATTTATATCACTTAACTGGTCCTGTGGTGACAGAGGGGCGGCTCCGACAGGAAGCATCATGCCAACTCAGGTCTGTCTGTCTTCCAAACACTGTTCCCACATGACCATGATTCTCAATGTCTAGGGAACTCCAGCAACTATCTCACCCTAAATCGGGATTTGAGAGAGCTGCCCCTGCCAGCCTCTTGAGGTCCCTTTTCTAGGAGAGATAAAGTGTTCACAGGGGCTGTTATACATTGTCAGAAAGATTCAATGAAAGGGAATACATCACGTGTTGCAAGTTTAGTGTAGGTTGAAAAACGCGTTTTGCATTTTATATTAGAGCTAAAAAACAGGAACTTATTCTTAATTACAAATAGAAACCTTAACTTGCAAGGACTTAACACAGGACAAGAAACTTGGTTTTGTTTTGTTTTTTTTAAAAAAAAAAAAAAAGCATATTTACTTATAAAGCTAGGTTTAAATACTACATAAAGCACTTCAGTTTTTATATAACAAACAAAGAGTTTTAATTACTTTAAATCACTTTACTACCTGGGTAGAAAATGAATTCAGTAAAGATATGATCAACTTTGACACAAAACATGCCAAATGGAGCTCAAGGAACTTGTTCTTTAACTACAAACAAAAACCTTAACGTGCACAGGACAAACAGGAACTTATCCTTAACTGTCTTAACTACAAACAAACCTTAACCTGCACAGTATATTGTTCCTATTTTGGTCTCACAATATTTTTCATCAAAGACTTTAAAACCTTTCATGGAAGGAGCAGGTGGCCTCTTTTCCAAAAGCAATGTGAACTTTGAAGTGAACTTTTTTGTTTCTCACACAGACTCTGAAAGTTGGTTTAAACTGTTAGAAATTGACCCTGAGTTCTATCTCCTTGTAGCAACAGTTTGATGTATGGTGTTCTAGATGATTCTTTTGTGATTAGATTTTCCTTCCAATGAGATCAGAGGCTTTGCGGCCCTGTAGCCAGGCGAGACTGGTCTGTGAAATCTTTCATTTCAGGCACTGCCTGCTGGTCCAGCTGAAGCTTTTAAACTCTGTCCTGTCATCTGCCTGATGACTGCAGCTGGGGAACTCGGCTGATTTCCAAAGGCTCCTTGGTACAACACAGGGATTTATAAATCTTTGGATGGTGTCTTAGTTAGGGAAACTGTTGCTGTGATGAAACGCCATGACACAAAGCAACTCAGGAGGAAAGGGTTTATTTCACTCACAAGTCCACATGACAGGTCATCATTAAAAGCAGTGAAGGCAGAAAGTCAAGCAGGGCAGGAACCTGGAGGCAGGAGCCGATGCAGAGGCCATGGAGGGGTGCTGCTTACTGTCTTGCTCACCATGGCTTGCTCAGCCTGCTCTCTTATAGAACCCAGGACCACCAGCCCAGACGTGGCCCCACCCACAGTGGGCTGGGCCCTCCCACATTAACCACTAATTAAAAAAAAAAAAACTGCCCCCACAGGCTTGTCTACAGGCAGCTCTTATGGAGGCATTTCTCAATTGAAACACTCTCCTCTCTAGTAACTCTAGCTTGTGTCAAGTTGACATAAAACTATCCAGGACAGTAGTGGCACACGCCTGTAATCCCAGCACTTGGAAGGCAGAGACAGGCAGGTCTCTGAGTTCGAGGCCAGCCTGGTCTACAGTAGAGCAAGTTTCACGACAGCCAGAGCTGTTACACAAAGAAGCCCTGTGTCATAAAAAAATAAATAAATAAAAATAAAATAAAAAAACTATCCAGGACAGATAGGAAATTGATGCATAGTAGAATTTTGATTGGCCTTAATCTAACATGCCTTAACTATCACTCTCTAAAACCTTCCCTATCATTCTGGAACTAAATAACTCTTCTTATCACATGAAATGCTTTTTTTCTAATGTACATACAAGTCAAGACTTTCACTGCTTTTTTATTATAGTTTTCTCTCTTCCTAACAGTCTCATGCATATGAATATGATGTAATAAATCGAATTCACCCCATTTCCATGCTCCAACTTCCTCCCATACTCTCAACAGGTCTTCCACCCAACCCAATGACATTTTTCTTTCCCATGGCCCCCTAAGTCTAATCAGGTCTTCCACATACATGGGTGTGGAACATCCACCGACTCCTGGGGAACCTACCTGGGACAACGCCCTCCTAAAGAGTGTTTCTTCCTTCCCCAGCCACTACCAACTTCCGCCAGCTCCTAGGTTTGGAAGTAGCCTTTGCTACATTTTAACAGTTTGATCTTTTGAGAATTTCATACATAACCTTCCCTCTCCCTCTTTCAATTCCTCCTGTGTCTTCACCACTCACTCTTGAATTCAGGACCTCTTCATGTGTGTGTGTGTGTGTGTGTGTGTGTGTGTGTGTGTGTGTGTGTGTGTGTGTGTATGTGTGTGTGTGTGTGTGTGTGTGTGTGTGTGTGTGTGTATAATGTAAAGGGTTTATCTCATCTTATACTTTATATTCCATCATTGAGGAAAGTCAAGACAGGAACTCAAAGCAGGAACCTGGAGGCAGGAGCTGAAGCAGACAGAGAGCATGGAGGAAAGCTGCTCACTGGCTTGTTACCCTTTGACCTCTCATGTACAGTCCAGGCCTATCTGCCCAAGGACGGCACCTCCCACAGTGGCTTGTGCCCTGGTACATTTAAGAATTGATAATTATTATTATTAAATTAATAATTTTAAAAGTGTCCTCACAGATGCACCCATAGGCCAATCTGACGAAGCCAATCCCTCTATTGTGAGTTCCTCTTCATGGGTCTATCTAGGTTTGTGTCAAGTTGACATAAACTATGATGAAGAAAGGAGTTGCTGAATCCAGTTCATGTTGCTCCTATGTACTTGTGTTAGGGCTCCCCAGCCATCGACTGCCTGTAGATTTTCATCTAGGCTTAGACCCCTTAAATAATGCAGGCTGTTGCCATTGTCCTTGGTTGCTTCTGAGAATTTGAGGAGGATATAATACCACACTTTACACATGTGGCATAGGGATTTGTAGAATTTTCCATACACATCGGTGTGTCAACTGGTATGGTCTTTATGCAGGTCTTGTGCAGACAACAAATACTGTTTCATGGGTGCAACACCCCTGTCATGTCTAAAAGACACTATCTTACATCAGGCATCTTAGTCCTCTGGATATTAAAATTCTTTCTCCTTCTTCTGTAATGTTCACTGAACTTCAGGCATGGGGATGTGTTATAGATGTACCAATTGGAGCTGGTCACCATATGGTCACTTATTCTCTAAATTTTGACCAACTGTGAATGTCTGCAATTGCCTTTATCTGCTTCAAAATGAAGCTTCTTTGATGAGAATAAAAGATACACTCATCTGTGGGTATAAAGATAACTAAAATACAGTTAGAACGAATATTGTTTTAAAAAAAATAGAAGCAGCAAGTTCTACTCTAAGGTCAAATGGCTAGGTTTAGAGTACCAGGCCTGGTTCTCTAGTTGAACTAGTCTAATCAGACTTGTTGGTTACCCCTAAGATACAAGTGCCCCTGTTGCACCATTGGGGATATCTTGCCTATCTAGTCATTGTTGAGGTTTTTAGGCTTTATGACTGGGCAGGACTATTGATTACTTTTCTTCTTGGATACTTAAATAGCACCTTCCAATATTATGGGAGTAACTTCCAGCTTGGTCCTTCCAAGTCACATGTGTAAAGTGTGGTATTATATCTTCCTCAAATTCTTGGAAGCAACCAAGGACAATGGCAACAGCCTACATTATTTAAGGGGTCTCTTGGACCCTCCTGACCAACAACTTGAAAGGTGTTTCCCTTGTCTAGCACTTGGGTTTTTGTTAGATTGTCTATGGCTTATGGTAAGGCACTATCAACCCCATGTGACATAGCTCCATTAAAATATGTATGTACATACATACACACACACACACACACACACACACACACGCACACGCACACGCACACGCACACGCACATGCGCACGCACGCACGCACGCACAAGAGAGAGATAAGTATTTTAAGTAAGGTTATAAAATAATGTTTTCCTATAGTTCTTCAAACACCCTTTTGTGTTATTTATCTCTCCTTCCCCCCTCCCTCTATATTACCTTCCCTCTCCTATCTCCAGTTAAGTTCGCCCACACCACCCCTTTTCTCTTCATAGCGCCAATATCCTATTAGCCACTTCCCTAAGGGTCCTTATCCATCCCCTGGTGTCCCTCTCTACATTCCTGGCTTCTTCTACAGTTACTCCAGATTACATATTCAGATCTAGGATCCACAAATAAGAGAGAACACCCAGCATTTGTCTTTCTGTGCCTGAGTTACCTCACTCAGTATAGTATTTTCCAATTCCAACCATTCACTTGCAAATTTCATCGTTTTATTTTCCTTTATGTCTGAATAGAATTACACCAAGTACATGCACTGTGTCTTCGCTAGGGTTTCTAATGCTGCAACAAAACACCACAACCCAAGCAACTTGGGGAAGAAAAAGTTTATTCAATTTTCACTTCTACAGCACTATCCATCATCAAAGGAAATCAAGACATGAACTCCAACAGGGCAGGAACCTGGAGGCAGGAGCTGATGCAGAGGCCATGGAGGGGGACTGCTTACTAGTTTGCTTCTCATGGCTTGCTTAGCCTGTTTTATTATAAAACCCAGGACCACCAGCCCAGGGATGGCACCACCTACAATGCACTTGGCCCTCCCTCATCAATCACTAATTAAGAAATTGCCCTACAAGCTTGCCTACAGCCCGATTTTATGGAGGCATTTTCTTAATTGACGTTCCCTCCCCTCGGGTAACTTAAGCCTGTGTCAAGTTGACATAAAACTACCCAGCACACACTACCTTTTCACCATCTATTCATTAGTTGATGGGCATCTAGGCTGCTTCCATTTCCTATGCAGCATTAAATGTGACCAAGAAAGTGTCTCTGTAGTCATATTTTGAGCCCTTTGGGGATGCTGAGGAGTCATATTTTGAGCCCTTTGGGGATGCTGAGGAGTGGTATACCTGGGTCCTATGTATAGGTCTATTTTCATCTTTCTGAGAATTCTCCCCACTAATTTCCACAGTGGCTGCCCCAGTTGTCAATCTCACTACCATGTTCCTCTTTCTCTACATCCTCGCCAGCATTTATTGTCAGTTGTTTCGCTGATCTTGACCATTCTGACTGGGGTAAGATGAAATCTCAAAGTATTTTTAATTTGCATTTCCCTGATTGCTAAGGATGTTAAGTATCTTTTAAATATGTGTTAGCCTTTTTTGTTTCTTCTCTTGAGAACTCTTTATTCAGATCCATAGAGCATTTTTAATACAGTTGTTGGTTTTCTTGATTTCATATATATATATATATATATATATATATATATATATATATATTTCTTGATTTCATATATTTATATATATTCTTATTTCTTTTACATATATATGTAATATATATATATATATATATATATATATTCTTTATATATTCTGGGCATTGGTCCTCCAGCAGATGTGCAGCTGACAAAGATTCTTTCCCAATCTCTGAACTTCCTCTTCACTTGATCAATTCTTTGCTTTGATGTAGAGAATAATTTTAGTTTTGTGAGTCCCCATTTGTCAATTGTTTGGTCCTTGATTTTATACTTTTGATTTTAAGTTTAGATTTTGAGAAACAAAAACCTGTAATTACAGCATACATACCACCAGAAGGTAATAATATGCTTCAAAAGCATTTGAGTAAAAATTTAACTATAGAAGTTATTTTTCCCAACATAATTTCTCATTTTACCATTTTGTGATTCATCATCTTTTACATTTCAAAGAATCAAATTCTAAACAGAAAAATTCAACATTCTGAAACTATGAAGCAGGGAGTAGATAATAATATAGAGGAAATATTTTAAATGAATGTTTAGATAGCAATAATTTCTTTTCAATTGATTTTACTCTTCCCTCCTAAATTTTAATCTAGCCTTTGGTTTAGCTAGAACTCTGTGTTGCTTTTCATCTTGGATTTTATCTTGAAATTTAATTTTTATTCTCCTCAAAAGCTTCTTGTGTCAGTGATTTTTATCTCCAAGGTAATACTGTCATGACATTGAAACCCCATCACCTATTACACCCCAATGTCAGCAGATTTAGGCTTTTCTTGGCTTTGGTCACATTTCATTAATCCATGAGTCTGCTCTAATCTGTAGGAATCTCAGTTGTGAGCAGCAGAAATCAATTCTGATTCTGACTTCAAAGAGAGTAGTTTTTTTAATTGTTTTATTGCAAATACATAGGAGAATGTCTTCGTTGAAATTGGCTCTGGACTCACACTCACTAGGAGAGACCGTTACTAAGTGTCGGGATGGACATATGAGCATCTTGCCTACCAGGAAAGACCATGGGCCTGCCGCCTGTAGCTGTAAAAGAGGAGAAGACTCTTGCAAAGCAAACTCTAGCAGCTTTACGTATAAGAGGAAGGACAGAGGTCTGGATTCACCCTACCAAGAAGCACACAAAAGAATTTATATCACTCTAGGAAATAATGAGGCTGCTCAAAAACTTCAGGTGGTCATAATTGCCACACAGGGTTTAATGGAAGCCTCTGTTTCATGTTATCCCAGACATGAAGGCAGGCACAGCACTGTTCACCTCCTGAGGAAGAGGCTGGGTAAAGTGCATCAGTTTTTCCTCCCCCAGGGAGTCCAGTTTCCAGAATATCACCTGGGTTATGCCATCAGACTCAAAATCTCCGAGTTGTCACATTTCTCTCAATAAAACTAGGTGGTGGCATCCAATGGTCATTTTGGCTTATCAAAGACTCCTCTTTGAAATAACCCCCTTTCTGAAAAGTATTCCTCACTTTTACATTAATTTAAATATAATATACTCTAATATACTCTAGCATTGTGGCTGGGAACCATCCCCGTGGCCCCAATAAGCTGCATTCTGAATAGCATGTGTCTTTGACCGCACAATGTGACATTTTGGTCTGAAGTGTAAAATCCTTTTTTAAAAGGGCACTGGCCTTTTTGTATCTGTAGACTCAGCTCACAAGGCAACTGCAATATTTTTTGACAGACTTATGAGATAAATATAGGTACCTGTCGCTGCAGAAGCGTGTGGATCTAAATAATGAAACAGCGAGAGATGAAATAATGCATTCTGTGTTGCTACCACTTTTCAGAGCTGCATCAACTCAGGCAGTGGTGCTTTTATTAAGTTTAGGTTATTCACAGTGAAGAGTCCTCATAAGAACAAAAGAAATTTCCCCCTTTTATTTCTACACAACCAGGGACCAGGTCGAATTTTTTCTATTATTTTGATTGCTGTTTACAAGGAGTCTGACCCAAAGGAAAACCCTAATAATACAAAAGAGAGAAGGCTATGGAGTGAACATTTAGAATGCTGGAATCAACACTGTGGGAGCTTTCATACAGTGTTCTCACCCTATCTCAGTTGGTACTGGATGGGTGGGCACTGTGAATTGAGATTTTTGAGTATGCATATGCAAAGTACAAGTGACTTATTTATAGTCATTGATCTTTTTTTCTAACACTTATTAATGACATCTAGTAGCATGGAAAGTTACAGAAAAAGCAGTGACTCTCCAGTCATCCCTTCCTTCGAGAGCCTGTGTTAAGATAATGAATCAAACTAATACTGAGTGGGAGTTGCTGCTAAGGTCAGGGTTTGAGGAAGGCTGCAGAGTTCAGCTAAGTGGTGAGAGGCCAGGATCTGAGAGCAGGAAAAGGTGGGTTCAGGTGCAGATAGGATGTGCAGCCATAGTCTATGTCAACAGTGGGGACCAAGCTGACCTGACAGAGACATCTCCAGGAACCTCAATGTTTGTTGGTCCTTGAACCATGCACCAGCTGTCAGATGATGGGTTGGTGTGGGGTCATACCATTATAATATCAGGTGCCCACCACTTTATGGCATGCAGGCAAGGGAGCTCCATCTTTCCTTCTGGCTGGGGTGTCTGGTAAGTTCCATGAAGGCAGGAACAGTGCTATTCACCTCTTTAGGAAGAGGCTAGGTAAAAGTGCATCTGTTGTTCCTCCCCTAGGGAGTCTAGTTTCCAGAATATCACCTGGAGTATGCCATCAGACTCAAAAAGCTCCACGTTGTTGCATTTTCCTCAATGAAACTAGGAGGTGGCATCCAATGGTCATTTTGGCTTGTCAAAGTCTCCTCTTTGCAATGACCCCTCTCTGAAAAGTATTTCTCACTTTTACATTAATTTAAATATAATATACCCTAGCATCATGGCTGGGAACCATTCCCATGGTCCCAATAAGCTGCATTTTGAACAGCATGTGTCTTTGACCTCACAATATGACATTTTGGTCTGAAGTGAGGGGCAAGAAAATTGGGGGTGGGGGAAAGACAAGGTATAAGAGAAATTACCTGGTTCCTTTAATACAGCTATCAAAATTGAACTGGATTTTTTGTTTGTTTGTTTGGTTTTTTTTTTTTTTATCAACCATCTATAAGTCACCACCCATCCATTACAGACCATTCATCATTGATGAATGACTTATTCCTGGGATTAGAAAGGCAGCCACTGTGTAACTTTATATGGTAAACTGAGATTGTGGGGGCACATGGGTGTAGTAAGTCATCTCAGAACTTATCAGACATACCGATGGGAAGGATGAAAGTCCCTTACCAGAAAGAGTTATTATCCTTGACACAGAGACTCTTCCAGTCTTCACAAATTTACGTCTAGCATGCCTCCTCTAGGACTCTGCTGATCCTCCTGCAGTGCTTGGAAAGACTTATGGGGAGGAGGGAGAGGGCGGAGTTCACAATTTCAAAGGTCTCAGTGCATTGTGGTGGGAAGGCCTGTGGAGCAGAACGGCTCACATCATGGCAGCCAGGAAGCACACAGACAGAATGCTAGTGTTGTGAGCTTCCCCGTTTTCCTTCTTTATTCTGTCCAGGCCCAGACTATGAGGTATGGTACCATCTACAGTCAGGTGGTTAATCTTCTCTGAAAACACCATCACAAACCCTCAGGGGTGTACCGCACTGATCTCCTAAGCACTTTTCAATGTAGCTGACAATCAAGATTACCCATCAAAGATTACCCATCATTTCATATGAGAGTAGTATATACTCTCACAAGAAGCTGGAGGTATCAGAACATATAAAACAAAATCAAGAACAGTGCTTATTAAAACCCCCTGTAGGTGGGGAATTATTGTTGTAGCCGATGACAACTAACCAGCCATATACTAAACATTTAAATCTTCTATTAAATACTTTATAAATTGCTTCTACTTTGAGCAGTCATTGGGAAGTTCTTTCATCATTACAAACTGTAAATATATGTGGAATGCCTTCTTGAGGGAAAAACAAATGTCCTATAAATTCAAAATATTCCTTTCCTACTTAAAAAAAAATCTGTTTGTTAAAGCAGCTCAGAAATCCCAGTAGGCACAGAAGGTAATTATATGTGAGGTATAAATTTCCCCTGGGGTTGGAGAAAAAGAAGAAAACATCCGCACTGACACCAATCTGTTGGTGTATCTTCATATGGAAAATATTGTGTGTGAAGAGTCACACACAACATATTTGGGCTGGATATGGAGCTCAGTTACTACAGTGCTTGCCTAGCACGCACAGAAGGAACCCTGGCTTTGAATCTCAATCCTCCATGAACTGGACACAATGGTGTGCACCTCTAATCTCAGCACTTGAGAGGAAAGTGTAAACAGAAGAATCAGAGGTTCACGGTCAACCTCGACAACATAGGAAGCTCAAGGCCAGCCTACAGGAGACCCTGTCAGAAAGAATAATAAATAAATAATACCTTGACTAATTCTTAAGCTAATAGACTAATATTAACTTAAGCTAGTAGCTAACTATACCAAGACTGAGCTATATAAATACCTAATTTTACTGTTCACTGCCTGCATATTTCCGTCAATAAAAGTAATGTACCAACTCCACTCAGAAGCAAAGTAAAGTGAGTCCCTAATTCGAAGTGTCCTTAGGGATAAGACTGTGTACTTTGAGAACAACAATATGGTTACAACTATAATTTAGTTTCAGGATAAAGGCAGTGGACCCTGGGACTCCACAGCAGAGGACACAGTCTAAAAAAGTGACACATACCTCTAAGAAAATCAAAGACAGCAACCAGGTCCTGGTAAATATACCTCACTGTCCCTTGTGGAACTTCTTCCTGTGCAAGATAAAGACAAGTGACAGGCATCTAGGATTTAGGGTGTCACCTCCATATGCCACACTGTGTACCTGTTTCCCTAAGTCATTTCCAGAGTGAGAAACCTGCATCCTTGTTTAAAATTAGAAACAAACACTGTACTCTCTCCCCTGCCTTTCCTAGTATTAGCATAAATAACTGTGAAACAGGTTTTAAACTTGAACTTGCAAATTAATTGAGTAAGTGTTTCCCAATAGTCCTAAAATAGCTCCAGGGTACATGAGATTGATTCGATTTTAGTGCTGTGTTGCATAGGGCTTAATTTTCCTCCCTTGAGTTTGATGCTTTTCTTTATCATGATCGGAGCTGATCAGCTGAAGTTTATATGGACACGTATGTCTCTGGTTGCTCTTCCTAGAGTCTTGTTGATGGAAGCTGTGGGAAAGTTTTGGAGTGAACCACATCAGATGGCCGTTCCTTAAGCAGCAAGTTAATCCCGGAAGAGAAGCATTGCGATTGTGTATCGGTATTGTCCATCAGCTGTCTGGCACTGGCAGATTATGCATGATTGAATCTGTTGTGTGACCCAGGGGCTCTTAACTATTTTCTCTTCATTAACCAAAAGGACAGAGCTCCCAGGGCTCCAGCCCTGACCTCATGCCATGCTCCCTTTCTCAGGAAGTGGTATCTTAGACCAGCTATCAACCAAGCCATGCAACTTGGAGTTGACAAAATGCTACCCTCTTCATTCTTCATAGCCCCCCAGTTCCCACCTCTTAGTGGCCCCTTTTCCCTCAGTGTTGCTTACTCTCTCCACCATCGCCACTGCGCTCCTGGTTCAAACAAGATAAGCTTTTGCTTTGACAGAAAGTCTCCCTTCATCTGTTTATATCCTCATCGATCATCCTCTCCACGGCTGCCATCAGAGAGGGTTTTTGCAAACCTGGAAGCGGTGCTCTATTGGTGAAATTATTAAGGCCACTCCACGTAGTTAGAAGGGAGGTTTATTTGGTGGGGTAACTTACAAGGGAAGGGGTAAGTTGCAGGGTCTGGGAAAGGTGTAGTTCAATCCAGTGGTGTTCTCTGGAGAACTCTGCTTGGTCTACCTTCAGCATCCTGGGTCCAGGAACCAAGAGAGCCAGCCCATCCGGATCTCAGATCTTCAGGGTCCTCTCTCAGCCCCGCCTTGTAAGCATGACAGTTCCTGAAGCCTTAATGGGGGTTAGAACTTCCAGATCAAAGCTGGAATGGCTACCCACTACAGTGCTCCCTTGTTTGGGGCCAGCAATAGCTTCTTGTTAGTCATAGACAATCCTACATTCTTAACCTGGTCACAGGGTCCGGCATTATCAGGCTGATTCTCCAGACTCATCTTGTGCCCTTTCTGCCACAGCCACACTGAGTATTTTTACCTCTTGAACATGTGATCTTTCCTAGGCCCTGCCCACCTGCCCTTTGCACATACTGTCCCATCCTTCTCCAGTCCCCTCCACCCGCTCCACTTATTTTCCAGCCTCAGTACTTTGGGTCTCAACTTA
Source organism: Peromyscus maniculatus bairdii (assembly GCF_049852395.1). Lineage (NCBI taxonomy): Eukaryota > Metazoa > Chordata > Mammalia > Rodentia > Cricetidae > Peromyscus > Peromyscus maniculatus. The sequence continues at coordinate 47,229,155 of NC_134860.1, read as the reverse complement.
ACCTTTACTTCCTCTAAGAAGCCTTCTCAACCACCCAAGGTACGTTCCATCACCTGTCAGGTACTCCGCAAGCATCTGAATTTCTTCCTCAGGATACTTATCATGTTTAGCCTTGCTAACATCACATAGCGAGATCCTGGAAGATGAAGAGCACTTGTCTAATTGGCTGCTGTCTTTTCTGTGATTAGGATGGGGCCTGCCACATGGTAGATTCAACAAACACATATTAAGTGAATAAATGATAATATCACAAACATTTCCAGCTTAGACAAAAAGGCTTTTTGTGGGTCTGTGGGCAACTGAACGTTTTCCCCTTGATCATTGTAAAGAGACATTAAAGGTTTCATTGAGGGAAACAGAGTTGAATGATGCACTTGCCGTGTGAGCCATGCTTTGGGTGCCTGAATCTATTGTTCTTGGTATTTAAAGTGGGAAAGAAGGGGGAGGAAGAGATGGAGCAGAAAGAGTCAAAGGCCACTTTAGCATCCTGTAGGTTGGGAGTAAAGGCTGACTTTCAGAAAATGTCTACATAAAGAAAAAAAGATAGTGTGTCAGTTCCTCGACAGGCGACAGAGGACACAGTCTACAGATTTTGACTAAAGAGCTTTGTGGAAACGTTTTAGAACTGTGGGTGAAAGAGTTAAGGAGACTAGCATGAGACGGTGGGGAAATCCAGAGATGGTTTGTAATAGGAAATGGAAGTCCTTGGTTGAAGGGGTTAAACAAGAACCAGTCCAATTCATATATAAGTGATGTAAGATTGTATGGTATCTGTATATGGCATCAGAGTCGGTATCGCCTAGACTAGGGCTTTCATTGTGGCTGACATCTCCTGAGTCATAAAGCTAGTGAAAAGGCATGGGGTGAATCCTGCCAGCCTTGTGTGTCTGAAGGCTTGTACGTATGTTCTTTGTTCTGTGGTGCTGTAAATGAGTTGCTGGCCCTGATCCCTACTAATCAGTGCTATGTTAGCACCAGGCCCTGCTTCGAGTCCTTCTCATGCATCGATTCACTTCCTTCTCAGAACAGTTTCCTGAGCCGCATCTAACACTGCCTGGTGAGTAGCCAGTGCAGAGCCGTACGTTTATTCTCTGTCCTTATTTGTTCAATAGGGCATTCCCGGTGCCAACCCATGGCCAGCACAGAGATGGCTGCTGTCTAGCTCTAGTCAGGAAAGAGTCCCTGGCCAAGAAGCATTCCTCACTGACTCTGTAGCAGGAAGCCTTGATGGACCATCTGCATGCAAAGTGAGCTTCTGCCAGGACTTCAGGTGGGCAGTGACTACGGGCAGGTGCACTGTCTCTCACTCTCATACATATACCATCAAAAGGAAAGGAGACATTCCAGCTGGCTTCCTGTGCAGATAGGCCGAAGTGAGCTCTTAATTTGTGTGGAGGCCTAAGTGTGGGTGTAGGGAGAGTAAACCTTGGTCTCCTCATGCTTCTGTGTCTTTAATCAATTCTTCCTTCTCTCTTGCAACCAGAGCAAAGGGGGCAGGAAAATGTCTTGGAGGCAGAAAATGTCAAGGAGGCATATCATCTTAAGAACGGTAACCATGGAGTTCTGGTTAGTGAACAGGCAGGATGAGCTCTGGGCAGTCCAGCTTTTATCTGGAGCTGTCTAAAAGCAAAAACCATATCTGCCATTGACTCTAACTGTATTGAAGAGACACCATAGCCATGTAGCCACAGAAGTCAAGGTCCCGCGGAAATGCTATCAGACCTGGAAGTGGACCCAGGATTCCAACCTTCAATCCAGGGGGGTTTATATTCACAAGAAACTGAAGTGGACGGTCTGATGAGAAACTTGCTACCAACTAGCCACAAGGAGTCAGATGCTTGCTCGGGTCATCCAATGAGCCCTTTTTCCTCTACTTTACTAAAGTGAAATGCTTTGGCATTCCCTAATTTAAAATGCAGTACAGAGAAATAGCTCTTTCTTTTAGAAAAGAGAAACATTTGGCTAGACAGTTCATAGTTTGGAATCCGAGACAGCATCAGTGGGAAATTCCAGCAGAGAACCTTGAAGATGGGGGAGGGGGAGGGAGGGCTCACTGTCATGCCCCTGTAACCTTTTCTAGAAAGTGAGAAAGAGACCTTCAAAGCACTTCTTCTCAAACTGCTCAAGGATAGCAAGAGAAAATCCTGGAGCAGCATGAAAGCAGTTTGGCAGCAAATCTCCTCAGCTGTTATGTTCCCTTTTGAAGAACCATACAGCGTTTCTTGAGTATCATTTTGGCCTCACGCTCGTAAGTAGAAAGAAGTGTTAACATGCTTTGCTTATGGACCAGTGAGATGCCTTCAGTCAGTCATGACTAAAGTCATGAGCTTGCTGGCAAGACTCATGGCCTGAATTCAATCCCCAGACCAGACCACTCATGGTGAAAAGACAGAATAACTCCTACAAGTTGGTCTTTGACCTCCACACATACACATGCCATGAGCTTCTACACCCACACACTAAATAAATAGAAATAATAAATGATAAATAAATAAATAAATAAATAAATAGATAGATAGATAGATAGATAGATAAATAAATAAATGCAGTAAAATAGCCTATGCTAAATTTAACATCCAGGGTGAAGAGAAGTATTTATAGAGGAGGCTACTATATGGTGAATACAGATTCAACTCCTGACTTTGTTGAGAATTGACTCAGCCCTGTCCACAGTGGCTCACCTCTCTCACGGTCCAAAATGTTGATATTTGTTACCTCTCATAATGCTTTGGATGGAATGTGATAACACGAACAAAGAGGTTAATCACATCTGTCTGTTGGCCACTTGAGAGCAGTTTCTCTGAGGGCCACACACGTCTAACCTACCCTGCCTTGTGTTTTCTGAGAGCCCGGCACTGCAGACTTGTGCTCTGACATCTGTTCATAGTCAGTAGCAGAAGATCCTGCCTTCCTCTCCTTGTCATTTGCTGCTGCTGCTGTTGTTAATAAGATATGGAACGAAGATGAGAACAGGCAGATATCCAAACATCGCCTGTGTGCCAGTGTCTAAGCTTCTATTTGCTCAGTTATCAAAATTCATCCCTGCAAAGGTAACACCATTCAGCCCACTTTACAGATGAGGAAAGAGCATGGGAGAGGGGATGGTTATAGGCTGGTAGGTGGCCAAAACCAACATTTGAATTGGTCTGCATGATTCTAAATTTCCTTCTTTTGTTTGTTTTGTTGTTGTTGTTGTTGTTGTTACACACCATATGCCTAACAAAACAGCTGGTGGCTCCTTCCTATCTGCATGTAAGTTCAACCTGCCATCTCTGTTCAAATGTATTCATCCAGGAGGTGGGGAATAGACTGATCCATCTCATGGCAAACTATGGGGGAAATGCTACTCATAATGAAAAGCACTTTGAAAAGAAAGGATGCCTGGCTGCTATGAAACTTTGCTAGCCTGGAACAAATTAGCTTTGAAAACCCTCAGCCCTAAAATGTTTGGATCAGAAGTTGACATGTTTCCCCATTTCTGTTAATACGAGCTCTTCTGACAGAGGTGCAAAGCAGACAATTTGATGAGCTATCATTACCAACTTGTGGGATGAGATCTTTTATGAAACTAAATCAAAGATGACAAAAAGTTGCTTGGAATTTTCACATGAATACCTACCTGTCATATAGACAGATACACACAGATACCACTGGTAACAGAGTATTATTTAAAGTGTAAGGATGTATAATGACTCGCACAGGTTCAGATCTGGTATCTGCTGGTTTAAGTGGATGGCTTTCCAAACACCCTGACCCTGCAGTCAAGGCATGGGCCTGTGTTCTCTGTCAAAGTTGTCTTCCTCATGATCCTGTTGCACATTTGGTCTCTTTTGTGTTTCTGAAATGCAGACAATAAGCAGAATAAACAAGTTATTTGCTCAATTAGACTTAATTTTGTACAAATTTCCACAGAACTGGACACTCTGGACTTTACCTATAATCCCAGCACTCTGGAGGCTGGAGCATTAAGAATTGGAGGTTTAGCAGAGCTACATGGCAGTGTCTCTGTAAGGGACTACACCAAGGGTGGGCTCGTAGGAGAATATCTCACTAAAGGGATAATTATTTCTCCCTTCTCTTTAGTATATCTCCAGATACTCAGGTTTCCTGTTGGGTGGACTCCTGGCCATGTGATTAACAGGCTAAGCTAGGTCAAATCTTCAGAGAGAAAGCAACAGTGTATACTTTTTTAATGTTTGGAGTGGATTGGAATGTCATTGTTGGATTCTTTTCTTTAACTGCAGCTTTCCCTTAATGGGCCTCAACAGAGCTGTGGTATCCACCTTCGATGGCCGCCAACACTCCTGTAACCCTCTGAGAGTTGAGACCCTGGTGATATATAAAAGGTGGACTGAAATTGGGGGACATATACAACCCATGTTCACCATTAAAACCTGGAGATCCAGTTCCAAGGCTGTTCTCCAGAAAGGATGACTGTCTGGCCTGGCGTTTCAGTGACGTACATGTGACATGTATAGGCAGGGCTGCTCCTTTAGAAGAGATAACAAGAAATAAAAACTCTCCTGGCATCCTGGTTCAGGCACAAGGACAAGAACTAGAACTGTTCACTCTCTGATTCAGTCCCTGCCTTTAAATTCATCTGACTTGTTTCCGCCTCCTGCTGTCATGGCCCTTGCACACACTCCAGGGGGAACCCCACTGTCAGGGAAGATGGCAGCCTTCCAAATGTGGTTAATGCCTCCTGGAGGCATTTACTGAGTGTGCCAGGTGAGGTGCACTGTTGTTCCCTTAAGGCAAGATGGGGACCCTGGAGTGATGTCTCTTTGGGTATGATTAAATGTATTTTATGGAAAAAAAAATTGATTCACAGGAAGAATGACCCAAGATACCTACCTTTGAGGCTTGGTTCAATACACAGAACAATTTCTGGACTGGTTTCATGAGCCAGTTTTTTGTTTGTTGTTGTTGTTGTTGTTGTTGTTTTACTGGTAACCAGAGATTTTTTTTTTTTATTTAAGAGATTTGTGGGTTTGGTTATATATTACTGCCCTGTATTTTTCAGGTATTTTCCGTTCAAGAGAAAACGGGGTTGAACACAGAGGAATGTAAAAATTAAAGCTTCAAGGGCTCTTCATGACATATTCATCAGCTCCCTGCACATTCCCATTGGTATTTGAGAGCTCTGTCATGGAAAAAATAGTTCCCAAATCCTGAATCATTACTTTGTTCTTATCAAGCAGACTTTTCCATCAGGTCAGGAAGTATTTATGGTGGAAAACAGCATCCCTCTTACTAAAATACAGATTTATAGACAGTCTGTGTGCTAGAAAATGCCTTCATCTCTACATTGTCTACTCCTACCGAAGCCAGCTTTGCTTCCTGGGTAGAAGAGCTATGAGTACCTGGAGGGTCGCTGTCTTTAACCAGTTCACTGATTTCCACATTCATCAACACACTCCAAAGGCCATCAATGAAGCCTTACGTTTCCCCTTGTAGTTGTCTGCTGTCATCCTTCTGGGATTCATTTACGGAGGTGACATGTCCCTCTTCTGAAGTCTGGGGTGGAATCTTGCTCGGCATAGCTCTGAGATGGGTAAGCCTCAGCAGCAGGATGTCTTGAAAGATTTCATACAATGTTTTGGAAACACCATGTCATTACACTGTGACACGGTGGCTTGCTGAATGAGCTAAAGAACCACGTCAAAAGCCTTCTTTGGAGTGGGATGAATGCATTAAGAACCTTTAAAAAGGTAATCATCCTTCGAAGAAATTATACTTCCATGGATTTATTAGAAGAATATCATTAGTGCCAGCCACTAATTTGTCCTTTTGTAGACATAAAGTAGATTACAAAGGATCTTAATAGTATGAGCTCTTTTCCTCTTTGCAAATGTATTATATGTACCCACATACAAACAAACAGCTATAAATGTAGATAAATGTAGATAACACACACACACACACACACACACACACGTGTGTGTGTGTGTGTGTGTGTGTGTGTGTGTGTGTGTGTGTGTGTGTGTGGTTGTTTATATAGAGTATTTTGAAAAATGCATATCAAACTGTTAACTATCTTTAGAGGATGAATTTTTAAAGATTTTTATATTTAAGTTCTGTTTTGTTTTGTTTTGTTTTGTTTTGTTTTGTTTTGTTTTGTTTTGTTTTGTTTTGTTTTGTTTTGTTTTGTGAGACAGGGTCTCTCTATGTAATCCTAGCTGTTCTGGAGGTCATTGTATAGACCAGGCTGGCCTCAAGCTTGCAAGGACCTGCCTGCCTCTGCCTCCCAAATGCCATGCTCTTTGTAGAAATGAATTCTATTTTATACAAAAATAGTACTTCCATTTAATAGTTTGTTTTTTGTTTTCAGTATGTAAACACAGAAATTTATTTTCATAGTATTCTCAAGTCAAATGTCACGGAAGCAGTATTCTCCCTCTGATGAGGACTTCGTGCCTAGTTCATACATTGTCAAAAAAGCTCTGTGGACTCTACCAACAAAGCACAGTTTTGCTAAGATGAATTTTCTAAATGCTATGTAATTACCACAAAACAAATCCTAATAAATTTTATTTTGAAATTGAAATAATACTAAGCATATTTTTCCATGAATGAACAAAACTTAAAACAAGCCCCAGAGACTCTGAATAGCTCCAACATATTGAAATTAATCAGCATACTCCTACACGGGCAAAGAGGCAGTATGAAGGGAACTGAAGTGTTTTGAATGAAATAAAAAACATTGAAATCTATGGAAGGTACCAAAGCCATCTTAGAAGTCATGTGTATAGTAAAATATTTATATTTGAAAACTTTGGATGTCTTGATGATCTAAGTTTCTATATTGAGAAAGTTAAAAAAAGAAGAAGAAAGGAAACAAAGTAGAGAAACCTGAAATCAAGCAGAAGAAAGGTAATAATGGAGATGAAGTTGAGCCAGACATGACTGTGGAGGCCTGAAGCCCCAGCAGCCAGTAATCGGAGGCAGAAGAGGCAGGAATTCAATGCCAGTCTAGACTAGCTGGTGAGAACTTGTTTCAAAACCAACCATCAAACAAATTTTTAAAAAGAAAGAGATGCAGAAACAATATAAAAGTAGGAGAAATCAAGTGAACAAAAAACCTGATTCTTTAAAAAGATAAAACTGAAAACACAAATAAACCAAAAGAAAAATTAAGATGAAAATAATCATTATCACAATAGTCCCTTAACATTACCTAACTGTGTAGATAAGATTGGCAAATGATGAGAATGGGATAGGCTACAGCTTCATACCTACTGGTTTGTAACCCATGGGGTCAGGTTACATAACTAGAAAGAGGGGAAATGTTTGATTTGAAAAAAATTGCTCTATGCTGACTTGAATTTCAGATTAAAATCTCAAATAAATTTTGACTTGGGTGTAGCCAGAATTTTCAGTAATTTTTGAAAAGTCCCTAAGCATACTTTTGCTATATTATACTACATTTTATATGAGTCATGTCTCAGCATTAAGGATTATAAAATCACTGTTTTTCAACTTTGAAAAAAGGCATTGAAGATGCTCTTCATCCTTTTTCATTGAATATACAGCCATGATGTAACTCCTATATATAAAACTCAATTAGCGTATCTTATTAGTATGAAAATTTGCTTTTATCTTTAACAAATGGTAAAAATTATATGTGTACCAAGGAATTGTTTTAAAATTAATTTGTTTTTAATGTATTGTGAGTGAGTTCTTGATTTGTATATGTATTTTATACACTTATATATCCAGGCCATGCAAGACTTTCTCAGACAAAATGGAGTCATGTGTGGAAAAAAGTTTAAAAGGCCAGACAAACAACCAAGATAAAGGAAGAGGAAGTGGAAATGTGATTGTCTTATAAATATTAAAAATTTTTTGCCAGGCGGTGGTGGTGCACGCCTTTAATCACAGCACTCAGGAGGCAGAGGTAGGCGGATCTCTGTGAGTTTGAGGCCAGCCTGGGCTACAAAGTGTTTCAGGAAAGGCACAAAGCTACACAGAGAAACCCTGTCTCGAAAAACCAAAAAAAAAAAAAAAAGCTCTCTATGTCCAGATGATTTCAATGTGAAATCTATCTGTCTTTTGAGGAATAAATAGCACCAACTCTGTGCAATGTCTTGTTAAAATTAGAACTGTAGAGAGTAATGCCCTGTTCATGCTATAAGGTCAACATCACTCTGCCACTTAAATAAAAAAAACATAACAAGGAAGCAACGAACTATCACTTGTCATTAGGGAAACAAATTAAAAGCCATCCTGGGAGCCTGTGACAAAGACATATCACAAATATCACAGTAATAAAGAAATATTTAAAGCTTTCATCTACCATGAGGAGGAAATCAAGAGTAAGGCAAAGATGTCCCCAGCATTACTTCTGTTCAAACTATATAGAGGTCTAAAGCAATGCAAACAAAAAAAGACCATGAAAGATCATTTTAGCTAGCTTTCCTCCACTATACCAAATACCTGAGGTAATTAACTTATAATGAGAAAAGGTCAAACGGAGGAGACAGCCCAGTCAGCAAAATGCATGCCTTACAAACATGAAGGCATGAGTCAGTCCCTAGAACCCAGGGTTTTTGTGGTTTTGCTGGTTTGTTTTCTGTTCTTCAAAAAGTAGGTATTGCATGGTGAACATGTGTTTGTTCATAAACGAAATGTCTATTGATAAGATAATAGATAATCAGCTGTGACATATTCATAAAATGAAAAAATGAATTCACTGAAAATTCACAAAATGTTTACATGAATCTCACCAACATCCTATCAAATGAAGAAATAAAGACATTCAAAATATACAGAGTGAACCCACTTGTACAAAGTTCAAGGAACAATTTAAAATCAGAGGATTTATCTATGCACACTTTAGTAGCCAAACTGAGGGAAACCAAGGATGCTTGTTGGCAGCATTCAAGAAGTCCTGTCATATCCTATCCTAAACCACAACTTCCCACGAACAAACATAAACAAATCCTTGGTTTCCCTCATAGTTGGCTGGAAAACTGCTGTCCCCTTTGATTTTATGACTTTAATTGTTCACTTTTCTATGATACATGCTTCTGATTAAACAGGACGAGTTGAGCTTTATGAGACTTTTATTTCTGGCTTCACTCAGCCCAGGTATCATAAGTGAAACAAGTTTAAAATTCTTGGGAAAAGACTCATGTCTGACCTGTGCTCAGGTCCTGGCTGGGTTTCTGACAAGCTCTGCTAAGTCAGTGTAGGACTTCCTAGGCTGAGGGAAGACTCTGGAACCCACTGTGTATTGATGGCGGTTTTGCCCTAACCAAAGTTTAGCTTCAAGGCCCAACTCACTTGGTCACTTCAACTCTTTTCAGAGAAATTACTTCAAGACAGAGTTGTGTGCAAAAACAGCTGGGCCATATTTACCATTTCTTTTGAATGTCTTCTCTGTGAGACTCACAACTGGCTCTCATATTCATTCTTTAAAGTCCAATTAATCAAATAGCCTTTGGAATAATGAAACATACAGGAGTTTTTTTGGCTTTTTTTTTTTTTTGCTATGTTTAAAATTAAACAGGTAAGCACCAAAAGTTGTATAATGCAACAGATGTGTGTCAGTGATGGGCTTATCTGGAAGCATTAATTCAGCCAAACCCAACTGCACGGCCATGACTTCCTAGCACACTGGCTCCACCTGGAGGTGGAGGCTTGCACACAAATAAGAAAAAAAAACTGGTGCTTAGCCCTTCACTTTGTAAGTGAGTGCTCTTCAGGTCAATTGTATCTTTTTATTGGTATGTTGTTGTTCCAGCATTAGCAAAGAGTAACTAGCCCTCATCACAAAGACTTGTGGATAAAGGAGATATACATGGCCCTGGATTGACTTCCAGCACAGAAAGAAAGAGACAGAGACAGAGAGAGATGAAGTGATTTACCTGCTCAGAGTAGACAGGTGTAAATCAAGGTGAATTATTTACAGGCAACCCTTGTCACACTGGTGAAAAACTAGTATGATTACGCGTAATTGGTCAACAGTCCACATAAGTGATTAAATACCTGTAATTAATGTTTGCTCAGCCAAAGCATTTTTAGATGTGTTTCTGAGACACGTATAACCCAAATTCTTTCCCCCCTTCCTCGCCCCTCACTGTCCTTCTTTGCCGCTTCTTCCTTCTCCTTCCCACTCGCTCCCTCCTCTTGTTCTTCTTCCCTTTTCACGTTTCTTATTTCCTCTCTCCCTTCCTTCCTCACTCCCTCCTTCCCTTCCTTAACTTCTTTTATTGAACATATATTGATTCATATATTGAAGCCAGACATAGTACATTAACAAATAATGTTATAATTGACAAATGACTCGTGTACATTAACAGATAAGATTTCATTGTTCTTTTGTGGGTCACAGTTAAAGGACACCAAAGACATGGAAGTCAATTTAAAAACCCAAAAAGAATTAAGTTGTCTCACTTTGCAAGTCTCCAATTCTCAGCCCTGCGTGTCGCTATTAGTCCATCCCCATCTCACTAGATGGACTGTTCTTTCTGTTCATTGACTAACTGTATTACACAATTTGAAAATTAGTTCCACGAAAACACGATCATATCTCTTTTCTGGTACTATATTCGAGCACACAGTAGGTACTTTATACTTATTGCCAAGCTACTCACCCACTGTAAGAGTCCACACAGTGCTAACAGGGAGGCACCCGCTTACTCTTCCCGAAGGATGCAGGCTTAGCTGGGTTGGCAGCGTAATTTTACACTTTGGGTTTGTGATAGAATTGTTTATATTAAAACAGGGAGTGCAGAAGGATATTTTAGAAAGAGGGAGTAGGATGTGTCAGTAGGGGAGTAAGGGAAAAAAATGAAATTCTCCAGTTTGGACTGGGATAAATTGGTTAGAATACTAAGACACGGGTGCTAAGTAGCCCTGGAACAATCTCAGGCAAAAGAGTGATGCAGTCAATTTTTGTTTTCCCAAGCTTCATCTGTTAATGGGGTGGGAAACGGCTTCTGCGGTGGGAACGGGGCAGTGACCCCGGGAAGGGGGGTTTTTGTCCCTGCTACTGTTTAACTGAGCCCTGCTCCTAAAGACAGTTGAGTCGTAGTGGGACAGCGCTTCACCGGGAGACGCTGGGCACGCTGCAAACACGTAAGGAACCTAGTGGCTGAAGATTAAAGGGCGGTGGGAGAGACCCGAGAGAAAACTAGGAGATGTTAGTTGAAGGATTGGGTGGGTGAGTTAGGGTAAGGAGAGAGGAATTGGTGATGGAGAGATTATCTAATTTGATCAGAGAACAGTTAACTGGGGTCAACTGAAGACAGCGCTCTGCTGTTGAGTGAGGGGAAGTGATTTCATTTTGAAAAATGCCGAATTTGAAGTCCTTGTGGGATATCTGGGTAGGAAAAGATGGGGACAGAGAAAAGCTATGGCTTCCTTGGTTATTTGTATTTAATAGCTTTATAAAAAGATCATTGCTGCAGCTGTAATAGCAACTTAGACATCATCTCAGCCAACTTCCCTATGCATGACTACTTTCCCTTAGTGCTGGTCTGGAGTTTGTGACTACCCCTGGGAAAAGACCATAGACTTGATCTGGATTATAACTAGTTAAATTTCTTAAAGCCGCTAGCAAGACAACAATCTTTGAGCCAAATCAGAGACATGTCATACAAAGGGGGGGAGGGGGCGGGAAAGGGAAGGATTTCTAAAGGCAAAAACCACAAGAAGACCTCAAGTATCTGTACAAACGAGCCAAGACTGTTATGCTCTGCCAAGATTAGGTAGTCAAAGTGGCCTCAAAATAGTCTAATAGTCTTTGAATGTCTGCATATGCAGGCTACAGAAGACAAAAAGCAGTCCGTCATATCATAACACAGCAGATGCTCACAACTGCACATTTCTGGGTGGGGGTCATTGAATGAGGATTATGGGAACTTATCTTCCAGGGACTGGGTCAGACAGATATGACTAGTGGGTACCAAGATGGATGCCTAGCACCAAGTAGGGTTTCTTTAGCCATCACAGTGCTGAGCGTCATGTTGTCAGAGCGCTGTTTTAATGGGGTTATAGACTTCATTGATATGCTTAAACTTGTTAAATATATTAACATATACATAGATACTCATGTTTTACTCATACCCTTTAGAAATAAGTTTTCCAGTTCTCCTTTAAGCCTTTTTAAGCATGTAATCTGCAGCCCTTCATATTAGTAACTATAATCTACTATTCTTTTTTTTGTTTTGTTTTTGTTTTTTTCGAGACAGGGTTTCTCTGTGTAGCTTTGCGCCTTTCCTAGAGCTCACTTGGTAGCCCAGGCTGGCCTCGAACTCACAAAGATCCGCCTGGCTCAGCCTCCCGAGTGCTGGGATTAAAGGCGTGCGCCACCACGCCCGGCTTAATCTACTATTCTTTATCTCACTGATCACTGGCTTTAATGCTTTGTATTAACTTATCATTAGGCAAACTGTGAAAAAATAAATTAAATAATTATAAGTTAAAAATAAGTTAAATAAAGCATTAAATGTTGAAAACTAGATACTAAAGTAACTTGTTCAGCCTAAACTTTACTATACTTTATGTCATTATTCTCTCCTATGAATGAACAGTACTTTGCACACTCATAACCTGATAGTCCATTAGTTACTAAAGGAAATAGTTTTATTATATTATTTAATTGAAAGTCAGTGTGATGTAATTACAAAGTGCTTTTATTTTTATTTTTTAAAATAATGCTCTTATTCTTGGAAATTTTCATACAATGTGTCTTGATCACATTCAACTCTCTCCCCTAATTCCTCCAATATCCACCCCTACCTCCCTAACGGCCAAATTTAATGTCCTATTCATTTATTTATTATTTACTTTAAAGCCCATAGAGTCTAATTTGTGCTGTCCAAATAGTCTTGAGGATGGGACCTTCTCCTGGAGTCTACTTACTCAGGATCCCTTAAGGAAAACTGACTCTCCCTCTCCCAGCAGCTTTCAGTTGCCATAGCACTATTTTAATCATGTCCTTCTTGTTGCCAATTAGAGTTGTTAATGAACAAGATTATATTCACTTACAATGGAAAATAATGGAGAGCCTTTTATATCAACTTGCAATCCTACTTGAGGTTTTAAGTATTCATCATTTGAACAACTCAATGAGATCAACAAATTCATCTTAGCAAGTAGGCAGAACAGCCAGGAGAAGCTGGGCTGCAGTTAGAGGGTAGGTTACTGGTTACTCCTAGATGGAATCTTGCTCACCTTGACATCTAACTGCAGTTGAGGTGATGCTAACTTCACTATAAAGCAAACGTGCCCTGGAGATGCAATCAAGATTAATTTCTTCTTGATCGTCCTTAAGGGCTTCTTCAATTGAAACTATAAACATACGCAGTTGTATCCTGTTATTATCCCTGTCTGAGTAAGCAATACAAAGAACCCACAATCTCATCAAAATAACCCACTGTACCCTGTAATTTATAAAGCTGTCTCACGGTGATGCTGTAGTTAAAGATAACATCCATTCGCAATGCAACAATTTGAGTTGTTTTTCCAAAGCTGTAATACGATGCTCTTAGCTGCAATCAAACCTAATTTATTCCAAGTTTTGCTTTCAAAGACAATGCTGGGTCCCACATGTCTAAACACAGTAGTTAGGAACAAAAATAAATCAATGTCCTTTTCCTCCATCTATCTCTCAGCCTTTCACAATCTCTGTGTCTCTCTTTTTCACCAACCCCCCTTCCCTCATCCCATCATTAAATTCCTGGTATATTTTGGAAATGCCAAGTAATGCACCTCACTCCATACCAAATAGCTCAGGCTCCAAGAGAAAGCTATTAGAATCGTCTAAGCATTCCTCAGGAGACTCTAACATGCACGCAGAACTGAACCATCCCTTCCCTTGGAGCAATGCAGATCAATGACTCTACAGTCTTCAGTGTGACAATCCACCTACTATTGTCACAGTTTTAACATGAGTACACATGATCTTCATATAGTATTGAAATCTTTGCCCCAAATTAAGGCTCTCTCTTATGTTCTTCAGAAATGACATTTTAATGTAGTGATGAAGTTCCTCTTCCTATAAGAAGAGTCGCCTTAGTACTGATTGATTGGTTCTTGGTAGTCTGTACTAAGAGGAAAGAGGATAAACCACAGGGTGTTGAAGGCAGCACCTGCCAAGGCATCCCACCTGTAGGAGGGGCTCCTCCTCTGTCTTGTAGGAAGGGCTTCTCTGTCTTGTAGGAGGGGTTCCTCTGCCTTGTAGGAGGGGCTACTCCGTCTTGTAGGAGGGACTCCTCTGCCTTGTAGGAGGGGCTACTCCGTCTTGTAGGAGGAGCTCCTGCATCTTATAGAAGGGGCTCCTCTGTCTTGTAGGAGGGGCTCTTCTTTGACTGAGTGATAAAGGAATACAGAAGTTGGCTCCACAGAGAAGGAAGAGTTGAATCCGCTGGCACACAGCTATGAAGGAGACAGCAAGGATGTAAAAGCCTGAAATTGGAATGGCCTTATCACATGTTAGAAGGTGAAAATAATGCTCGGAATGGGGGGGACATTTCATGTTCGGAACAGAACAAACAAGGGCTACCTCCTGGGGAAATGCTACACGTGATTTCATTCTTTTGGTTATTTTACTTTATTTTTTTGAGACACAGTCTCATATATCTCAGGCTGGGCCCCCACTTGCTATATATTTAAAAATGACTTTGAAATGCTCTAAACCTGGAGCCTTGTGCATACTAGTCAAGAACTCCACCAAGTGAGCTATATCCCATGCCCCAGGTAATATATTTAAACAAGTCCAGTTGCTGAGCAAAAATATATTCTCAAATTATAATTCAAGTACTATCTTTGGTACCACTGCGGTTATATATGTTGATCCATTTTCTCCTAACTCTTTAGTTTGGGATGCAGATTTTTCAACCAGTGAAATCTTGTATCATGGACTGGCCTGATGGCTCAGTGGACACAAAGATACTAAGGCTGATCTCTGGAACCTATATGGTAGATATAACTGATTCTCTTAAGATGTCCTCTCACCTCCACAGGTACAGCTGACACACAGTGCCCCCACCCCCATAAATAAATAGAAAATGTAAAGAAAAATTAATTCAAAAAGAAACTTTGTATTAACTGACTATAGGCATCACAACAAAGCATTACAAACTGATGGCTTACACAACAGAAATTTATTTTCTCTCAGCTCTAGAAGCCAGAAATCCAAGATCAAGGTGTCAGCAGAGTTATGTCTCTCCTCTCAATGTGTTAGTGTCTGTCTGCTCCCTGTCATCTTCCCATGGTCTTTCTTCTCTCTGTGCTTTCCCTAATCCCTTCTTTCTAAGGACATTGGTTATACTAGTTTAGGCTCTATTGTAATTCTCTGGTTTTGGCTGAGTGACCTCAAGTGCTCCATCTCAACGCTCTCATGTTCTGAGACACTGGAGAGTATAACTGATATGAATTAGGAGAGGGAAATAATTCAGTCATTGTGTGTGTGTGTGTGTGTGTGTGTGTGTGTGTGTGTGTGTGTGTGTGTTTGTGTGTGTGTGTGTGTGTGCATGGGGTGAGGATGGAGGGTAAACCCTTGTCTGGAGGAAAAAAGTGAAGAGATGATGACCAGAGAGCAAGTTATCCATTACTAGCTAGACAGGCAAGAATCATTTTTTAATAAATCAAAATTTTATTGGACAATTACTTTCGTGATTATTTTCACATTATATTGTGGGATCTATATATTAAAGTCTTAAAATTGATCTACAGTCCCACGCCCGCCCCCAGCCAGAATATGTGAATATCCCTTACACATGACAGGGGAAATGGAACTCTCCCTTTGGCTTTTAGAGCAAGATCAATGTCACTGTAAAACTTTGATTCCAGATGCACTTCCAACTACATGCTCACCTGCCTGCAGCCCTTGCCAAAAGCAATCAGAAAGAGGACTCTTGCGCTAAACATTGCAGTTCCAAGGCAGGAGAGTTCGAAGAACAGGGAGCTGTTACCAAGAGAACTGAAGGTTTCTAATGGCTTTTGGTTATTGGACCAGCTGAACTAATTTGATTTTTTCTTTCCTGAAAACCCCAAGATACTGCCCTGAATGGCTCATGCCTGGAAATAGCATCCTTTAAAGTATAGGTCTAGGGATAGCTCATGTGTCATAAATAGCTTTAGGAATTAATTTCAAGATATGGGACAGGCAAGTAACTGCCTCTTTAGTAACATTAAGACATTTCCTTATGTCTCCAACTCTCTGTAGGTTTTTAAAAAGAAATAACCCAGTGCTGTAGGAATACATACCTCCTCTCTGCCCCAAGTTTCATTCTAGAAGTTATGTAAGCTGGTTACTTACTTGGAAGTTACTTACTTGGAACTCAGATTTCTAGTAAACTTGCCCATCTCAAACACAGTCAAGAACCAGGAATAAACCTTGGGCAGCAAACTTGAGTATCATATGCACTAAGACTCACACATTTTATGTGTTGGAGACCTGCCCAGACCCTCTCTTGTGAGTTTTTTAACTTGTCCTACTCATGAATTTCAAGTGAATTTGGAGGTCATCTTATTTCTGCATCCAGGGAGCATCAGATTATATGACTTTTATTGACCAGAGTATAGCAGTGAGGAGGGTCAACTGTTTGTAAGGAAAACATTTCTGAAGACAAGTTTGTAGCAAGCAAATGATTTTTAGAAGTGGGTAAATTTGAAGGTTGGTGTATGTATGTATCAAAAGTGCCTGTTCTTAGGCTATTGGGGCCCTACTCCTCATACTGGGTTGCTTAATACATAGGGAGGTACTCAGTCTTACTGCAACTTGATATGCCCTGTGTTGTTGATACTCATGGGAGACCTGCCCTTTCCTAATCAGAAAGAAGGAGGAGTGGACTGAGGGTGTGGGAACAAATGGGGGGATGGGGGGAAGAACAAATGGGGGGAGAGGAGGGAGGGGAAACTGCAACTGGTATGTTAAATTAATTAATTAATTAATTAATTAATATATTTCATAATTTTAAAAAGTGCTTGTTCATGTCAAATGTCCTGAGCAGCAAATGCAATTTTTGTTTGTTTGGTTGGTTGGTTGGGTTTTGTTTTTTTGTTTTTTGTTTTTTGTTTTTTGGGGTTTTGTTCGTTTGTTTGTTTTTTTGGCTTTTCAAGACAGGGTTTCTCTGTGTAGTGTTGGTGCCTGTCCCGGATCTCGCTCTGTAGACCAGACTGACCTTGAACTCACAGAGATCCACCTGTCTCTGCCTCCTGAGTGCTGGGACTAAAGGGGTGCTCCACCACACCCAGCCCAAATGCAATTTGTAAAGATGACCGTGAATTAAGGAGATTAAGGAATTAAAGCGAGTATGATGTTATGACAAACTGAGTTTATGAAGATAAAGACCTATATTGCTCTAGAAATATTTGCATTCTGAATAAACTGAGGAAAACTTAAAAAACATTAGCATGGAAAAGGATGATTTTTCCCTTGCAGGACACTACATATCATTGCCATAGAAGATTCACTATAATTGTCCATCTTTAGCCAAAAGACATTCTCTGTTTGTCAACCCCCTCCTGTCACGTGGTCAGGTCAGGTGATGACCCTGCAGTTGCTGTGAGGCCATACCTGACTGTGCTTCCTTTCCTACATTACCTTGAATTTTTAATCGGCAGGATGGCACAGACTCATCAGTCCTGCCACTAAAGGTTGGGAGGCCTAAGGTGATATCTTTGTCGTGCTTAGAGCTAATGAGACTGCTTCCCCTCATTGTCAATAAAGATGTAACTAACCCACCTGTCCTACAGAACAGTGAGAAGATGATTCTTCTCACATACATTACACATACTAATCCATTTGTAGTCTTTTATCCAAATTTCTAGAATATTCAAGTCATTCAGTAATATAAAATGGGGTTCTGTCTCGGGATTCAGAGTTCCACTTTAGGCTTAAAACTGAAAAGAAAAAGTGCCGGTTAGCCCAGCACCCACCCAGGACGAGGGCTGGCTGATAAGGAGCTACGGTGTTTGTTTGCAAGCCCTCTTGTGGATAAGACAAGGGACACCTTCTCTTCCTCAGAGCCCACAGAGCTGAGGAGGCTCCTGGAGGCTGACCCTGAGAGGTGAAGGCACCCTCTAGATGGGAAAATTGGCCTTTCTTGTTGTTGTTGTTGTTGTTGTTGTTGTTGTTGTTGTTTTCAAACTCAAAGACCCATTTGCCAAGGGAAGAACCATGGAGAGCTAGTTCTGAGCCACTAGGGATGGGTATGACCTTAGAGACTGCTGCTGCTTCTGAGCTAGAGAGTTCCAAGGGGGGAGCTGCTGGGCCCCCAGTGTGGGATCCTGGAGGGAGGGTGGAAACCACCCCACACCCACCTCTTCACTGCCCACTGCCAGCAGCACCTGTGACCAACAACTTCTGCAGCAGTTTTTCCTGCTCTGACCCCATGCACCAAGCTTCCTGTTTGACTTTCTGTGACCCCAAGGCTAGTCTGCAGATGGGGTCTTGGGGGGGCGGGGTGAGTCAAATACTGGACTAAACATATTGAATAGGAGCGGAGAAGTGATAGGAAATGTCCCTGGCACAAAGAGGAACTCAGAGTTGAAAGCAGCAGTTTGAAAATGTCCCAACTGGGGATTGTATTTCTAGGGAAAAAATAATAGCACACTTCGACGTTTTAAACCTTCGAACAATATCTTTAAATATATTTTTATAGAGAAATCAGGGATTCTTCACACAAGAAGATGTACTTACCTCAAGAAGTTCTGGTTTTTGTTTTTCCATAGACATCTTTTCGATGTAAGTGTTCAGTGGGGGCCGTTAGTCTTACACTCTGACCTGTACCTCAGTGTACTTACAAGGGTGGGGGTAGGTAGAGAAGAACTCCTATCACACAATTAACAAATGCTACTGTTTTTCAGTGTAGGAGATGAGGATATTGAGACACAGTGAGGTTAAGTACCTACTCCACTTAGCTGTTACCTGGAGGAGCTGGATTCACGCTCAGGCATCCAGGCTAGGCAGCCAGCCTCAGCCACACTAGCTCTGCTGTGAGTCATGCTCATTTAAAATTGCTTTTGCCAATTCCTAATACTTATGTGTTAGTTTACATCTTTGATTATTAATGATGCCGCACATTTTGTTATTGTATTGATACTATGTTTCTTATTAATTAGGTGCTTATTTATAATCCTTGCCAATAAAGTTAGTTCATTGGACACAGAATCTTGTTAAATAGCCCAAGCTGGCTTAGAACTCACCATGTGGCCTAGATAAGCCTTATGACTCAGCTTCCTAAATGCTAATATTACAAGCTTGGTAAGCCTTGCATTAATTAGCCTTAATCTTTTTCTGTATTATTTATAAGAACTCTTCTTTTCAGCAACTCAACTATTGGATTTATGTAAATATTTTCCATAATGTTGTTTCATTTTGTTTATGTGCCAATGATGTTTCTAATTATTGTATAATTCTATAACTCAATTTCCCCCTTTTATGGCTTTTCAAAAATCATCTCTTAATGTTCATCAGTGTCTTATTATTCTTACAGATTTTCTTTTATTTTTTCAGCGTCTTAATTATGACTGTCTTCAAACAAGTACCCAAACTGAATTTTACATACAGTACTTGTGTGTATACCACCTAGATTTTCACCATGAACATCTTATTGTACTTGCTGTATGCATAGGCATGCATCTACTCATCCTTTTATCCATCCATTCTCCCAGCTTACTTTTGGTACTTTCCAGCACAAATTACAGACAAGAGCATACTTCCTCTCTAAATCAGCACTGTTGTATTCTAAAACTTCTCACTCTACTAACATTGTTGCACTAAGGGCCACGTGCACCTCTGCTGGTAAGGTGAAATTCATCCTGTGGAGAACTTATTCCAGCACTGTGTAAACCTCTCTAAGTCATATCATTAACTAGACCCTAATATCTGCCTACAAAGCTTTATTTCAATTTACTAAAGATGAAATGAGCACATCTTGAGTGTGCTTTCACAGAGTTTTGACAAATGCACACACCTAGACATCTATATAAACTAAAGTTCTCCCAGAGTTCCCTGCCACAAGGGCCTCTCTAAAAACTACACAGAAAACACTGTTCTAGAATTTTGTGTGTCAGTGATTTACCACCTACAGAATTTCTTCACATCTTGCCAGCTAAGGTGAAAAAATATAGCTCTTGGAGGAAACATTTTTAAAGGATATGTGTGTGGTGAGGTACTTGTAATACACAGATGCTGTCTCCTGTAGGAGCAAAGGGCAGGTGTGCTTACCGTTGACTACAAAAGATGCAATTTGGTAAGTTAGGACCCTCTTCACTGGAACGGCAGCTCAAGAAATTGTCCCCTGTAGTGGGTAGCTGTTTGAGCCATGCCCTGAAACACCACCCTGATGAGGTAGCAGGTAACTGTTACACCTGCCTATGACTTTGAGGTACATGTTTCTGGGGTGTGGCCACTCAAGGACCCTTAAGTCCTGGGATGCACGTGCACGGTGCTACCTTGTGGCTTTGGATGGTGGGACGGACCAGGGTAGAGCTCACCAGAGAACAGTGTTGGACCATACCTCACCCTTCCAGGATCCTGTGACAAATTCTTTTATTCAGTCTTGTGAGTTAACCCCCAAATAAATTCCTTTCATCGCTAAGCAGACTCCGTGGATTGCTAGTAATATAATCCCATTATCTGGCGCCCAACACTGGGCTGCAGTCCCCCCCTGGCAGCCATTGTCGCTGTGCACAGTAAAGGGATCCCGTGTCCTCTATCAGTAAATGTGGTGGGCTCTCCAGTTAGCTTACAAGGAGGTTAAAACACTAGACCCTCTGTTGTTCTTAACATACAGTTGTTCTGTTTTTATCATGGGGAGATACCCTGTTGTAGCATAGTTCACTTCTCTGTTCTACTGGGGATGAATGCCCGGGCTCTGTCCAGTTTCATTTTCTTTTCTTTCCATTTTTTTTCCTTTGTCTGTTGCTTGCCTTTTGTTTTGGCTACTATGAGTTAAACTTCTATAATCCGTGTGCGAGTCTTTTTATAAATATGTTTTCACTTTGGCGGCAGAGTTGATTGTGAATGTCGTTAGGTTACAAAGTAGACATATGTTTAATTTTGTTGAAAAGCCAAGCCCTTTCCCAAAGAGACTGTGTCATTTCTCATTCCTACCAATGCATATGTGAGGTCCAGTGTAGGTCAATAGCTTTGTTGGTGATTGATGCTGTCTACCTGCTCTATTTCAGCTATTTCCGTAAGTATTGTAATAGTATCTGGTTGTGGTTTTCATTTGCGTTCTTCCAAGGACTAATGGCATCAGGTGCATTTGCATATGGATCATTTACATTCTTTTAGAGAGAACTACACAAGGTGGTCCTAGGTCCTCATGTTCCTCATTAAAGAAAAGCAGTACTAGTCTGTTCCCTTCTCCTAATGTAACAGCAAGGTGGTTGGAAGCAGCACTCAATTTGATACTCCGTCTAACAGCATTGGGGCTACTACACCCATATGGTTCAGCAGTAATACCTTCTCTTCTCTTTTCTCCCCTCCCCGATACTTACACCATTCCCACACAAACTCTGGGGAGCACATGAGCCTCCAAGTGCCATGTTATTTGGATGATCTTGGTGTTTCCTGTTGTAGTCTCCTTCATTGACCTAGGTCATTCTTCCTCATCCCGAATGACCTAAATCAAAAATTTGTCTTACTTGATACTTATTCCCATACTTCCTCCCACTTCATAGCTCCACTTCTTGCTCCTGACCATCCTACCTACATATTTGGCCTTTCTAGAACCTTCCACACTGCAGCTCCTTGTTTATAGTGTCTGTCTCCCTGTGGACAGATACAGTGGCCAGTGTCTTTGCAGCCTCTAGAAATCCTGCCTCCACTAAACTGGATGTCAGGTACACATGGGTTCCCTGGACACTTACTGTGTAGAAATAAATGATACACTTCAGCTGCTTTGATGGGAGGCCTGCCTTTCTTATGCTTCTGAAGGAGTCACTAGCAGTTGAAAAACAAATCAGACATTTCTTTTGGGGGTGGAGGGCATAACCCTGGTTTCATTGTGTCTGTCCCTGTGTTCCATGGCTGTATAACGGAAAATGGATGGCATATGCTCATGTAAGGTCACAGTCTCACAGTGTCTGTAGATTGGGAGTCAGGAGATGTGTTAACTGACCCTCAACTTAGGATTCGCCAGAGCTGAAATGGAAACGCTGACCAAGCAGTGTTCTTAGAGCTGCTGAGAAGTATGTGCACGTCCAGATGTTGGCTGGGTTCTTTCCACTGTGGCTCTATGATGGAGGGCCCTGGGTTCCTTTCCTCAAGGCTGTGTGACCGGGGCCCTGAGTTTTGATTGGCAGAGGTTGAAGTCCCTGAGCCTCAGTGTTAGATTTCCAAGGAAACATAAAGAGAGAGAAGGCAGAAAGAGATCAGAGTCTGACCTTCAGCAGATGGGATTGTCTTTATTAGTGTACACAGCAAGGGCAGCCTCTCTCCCACAGGAAATGGAGGTGTTTGCCAGGGGAAAAGCTGACCTCAACGCTCTACAGGGACAGGGAAAGGGACTTGGGAGTGAGGACATTGTTGCAGCTATAGAGTGTGCTAAGTGTCCCTCCTGTGGTCTTGGCTTCCTGAAATTGTTTGTCCAAGACCTACAGACTATCAGACATTCCTTTACAGGATGATTGAGTACGGTCACCTGTAATCTCATAGGAATCCTGTTTTACAAGCTAGGCACTGTTATTCAGTTTCCTCATTCCTAAACATCAGCTAATGATTGTGCTTACCTCAAAGGCTGCCAAGAGGATTAAATGAAGATATTTTAAATAAAATGATATATACATCTACCTGGCCCACAACTGTATGCCTTTCTTGGTGACTGTTGACTGTTTTTTATTTGTTTTATTTATTTAAAATGCAAAGATGTGTGTGGTGTATGGACCTTGGGGGTTAGGGACTCAAGACCTGTGTTAAGTAATAAAATGTTCTGCGTTCAAGCATGTGTCTTTTTCTCTATAAACTTCTGATTTTTCTCAGGGGAAGTGGTGGTAGCAGTGAAGTATGTATGTGGTTTATATGTGTAAACTGTAAGGCAAAAGGAGAGAGATGAGAGAAGATCCCCGGGAAGTTTCAGCCTTACTATGATGTGGAATCATGTTGTTAAATCAGCCCGCCATGAAACGGGGAGCACATGGACCCTGCTGGCCAACCTTTTGAGAAATAGAGCAAATCAATGTCATTTCTTCCATCTCATTGTTTGCTTATGCTGTGCTCAAGCCCTGGTCTCCCCTGTTGCTGTGATCTCATACATGTAGGTCAATGGGACAGGCCTTGAGGCCAGGATGCCTAGTTTTCATAGGGACACTTCAAGGTCACTGTTACATATACTTTCATTGGGAAAGAAAAACACAGGCTCCCTCTGGTTCAGAACAGGGATTCTTAGCATCCCGCCAGACTCCACATGCTGAGTGGCTTTGTCTCCTGGGAAGAGAGAATGAGATATGTAATGTTGTAATGTCCTTGGTCACAGCCGTTCCTTCAGAACACAGCTAATGTAAAGCCACAGCTAATGTAGTCATTGAATGTCAGGCTGACCTAAATGTGTGTTCTCTGTGTGTCTTCTCCAGCAGCTGCGTGACCATCACCAGATCCATGACTAACATGTCTCGAGGTTATGGCGACACTAAACATCCCTTAGCTTATACCATGAATATTTCCATCAATTAGTCAAATGTGCTATCATATGTAGAGTGTTGTATGGAAATTTCGTTTTTAATAAAAGTGAACATCTACATTTTTATGTAGAATCTCCCAAGTGTTAAGTGTTAATTGTTGCTTGAATTCTAAATGGTCTTATAATAAAAAAAAACCCGAGGCCAGATACTGGGGTAAATGCTGAAAGATCAGAGAGATTTAAAAAAAAAAAAAAAAAAAGCCACTAGCCACTAAAAAAACTTCTCACCACTACAGAATCCTCAGGCAGAATGGAAGGTGAGATCCTGTCTCCATTAATCCTTTGACTAAAAGCCTCTGAGTCCTCCAGACAAAAAAAGAGGGGGAAGGGAATGTGGTGATATAATGTGTATCAAATAAAACTTTCCTGAGGATCAGAGGACAGAACCAGCCACTAGATTAAACATAGCAGTAGTGGCACACACCTTTAATCCTAGCACTTGGGAGGCAGAGGTCCATTTGGATCTCTGTGAATTCAAAGTCTCCCTGGACTATAAGAGATTGATTCAGTCTAGGAGAAAAACAGAACCAGGCAGTGGTAGCACACGCCTTTAATCCCAGCACTTGAGATCCCATGCCTTTGCTACCAGTATTTGGGAAGCACACAAGCCACTAATCCCAGCACTAAGAAGGAAGTTGAAATGGCTGGGTGGAGAAAGACATATAAGATGTAAGGAGACAGGAACTAAAAGCTTTTTGCCTGAGGACTCATAGAGATCCAGACAGATCTCTGCCTCCCGAATGGCAGGATTAAAGGTGTGTGCCACTGCCCAGATTCTATGTTTAATCTAGTGGCTGGCTCTGTCCTCTGAATCTCAAGCAAGTTTTATTTAATACACAATATGTCACCACAGTTAATAACTAGTTTTTTTAAAAATGAAAATACCCTTTGGGTCAAATGAACCGTGTGTGGCTTGTGCCATGGCTGAGAGCTGCTCATTTTCAGTCTCTTGACCATGGCTTTGCATGGTGACCCAGGGTGTTCCTTTCCTTCTCCTCACAGATATGGCACTGAATTGTCATTCCTAGTGAGGATCCTTCACGATGTCACCAGCAGACCAATTTGTGGAGACCTTCAAGTTCCATTTGTGTTCACCCATGGTGGTTTCCATCGCTAGAACCCCATGGAACTGGGGTTGACACTTGTCCCAGATGTGACCCTTACAACCTGAGACTCATGAATAATTGCGTAGAAGTGTTATAACTTCATCCTGGCTCATATTCCCTGCAGTGTCACGACAAGTCACTTACTCAGCAGCTTCCATTACTGCTTCCAGAAGCTGCTGGATGCAGCATCCTTTGATAACAAGAATAAGCAATTACGAGCCTCCTGGGAAGATTCTTCTAGATAAAGTCAATATTGTGATTGCCTGGCTTCCCTCTGAACAGCCTAAACTCTGACTCTAGAATTGAATCACTGACCAGCAGTCAGATAAAAATGTTAATTCTGTAATTAAAGCAACATTTAGTGCTTTTTACTGAAAGACAAATTGCCCATTCTTCTCCTGCGTGTTTGGTTGCTGCTGAGTAGACTGTGTAACATCAATGCTAATAGGGTAGAGTCTACCTGTTGAACAGTAAAGCTGTGGATTGAATGGGGTCTACGAAAGGAATTTATGACACTTAAAGGAAGAGACTGAACCTCTGAGGTAATGGGAGTAGCTGCTGAGGGTTTCTCAGAGTTAAGGAAGAGCAGCTAGGAATGGGAAAACAAAGAGCCATCTCCACCCTTAGACATGAAGTGACCAGCCCAGCAGTGGCTTTTAGGGAAAAGTTACTCTAATAAACATTAGGAAGCAGTCACCAAATAGGAGTTGTTGACTCAGAGAAACATAGGCACCATCAATCAGGGCTCAGGTTCCCCTCTCCTATCACTGTCTCCCACAGTGCCACACATTGGCCAATCCCAACTAGAAACTGGAAGGCAAGGGAGCCTGGGTCGCAGAGTCCCCAGAACTCATCTGTGGAGCATAGAAGGCAGAATAGAATGGGGGGTGAGTTTGGAGGGACAATGAGGACTATCTTGCATAGCTGGCCAGCTCTTTGAAGATGCCCTACCCTCTTTTTCCAAAGGACAACACCAGCTTGCTTCCAACAGACACTAGAAAGTAAAATGCATAATAATTAATTTCTATAGCCCCTCCGAAAGGGTGATTAGGGAGAGAAAACATTGAGCGTGAGTTATAGAATTCTGGCATGACATGAAATTCTGTGGTTCTTTTAGAGCATGTTGTGCCTCTGGAGTGACTGTGGTAGTCCAAATCTGGGACAGGATGTCAGACTTCCCACATCCTGTGCAATGTTTACAACAAAGCTTTTGTTTGGAATGGCTTTGAAACCATGAATGTACTTTGCAGACTACCACTCTATCATGTGACCTGTTCTCTATGTTGTTGGGGGTGGGATGGGGACCGGTTATTAAATGCTTTTGACTTTGGGATCCTACATTCAAGGCTCAGAGAATGGTTGCAAGTTTGTAGTTGTTTTACCTGGAGCCTTTTTAAAAAGAAAAAAAAAAAAAACATTTGGTTGTGTTTTACAGAGCTGAGGATTCAACCCAGAAACCTTATGTGTGCGAGGCAAGTGGTTTACACCGGGCTACATCTCCACCTTCTTGAACCTTTTTAGAATTCAGATTATTCAGTTTCAGTCTTTCTATGGTGAATCAAGGCTTGCAGCGCAGGGCCCAGCAAATGCTTTTCATCAACCTTCCTGGAAACTCTAGCATTTGCTGAAGCTTTCTGAAAGGGTTGCTGACTCTGTGGCATGGGTCCCATCACCAGCAGGTCTGTGTCCCTTGACTTTCTTCAGCTACCAGCCTGAGGTCCCAAGGCAAGTCTTTCAGGATGTTTTTCTAACGACAGTATGATTAGGATTGGTTCTTACTGGTTTGTTACTGCTACAGTTACTTACTGGTTTAAGATGGTTTTGTTGGCACATTTAAAAATCTATAAAAAAGTAGATGAGAAACCAAAAAGTCAATAATGTTGAGTCATATGTCTGACTTCTCCAGCTTGACTTGGGGAAATACACTGAGACAATATGTCCTGGAGACTCTAGAGTTGTGGTTCTCAACCTGTGGGTCTTGACCCCTTTGGGGTTGTATATCAGATATTTACATTACAATTCATAAGAGTAGCAAAATTATAGTTATGAAGTAACAACAAGATAATTCTATGGTTGGGGGTCCCTACAACATGAGGAACTGGATTAAAGGGTGGCAGCATTAGGAAGCTTGAGAACCACTGCTGTAGAGCTTTCGTGGTCCATCAGGCATGAGGTACACACAGGATAGATGCATCATAGGCAGTAGTGGAAGGCCTCGAGGGGAAAGGCTTCATCCAGTGCCTACTCAGTGTGCCCCCTTAGCCTGTGATCCTCAAGACTAACTGTGCACCCCAGAAACCCTGATTCATTTGAAGATATTTTAAGTAGCAACAATTTTAGCACCAACCATGGAAGAATCATTTCATTCTACAGACTTGAGACTTTAAAAATGAAGAGCCTGAAGGGGGTACCCCTAGAATGATAAGCTCTGAAGTGGTCTTGATAAGATGATCTACCCAATTTAATTCTGGGTGGAACAATGTCTGTCTGAGCCTATCTACAGTGCAGCAGAAAATGAATGGTTCAAATTGGCAAGTATTGCCACAGTGGATGTACTGGATCTCCTGCATTATTTCCACATTATCCACAGAATCACAGCATACAGCTACAAGTATTTATGATTACACATAGTTCCAGAGTCCCGAATCTAAGAATGTCTTATTTCTGTTGTTTGGGGTCCAAATCAATTACGAGTTGAAGTTGGTGTTTGAGGGGCTTGACTAGGTGGCGTGCTGACAGGAAGGCTGCTGTTTTGCCTCATTGGCCTCTCCCCGGGCTGCTCACAATATGGCAGCTGGTTCCTCAGAACAAGTATTCCAATAAAAAGTAACAGCAACAAAGACAAGTCATTCATAACTTAATCTTGAAAGTCACATGCTATCCTTTGTACAGGTTCTATGAGTCATACAATACAGACAGCCTGGTGTGCACACTGGGAGACAAGGCAGAGTCTCTGAATGATGATTCCCAGGACTCCGGCCTTCCCTGGCTTCTTTTAGCAGGAAGGGAATCTCGCTGACCTCTGCTTATTTGACAGCTCTATCTTTACTTCTCTGAATGTCTGTATATCTTTAACTCTCCCCGTGTCCAAATGTGGGAGCGATGGGCTTATCCATTCATTTATAAACATATATGGGCTTATCCATTCATTCATAAATACATATGGACTTACCCATTCATTCATAAACACATATGGACTTATCCGTTCATTCATAAACACATATGGACTTATCCGTTCATTCATAAACACATATGGGTTTATCTGTTCATTCATAAACACATATGTGCTTGCTAGTCGCCATTCCAGAAGCTGTTCTGGGCCTGTTTGTTTGCTGCTCTTGTTTTGTTTTGTTTTGTTGTATGGGGGGCTGGGGTCATCACGGGGGCTATATCTGTGTTTTTAGGAAGCATAGCACACTGAGTCAGGCTTCAACACATTTATCATTTCTCGGAAGAAACCTGGCAGCCAGAGCCATGTATGGTTTTAAGCTAGACCTCACTTTAGGAATTGGTCAGGTGAGAATCAGGGTGGAATCCTTGCATTTAAAACTGAAGAGCGAAAGTAGCAGGATGTCTCTGGGAACCCGAGAGAAGCTTCCATTGTCCTGTCTGTCTGCTGTCTTCTTGGTGCTTCAGGAGCGGCTTTGCTCTCCAGTTCATTGTCGAGCATCTTAAGCGTATGCAGACATGGGAAGAGATTTATTGTAGACCCTGACAAATGCTCCTGTCACGGTGACAAGCACTGAATCAGAGTTGGTTCAACACAGATGTTTTCACTTGATAAAGAGGCACTTAAAATAATGAATTGGGACATTTGAAAGTGTACACACACGGCACTGGTTTTATTAATGAGGTATCAGGAAAACAAATATTTCACAGTAAACCGTAGCAAATAGCTTCTCTGGAAAAAAAAAAAAACAGCATATTTTTCACTTCATAGAGAGGCTTTTATCCAAGACCCATCTGAGAGCCCTTGATGGATTTTATACTCTTACTAGGTGACACCAAGTGACAACTGTGATCTTTATTTGGGAGAAGAATGGTGTCTCCAGGGAAAAAAAGCAGCTTGCCTGGATCTTCATAATCCTAATCATAACATGTAGTTACATTTTATGGCTAATCCCATTAGATTCACAGAACTATTCTGTGAATGGTGATGATACTCGAGGCTCAGAGAGGTTAAGGGACTTCCTCAAAGTGGTACCGTAGCTTTCTGTATTCATACCACAATGCTATATATAGTCAATTAGTGGAGAGAGACAAGTAACCCTTTTGGTATCCACCTAACCTTAGGCTTCTTTCTTTGAGTATTTGAGAATGTTTAAATCTATTAGTATTGTTGTGTTAAATAAATCACAGTGGTGGCCTGGTTCCTGTACTCAGGGACTTCAGCCTGAAGGGAGAAAAGTCATCCAACCCCAAATCATAGCACTGATTTCCATAGTCACAGCTTCTCATGTGTGATGATACTGGGTCATTGCGGAGAAGAACCAGGGCCAGTGCAGATCCAGGATCTGGAGAAGTGTGTGTGTGTGTGTGTGTGTGTGTGTGTGTGTGTGTGTGTGTGTGTGTGTGTGTGTGTGTTACTATGACTGTCTTTCCAGAAATGTGTTGGCTTCGTATGGAGTGCTTGTAAACCTAAGGAAAGGACCCACAGTATGAGAGGATTCTCAATTCTGATTCACAACTTACTTGGCCATGTCAGAAAAAGAGTCCACGCTGGAGAGTTGTACTCAACATATTCCAGCACAG
The DNA here is from genome assembly GCF_049852395.1 of Peromyscus maniculatus bairdii. NCBI lineage: Eukaryota > Metazoa > Chordata > Mammalia > Rodentia > Cricetidae > Peromyscus > Peromyscus maniculatus. The sequence goes on along the minus strand of NC_134860.1, from coordinate 47,199,655 downwards.
GCAGCATTCTCATAAAAGCCAGGGGGGCAGTCACAAGTGGGAGCCGCTTGCCTCTTCCCTTCTCTCTTCTCACCACAGAAAGATAGAAGGCAAGGGGCAAACTGTAAAGCTGGCATGTATGGGGGAATCCAGGAAAGCAGAAAGAGGGAGAGGGAGGGGGAGAGAGAGGAAGAGGGGGAGAGAGATGGGGAGGGGGATGGAGACGGGGAGAGAAAGGGAGAGGGGGAGAGATTGTTACTTGGGCTTATGCTTTGGTGTATTGTCTGTTTAAACTTGATTACAGATCTATAGCCTTGCTGCCCCCAAGACCACACTCTGCCAGTAGGCCCCCAATAAGCTGCACATGTGCCATCCTAAGTACATCCTTCTGTAGCCACAAAGAACCTCGGGGCTGGTTCTCACATACTGAGACTGGGTTTTGCTGGAGCACTATATTTTCCAGCAATCCATGTGACAGTTACAACATGTGCACTATCTGTCTTGTTCCCCTCCGTGGCTCTTGGCACAGTTGTCTGCCCTTCCCCAAAGGGCACCAAACTACTTGCTGAACAGCACACAATGCTAGAAGGGACCACTTATAGCTTGCTTCTTCACATTCTTAACGGAAAGGAAATAAACAGGGAGCTAATTCATTGTTGGTACAATGTTTAGATGCATCTGAAAGAGCATGCTGATTGACAGGTTGACTCTTGATAGTAGAGGCAGATATTTCTAGAACAGCTAGAGGGAAGCTCTGAAGGATCACACCAGCCAGAACTTTCGTACTAGGAGACACCAGAGTAAACAGAATTAAGAAGGCTGGCACACCTGAAGTGTCCTATGGTTTGGAGGCATTTTGGCATCCTGTGTCTTTAAATAGGAGAATGCTGGAGTCTCTAAATTCTCCCTTGCTTCACTAGCTTCCTGTGATGCATTGAATTGTGTCTTCCAAGAACTCACGTGCTAAAGTCCCAGTTCCCAGAACCTTGGCACATAAGTGTATTTGGAAGCATGGTTTTTTTTTACATTTCTGACAAGGTGAGGTGAATGGAACGGAGTGGGAGGAGAGTCATATAATCTGACTTGTACACTGTGAAAAAGGCAGGGCAAGGGGCTTTGGACAGGCAGGACCTGTACAATTATGAAGGCAGAAATTGGAGGACACTTCTATAAAAGCATCACATATTTCCAACAAACCACAAGAATCTTGGGTAACTGTGGGCAGGATTCTTCACAGCTCTCAGAAGAAGCCAATTCTATTGATACTTTGGTCTCAAAACTCCAGAATTGTGAAGTAATACGTTTGTATTGTTGAAACCACTCAGCGGGCCTTTGTACAGTAGCTCGACAAAAGGTCTCCCTAGCCAGCTGTGCCCTCGGCTCTGAGACACGTGACCACCTCTGCAGAGCCTCTCATCGACAAATGGCAGCAGATAACAGCTGCTCTGTGTCATGATTTGTCAATATAAGAATTTTCAAGAACTTGGGCTACTCTTGAGGATGAAACTAAACAATTTTATGTTCTCAGCAATTTCAAGAAATCAAAACTTGTGCTGATGGGAAGAAGTAAACCAAAGAGCCAGATATGAACAGTTCTGACAAGGTTGGTCACAGAGTTAACAGCAGGAGGTGACAGGACACATTTACTTCAGCTGTAAAGTGAGTGGTGGTCCCCACTGATTGCAGGACCTTAGTTCTTTAGTATGGGAGCTCTGCCTGCTCTTCGGCAATAGTGTCCCTTTGTGAATTCTTCTCCCAATGAGACCCGACAGTTCTTATCACACGTGCCTTGTTTTGTGGGGCCCATCGGGTTATTGTGAGCACTCATGACAGGAATTCTGCACTTATTTCTTCTTTGATGTTCCAGTACATTGAACATACAATTTATTTAATAGTAGTCATAAAAAGCTTTTGAAGTAGTCCTCATAAATGGCCTTGTGACTTTGGTGAGATTGAACTTCCTAAGGAATATGTACCTGAGGTTTTTTAATATAGCAAGGGTATACAGCCCTCCAAGAGTCTAAGGGGACTGACTGCAATGTAAAGGGAGATTAGTCCATGGAATGGAAATGATTAGAGGAAAAGAGTACAGCAGAACCTTCCATGGCATGCCCCAGCCCTAAATACAAAGGAAATGGACTAGCTGGTTGAACCATTCTAGATTAAAATCATTCACAAGATGGACTGCCCACCAACTGGCTCAATGACACAGATCTTTTCTCTCCTTGCATTTATAATCAGAGCTGGGACAGAGGAGGGAATATGTACATTGTAGTGTAAGTCAGTGTTTCTCCATCTCTGCACTATTGGCATCTTGTACAGGATAATGGGGGGGGGGGACTTACTGTCCCCTGTATCGTGGAATATTTAGCAGCATCCCTGGATGCATACAGAAACACCCATCCCTTACATTCGCAACAACCAATGTCATCTACAAGCATGGCTAGAAAGAGGTAAACTCGCCTTCTGCTGAGAGAAGCCAATCTAAACCGAGGAAGAAAAGTGCTTCAAAACCATTGGTGTTGCAGTCCTCCTGGAAAGAATAAGGGTAACCAGGGTTAGATTTCAGTTACCACAAGGAGGCACTTGCCTTAAATACGGGCAAGGAAACTGGTGGACCGACACAAAAGCTCAGAATGCTGGCAAGCCTGCTCATGGGGCAGCTCCTTATTTCTTGTTTCTGGTTTAGTAAGAGTCCTTAAAACATTAGAACTTGCATAAGCCTATAGAAAAATTCTAGTCTTTTTTTCTACATATAATATATTATCTGATGGTACGAGCATGGATATGATGTTAGCATCCCACTGGGGATTTATGTTAGGGCTCAAAATTCACAGCAAATGGCTCCCTGTTTTCTACTCTTGACATTTTTCCCCAAGGTCCTCTGGGGAGCCTAAGGAGTCTGACACAGTCCAGTGTGACAACCTGACTTACTTTTCACTTGAGCTGAAGAAGCTTGTTCACCCATTGAGGCTTTCCTCTTCTTGGATCATGGCTGACATGAAGCCACATTGAGCAGTCTCCAGTCATGAGCCACCACCTGTTGGCTGATGAGCATAAACTTCCCCCCTGTGTTTCGCTTGTTGCTGGCCCTCTTGGACTGGGGCTCTGAGAATTAGAGAACAGGAAGCAGTGCCTTGGGCCCCACATTCACACAGAGACCCATTTCCCAGCCATAGCTACAGAAGTGAACATGGGTGGAGAAGATGCCGTCCACACCTGCTGCCTAGCCTGAGCCCCTCCCTTGGATTCTGAAGAGGAATGCTGGGCTCCTCATAGTCAAAGGGCCAGCATGGGGTCTTCTGCTGCCAAAGGCATCTCTGATCCCTCACACCCCGGCCTCCAGGCATGCACTGTATTTCTTACCCATCTCCTTAAGACATGCTTCTGAAGCATGGAGGTTCAAACTATCCACACTCATTGGTTCTTTTTAGTAACTCATGCAAGGGGTTGTTATTTACTTTTAAATAAAGCAACAGAAGAGATCATTGATCTAGTGTCTGTTCTATGGCAATACCTGAGGTATAATGCAAGAGGAGAAGCATGGTCCATTTCTACCATCAACAAAATGCCATTATAGGCAGGATAATCACCCCTCAATGATGCCCACATGCTAATCCACGAACCTGTGAGCACATTCCTTTACACGGCAAGTGGGACTTTCTAGATGTAAATGAATGAAGATCTTGATTATTCTGGAATATGGGGGTCAGGAGTGGGGGGGGGGTAGGGGAGAGTCTGATCTAACCACAAGGTTCCTTCTAAGCAGGAGATAGAAGTCAGAGAAAGGGATATGTAAATGAAGGCAGGGAGGACACATGGTCATGAGCCAAAATATGCAAACAGTTTCTAAATTCTGAGAAAGCAAGGAAATACTCCCTAGAGCTTACAGGTGACAACTGCCGCCAGGCGCAGACTTCTGGCCAGCAGCACTGCCAGATGGGTTTATGTTATTTCAGCTCACTAAGCTTGAGCTATTTGTTACAGCAGCAAGAGGAAACTCACACAGGCACCCTGTCACGAACAAGGCCATTAAAGGGAGCAAGTGCAGCTGTGACACACGCCTGGAAAGGAAAAGGTCTGAGAAGCACCCTCAGAGTTGCTGATTTACATTCAGTAGTCAGGAGGACATCTGAAGTGTGGCCCTGAAGCTGTGACCTGGAGGATGGAGGAGGAGGTGGGACACTTGAGCATTTGGGGAACAGACAGGAAAGTAAGTGACTAGAGCAGTGTAGGTGAGGGCTAGGGTTCACAGATTTAGTCAACAAAAATTCACCAAGTTAAATTTGAGTCTTAGCTTGTAGACGTCCATCTTGTACATACTGTGCCTGGACATGCGGTTGAGGCCAAAGGTACAGATTTTGTTTTTCATGGGGTGGGGGGGTGGTAAAACAAATATGCTTTGTCCTTGCTTTTTTTAAAAGCTCAGTTTCTTCTGCCTTTTAAAAAGAAATTTAAAAGAATATAAATTTTAAGAATATAAAAATGTTTATATTCTGAACTGAAGATTAAGAGAAGAACAAAGAAACACAGGAAAGCAGCGGAGATGCCCTCTTCTCCTGGTGTTTGTACTGATAGTTGAACTCCCTCTGCATGGAGTCCAGACACCATGTCAGAGTGCTCCTCAGGTTTGCCCTTTAAGGGGGCACTACTGATCTGCTACATATGGTTCCCAAGTTGAAACTCACTGTATGCTATAAAATCTAAGACTTTAGACAGACTAACTGAGCATAGGGGTACTCACCTGTGGTCCCAGAACTTCAGAGGCTGTGGCAGGAGGCTCAGAAGTTTGGTGACATCCTAGACTACATACCAAGTTCAAAGATAGTATGGGCTTTATAGGTAGATCCTATCTTCAAAAAAATACATTATTTTATGTAAAAAAAATCTTCAAAAAAATCAGTATTTTATGTAAACAAAAAATAATGGCAATAAATCACAGTACATAGTGTTTTCATGTTGTGTTTGGACTTTTATTTGAGGTTTGTTAAAAAAAAAAAAAAGAAAGAAAGACCATGGAGGCTCATTTAGACATAAAAGTTAACATCTGTCTGCCTTACAAACATGTGAAAAGTTAAATGCCCAAGTCATCCAAGTCATTCACCAGCTCACTTGGGGATGTCTGAGTTTTCCTTCCTCTGTGCTGCCATGAGTGATGAGGGTATGTCCACTTTTCCAGCAATGCTCCAGAACTTCTTGCCAGGATGTTGGTACCCATAGCACATGATATTTTGTTATACCCAACAGAAGGTATTGCCAAGTCATAATGACACCCTGACAGTGGATTACAATCAGATTTTATCCAGCACTACTACAGGTAGAGACCTCTGTGTAGAGATGGACTTAATTTGAACACAGAATGGATAAGTAGGGATTGATATCCAAGGGGTTGGGGAGGAGCTGGAGGTGGAAAATCTCTAAGAGTAAATCTCTGAGTATTTCTGCTGAAGTGAGCTGATGGAACTCAGGCTGAAAGCAGGCCATCGTGATCAGACACCATTTGGGGATGGTGGAGGATGAAGAGTTCCAATCTGTGGTGATCAGATACAGAAAATGACTGGTACATGCTGAAAGAACCCGGGTGGTTTCTTGTTAAAACAAATTTTTATCAAGAAGTGAAGACAAGCTCAGGAGGAAGTTCAAGAGCGCTGACTAAAATCTGGCCAGGCAGAATTCTTGTCAGTGTTAATGAGAACTTTCAGACAGCAAGCACAATGTTCTTTGCTTGCTCAGATGGTCCTTAAATGATGGGCAGACTCAAGGAGACATCAAAGGATTAAAATTGTCTGGTAATGCCACTAGGAATTGCAACATTCTCAATGACATTGTCATTAACCCTACAATGGCCCCAATGGCTGACAGGATTCTGAGATCATTAATTCTAAGATAAAGATTGATTTGGTAGCTATTAGAGCATGAGGGGAAAAATCTACATCTTATGAAATATGGTTGTCACTATTATTAGGGTGCTCTTACATATTCTAAGCATCTTGAATATTGCAGAAAAAATTGAAATGACTTAAGAACATTTGTGTGAAACCAACCCCCAAAGAGGGGATCAATTTTTGCCAACATTCAGTCTGCAGTGCCTTTTTGACCAATGGTAAAAGTTAAGCAAAGAAAGAAATGGTGATGGTAGCTGGAGTTAATTAAAAGTTTGTCTGGACGAGGTTGAAAATCATCTTCCTATTTTACCCTAAAAAATGGCTCTATTGCTATTTTATTTATTAATGGACAACTATGGGACCAACTAATAAGATGAAACTAGGCAATTAAGTTCCACTGAAGTGCTAGGGTCAGGAAGTCCAGTTATGCAGACATCCCAGGAACTGCATTTGTGTCAAGGCAATGGATATGTATTTATAGATTTGGGCTGATTATGAAATCTTCAATGGTGTGCTCAAAGAAGATAGTCTTTAATAACTCCAAAATAATGGCTCTTAAGAAAACAGAGGCTCATATACATAAAAGTTGCCTATCCATCTCTTAATAAAGTTTTATTACATTTATTTAGAGTTTATGGGGTAGAGAGAGAGGGAGAGAATGAGAGTGTGTGTGGGTTCATGGTATGCATGTGGAGGTCAGAGGACAATTTTGGGAGTCGGTTCTCTCTTCTATGTGGGTGCCATTGATAGAAATCACATTGTCAGTCTTAGCAGTAAGCGTCTTTACTCAATGGGCCATCTTGACTGCCTTTATCCATCTCCTTAAAGGCTGCTTTATTCCTCTGTAAGTCTAGACAAGTGAATGTTTCTCATTTCCAAGATGTCCATGAAAACCAATAAATTGTTGTCTATCAATATGGAAGCTCCTGTTCTGCAAAACGGCTGAACTGTTAAAACTTTGCAGATAAAATTTTGCTCTATCTGAATTAAATTTTGTTTTCATTTTTCCATAGAATATTGGTATTTTAAAATCATAGCACGAATTATTTTTTAATATTTCTAATTTTACCCATTTGGGGAGTTCGGAGGGCTTGCCTATTGAGTTTCATTAACACAGACCACAAGGTTATAACTGACTAGTTATTACACAACTTCAGCTAGAAAAAAACACATCTAGATCTTTGTTATTTTGGGGGTGTCTGTGTTTTAGTTGCTTCTGGCTGACTGGGGTTGCCCAGCCTAACACTCTCATCTAAAGTATGAGGAAGAGGTTCCAAGAAATTGGACTCACCCAGTGGTCAAGGTGTCTGGGTCTTTCCTGAGTCATGTCTATTGGCTTCTGTAAGATTTTCAGCCGGGCATTGGTGTCGCACCCCTTTAATCCCAGCATTGGGAGGCAGAGGCAAGCAGATCTCTGTGAGTTCGAGGCCATCCTGGTTTCCAAAGTGAGTTCCAGGAAAGGCACAAAGCTACACAGAGAAACCCTGTCTTGAAAAACCATTAAAAAAAAAAAAAAAGATTTTCAGTGAGACAGAGAGCATGAAATCGCCAATTGATTTTTAAAGCTATCTCTATTTTTTCTTTTTTTCAATTGAAAATAGATTCTTTTCTAATACAATATATCCTGATTATCATTTCCCCTCCATCTACCCCTCCCAGTTCCTTCCCACCTCCCTTCCCCTCCCCTCCCTTCTGGAACTACTCCCTTTCTGTAGGCTTCTAAGATATAACAACAAAACATGACAAAATAAAACATAATAAGATGAAGAAAAAAATTTTCATATCAAAGTTGGACATGGCAACCCAACGGGAGGAAAAGAGTCCCAAGAGCAGGCAAGAGTCAAGAGATGGCCGGGCGGTGGTGGCGCACGCCTTTAATCCCAGCACTCAGGAGGCAGAGCCAGGCGGATCTCTGTGAGTTCGAGGCCAGCCTGGACTACCAAGTGAGTTCCAGGAAAGGCACAAAGCTACACAGAGAAACCCTGTCTCGTAAAACCAAAAAAAAAAAAAAAAAAAAAAAAAGAGTCAAGAGACCTACTTATTGTCATAGTTAGGAGTCCCATAAAAATACTAAGCTAATAGCTATACTATATACACAGAGGACCTGGTATATACCCAGGTAGACCCTGTGCTTGCTGCTTAAATCTCTGTGAGCTCATATGCACCTTGCTTAGTTGACTCAGAGAGCCTTGTTCTGGTGTCCTCCATCTTCTCTGGCACTTACAATCTTTCCACTTCCTCTTCCATGAGATTCCCTGAGCTCTGAGGGGAGAGATTTGATAGAGGCCCCCAGTTTAGACTCTCTCTCCACATAATGTCTGGCTGTGGGTCTCTGCATCTGTTCCCATATGTTGCCAGAGGATGACACTTTGATGATGACTGGATAAGGCACTGATCTATGAATATAATTCTTTTTAAGACCAGTAGTGTTTGGTTTTTACCATAAGTCATTATGCTATCTAGTCTCTGGTTCTTGGTTATCCAAGCAGTGTCGGGTATGGGTCCCCTCTGGTGGAATGGGACTTAAGTCAAATCAGACAACAGTTGGCTACTCCCACAAGTTCTGGGCTACCATTGTCCTAGCATGTTTTGCAGGCTGGACATATTGTAGGTCAAAGGTTTTGTGGCTGTGTTGGTGTCCAGATTTCTCTTTTGGTACCTTCTGTACCAAAGAGACTAGAACATAGGGGTAAAGGCTCCATGTAGCTCCAGCTTGACTTCTCTATGCATTGTGTGGGTACTGTCCTTGGCAATGGGGACCCTCTTTGTTGTACCATCAGCCTAGATGATTTGGAGATTTCCCAGGAACCCCCTTCATCAACAATTCAATTGCATGCAACCCAGTCCCTCCACTGAAAGCCTTGCCTGGCTACAAAAGATGACCAGTTCAGACTCCATATTCCCCATTACTAGGAGTCCTCATTAGGATCACCTTCATAGATTCCAGGAAGTTTGCACTGTGTTCAGTTTCCAGATCACTCTTCAAGTGCCCCCTCCCCAATTCCAACTGCCCCCACACTGTCTCCCTCCATCCCATCCCCCATCACCCTTCCACTCCCTTCCCCACCTGCCCCCAGTCCACTTGTAAAATCTATTTCTCCTTCCCGGGGAGATAGATGCTTTCCTCCTAGAGCCCTCTTCTTCACCTAATCTCTCTGGATCTATGAATTGTAGCTTGGTAATCATCTATTTAACAGCTAATATCCACTGTGAAGACTACACTTTAGCACCTTTATCACGATTTTTTAGGACTGTCTTTAATAGCTTCCTGTCTGAACTGTTTATTGAGGTGGGGGGAGGGGAGGCGTTTCACAGATGCCTTCAGTGTCTCTCATTCTCAGTTATGAGTCTGTAGTCATAGATACCGCTGCAAAAGAAGCCTCCTTGCCCATAGCAGCCAACGGCAGCAGGGATCATAGACTTCCACATGGTTTCTAGTAGCAGCATATATCATGGACATCGACATGGTTTCACAGACATCAACCTAGTCCCTGGTGCCAGCACAGACCACAGACATCAACATGGTCTCAGGCAGCAGGACAGATCCCTTGCAGCTTCTAATATCCTTTATTTGTTCTGTGTTTTGATTATTTTGTGACAAGGGGAATTTCTTTTCTGGTCCAGTCTATTTGGTGTTCTATAAGCTTCTTCTACCTTGATAGGCATCTCCTTCTTTAGGTTAGGTAAATTTTCTTCTATGATTTTGTTGAAAATGTTGTCTGTCCCTATTTTCGCCCCCTTGTTTGACCTGGGATTTTTCTCCTTCATCTATTCCTATTATTCTTAGATTTGGTCTTTTCAGAGTGTCCCGGATTTCCTGGATGTGTTGTGTCAGGAAATTTTTAGATTCAACATTTTTTTCCCTTGACCGATGTATCCATTTCTTCTGTTTTATCTTCAGTGCCTGAGATTATCTCTTCCATCTATTGTATTCTGTTGGTGAAGCTTGCCTCTGTAGTTCCTGTTTGCATTTCTAAATTTTTCTTCTTCAGAATTCTCTCTGTTTTTGTTTTCTTTATTGCTTCTCTTTCCATTTTCAGGTCTTGAATAATTTTATTCATTTCCTTCAACTGTTTATTCTTGGCTTTCTTTAAGGGATTTTATTCATTTTCTCCAACTATTTGTTTGTACTTTCCAGACTTTCTTTAAGAGACTTTCTCGTTTCCCCTTTAAAGACCTCTATAGTCTTCATCATAGGTATTTTTCTTGTGCTTCAGCTATGTTGGAATGTTCAGGACCTGCTGTGGTAGGATATCGGAGCTCTAGTGAAGACAATGCCCTGGTTGTTATTGACTGCGTTCTTACACTTGAGTCTAGGCATCTGGGTTTGGGATAATCATAGCTGATTTCTGGTTTTGTCATTGGGTGGGTGTTTTATTCCTTAGTTGCTGTTTCTTCTCTGGATTTTCAGAGAGTTGTGATGGCTATGTGTTGCCTGTTTTACTGACCTGCCCAGCTAGTGTGTTCACAGAGAATGACTGATGGTGTTGAATGCTGGGATACAGCAATGAGTTGGGGAGGGGGGTCAGGAGTGAATGGTCTGTGGAATCCACAAGAGATGTGGGCAGAGGTGTGGTGGTATTGTTTTCCCCAAAATATTGTGTACTCTAATAAATTTATCTGGGGTCAGAGAACAGACAGCCGCTAGATACAAAGGCTAGAAAATGGTGGCACTCACACCTTTAATCCTAGCATTCCAGAGATAGAAATCCCTCTGGATCTCTGTGAGTTCAAGGCCACATTGGAAATAGCCAAGCATGGTGACACACGCCTTTAATCCCAGGGAGTGGTGGTAGAAAACAGAAAGATATATAAGGCGTGAGGACCAGAAACTAGAGGCATTTTGGCTGGTTAAGCATGTGGCTGGTTAAGCTTCAGGCTTTCGAGCAGCACAGTTCAGCTGAGATTCATTCTGGATGAGGACTCAGAGGCTTCCAGTCTGAGGAAACAGGACCAGCTGAGGAATTGGCAAGGTGAGATAGCTGTGGCTTGTTCTGTCTCTCTGATCTACCAGCATGGACCCCAATAACTCGCCTCGGGTTTGATTTTATTAATAAGAACTTTTAAGATTCATGCTACACAGAGGAGAAGGGAGGCTGCAGCTGGTGCTCTGTTGTTGATGGGCTCAGGACTAGACTATGGGATTGGGTCTGGGGACAGAGAGAGAGAAGGTCTGCAGACAGCATACCTGGGCTGCTGGCAGGCCAGTCACCTCTCCCTTTAAATCAGTATGTACATGATCATCTTTCCTCTGAGAAAGTAATTAATATGCAGCCAGTGAATCGACTATTGACCTCTCATGACTGATCATCATTGCTTCTTCTTTATGCTTGCTGTATTTATTTATACAAAATCTGTTTTTCTGTAACACAGTATTGATTTTCATTTCTGATGATAATGCCTTCTAGTGTGAAAAATGAGTTGATAAAAAGACCAAAGGAACATTGGTACCCAAACTCAAGTCCCATTTACTAATACATTCGCAAGTCAGCCAACCTCCTGCTGTCTGTATATCATAAATTTCCTATTATCTCAACTGTCTGTCTTCAATCAGTTCTGTGTCAATTCCATTCTAATTTTAATATTATTTATAATACTTTGGTTAATTCCTTTCCTGTGTAAGATGGCCCTTTTGAAGAACTGAAGAAAATTTTTTTCTAGACACTCTTATAATAAAGATAGTGTGCAAAACCCAAATTTATGGGGATCGTGTTATCCAACACGATGTATCAGGGTTCTGTGATTTTTATACCTACTATATAACATTATTTGTTGTACTTAACATCTCTGAATCTCAATTTTCCTCTTCATAAAATAAGAATAATGCCTTACTGAGTGAATAGAAAAAAAATTGGCTTTTTGAGTCTTTGAAATGGAATTTGGCATATGTACAAAGTTGTTACTGGAATTGGTGGGGTGTCAGAGACTAATACTGAAATGAACAGAAGAATTACTCTGACTCATAATTCAAGAGGCAGAAAATGCTTAAGTTTACATCTGATTCCTGTGTATCTGTATGTTGTCTTGGCTTGAAACTGTCCGACCTTCAAACCCTCCACCCCCACCACCAAGATCTGGAGGTATTTTGTATTTAGTTTCACTTGGCATGAGGTCTAGATGGATGGGGTAGATTCTTTGCTGTTTCCTCATGTGCTCAGTGGGATTTACAGAATTTGAGCTGCCATGCTGGCGGCAATACCATGAACTCGTGATATTGAGGGCAAATAGATCCATCTGGAACATGTGTATGGGCTAGGAGAATGGCTCAGTGTTTAAGTATGAGGACCTGTGTTTGAAATTAGCAGCACTCAAGTGAAAATCTTGAAGTGGTTATGTATGAGGGTCAGTTATTTATTTGTTTGCTTATTTTGTCAGCTTTACGTAATGGCTGCGGCCATCTGGGAAGAGGAAAACACGATTGAGAAAACAGCTTCATAAGATTGATGTAGGCAAGTCTGTAGGGGCATTTTCTTGATTAGTGATTAATGTGGAAGAATCCAGTTCACTAAAACGGTGCCAGCCCTGAACAGGTGATTCTGGCGGCGGCGGGGGGGGGGGGGGGGGGGGTGTAATAGGAATGCAAATTGGTGAGCAGTGTTCCTCCATAGCCTCTGCTTGAGTCCCTGCCTCCAGATCCCTCCACTGAGTTCTTGTCCAGACTGTGTCAGACTATGACCTGGGCTCAAACAAACCCTTTGCTCCCAAGTTGATTTTGGTCAATATTTTATTTATTACAGCAACAGAAAGCAAGCTAATACAGCATGTATGTCCTTGTAAGCCCCTGTGTTATAGAGCGTGAAGACGGGAGCCTGGAGTTTGCTTCTAGCCAGCCTCACTCTAGGTTCACTAAGAAACCCCATCTCACAGGAGTGATGCAGGAAGTGATAAAGCACACACCTGACATCTTCCTCTGTGTGTGCACCTTGGTGTGCAAGTATGCACACTGCACACGCGTACCACACATCACTGTTGTGTGAAGCATGGAGAATGATCTACGATAGCCATACTTTGGGTTTTGAAAGAATGAGTTTATTAAGTATATTTCAAACCAAAGTCAAAGAGTAATGAAAGCGAGGGGAGGGGGGAGGGGAGAAAGAGTGGAGTAAGCAAAGCGTAATCAAATCAGGTGCTCAAAACAGCCAGCAGAAATGAAAATGGGGAAGCCCCTTAAGGCAGCCAGCTAGAGTTCCCTATAAAGTCCTGGACAGAGCAGAGTGCCCCCTTGGGTGAGGCTTCTAAGTAAAAAGAACAAATGAGGCAACATCATCAAATTGGGCTCTCATGACATCAAGCAGACACCAAGTGGGATACTTGCAGCAGTCCGCTAGAGGTCCCAGTTGAATTTTTCTCTCCATGTCGGATCCTCCCATTGCTGAAATTCCTGTTTCTCTTTCCCTCTAAGGGCACTTTCATATCGTGGGACAAGCAGTATTAGCCTCTGTTGGAATGGCTCTCTCCAGCTGCTCTGCTGTTCTCTTCCCTTACTGTGACAAAGTTGGAGGGGGCCGTCCATGCTCAGACACGGGTCTTAGAGGAAACTTGAAGACAAACATGCTAGGCTGTAAAATGAGTTGGATTTGGGAGGCAACCCTGCTTCCAAAGCTACCTTCTCAGTGAGCTCAAAGTACACATGATGATTTACCAAATGATGAACATCACAACCACACACACACACAAACATGCAACATACACACATACATACAAACACACACATACACCACACACACACACACACACACACACACACACACACACACACACACACACACACAGCTAGAAGAGTTTCCTCAAGAAAATCCTTAAGTAGAGATCTTTGGAGAAAAACTTGAGCCTTCCCTCCGCTCATGTGCCTGTCTTTCCGAACTAGGGACTTGATGATTTATTGTGATATGTAAAGTGTAAGTTGTCATGGTCAAAGGAAGGGAGGCATTATGGGGAGAGACTTAAAAATGGGATGGGAGGGTTAACTTTGAGGAAACTCAGATGTAAAGGAAACTCCAATTCCCTAAACTTCACAGGGTAGTCCAGATATCTAGACATGAGCTCAGGCTGGACTATAGGAGGATTTCTGGAGGTTAGATAAAAGCCAGCATTGCTCAAGAATTTGTGAAGCCAGCTCCCATCTACCAAAAGGAGTCATCTCTCTTACCTCTGGCAAAAGGGCCATGTGGCTCTCCAATTAACATATACCTGTGGCATCAAGGTCCACACTGGCCTCCAGGCTCCCTCAGTCCCTTCTCACAGTACTTGTTAGACATTTCAATGTGCCCAACAAGTCTCCTGAACCTTCCCTCCCCCCAGCTACTCACCCTTCTTGTGACAGATAGTCTCACTGTTCTCAGCTTCTTCTTCTTCTTCTTCTTCTTCTTCTTCTTCTTCTTCTTCTTCTTCTTCTTCTTCTTCTTCTTCTTCTTCTTCTCCTCCTCCTCCTCCTCCTCCTCCTCCTCCTCCTCCTCCTCCTCCTCCTCCTCCTCCTCCTCCTTTTCTCTCTCTCTTCTCTATCCTCTTCTGGTCTCCCTTCTGTCACAGTTAGCCCTGGCCATGTCCAGTCTGCTGTCCGTGTTCGGTCCACTTCTTTTCCTCTCTGCTCTGAACTCTTTCAGATGCCTCTGGCTGCTCTCTCATACTACAATAAAACCTTCACATATCACGGAGCAGTCATGTTGTCAATTTACACAATGAGATGATACCTCACATCCCCATGATGTCAATGGTCACCATCAGCAAGAAGGTATTTCCTAGGGATCTGTGGGTCAATCAGCCTGTCTTCCCCTTGTTGCTCCAGAACATCAGAAAACCAAGTTTCCTGAGGCAGGGGGCTTTTGGGTAGTCTTAGTCTTCATAGTAAGTGGTTGTTATCTATAGAATATGTTGGAATGACACTTGTCCTCTACTTCATCTCTAATAAATGATACAGCCCCTCATCAAGAAGGTAATCATGTTCCCAGAATCATTTTCATATGCATTATGACAACTTCAAAATGAAAACATATTTCAAAACACATTTATTTCTGATGCCAATAAAACAAATAAATGTGTCATTTGATTGACTGGGTGCTCTATGGCCCTGTGTTTTCCTGAGCTGAAAAAATGAATGTCATGATGAAGCCACATGAAGCTGTACAGTACCACATTGCTCTCAAACAAAGAAATGCCTTATTAACATGAATGCAAAAGAGATGGAAACATCTCTTGACTCTTATTTCTCTCTGTGTGTGTGTGTGTGTGTGTGTGTGTGTGTGTGTGTGTGTGTGCAAAGGGGGATGAGAAAAACGGTCTCAGAAAAAAAAAATGAAAAGCATGATTGTCTGTGTCATTAATGAGGCAAGATGGTGATGTGAGGCCCTCTCCATATCTCCTATCAAGTCACATTCAGTATAAGCAACTTAGCCTTCTGATATAGATAATGAGCCATTTTTTTCTAATTGCTTTCTAAATGCTGGCAACAGCTGATTAGGTCAAATGCCCCCATCACTAGCCTGCCTTTTTGTGGGGCCATTGAAATGGTAGTATTGTCTTTATTTACAAATGACAATTCCCTAACTCAAATATACACCACACATAAAGAGAATTTATTGCTTCATGAAACTAACGAGTCCAGGGGGACCTGTTGACTTTGGTAAAGCTTAACACAAATTCACATACAATAAGGGCTCTGCCTCTCCATCTGCTGTGGCAAGGGTTATTCTGACAACACCATGCTTACCATCTACTGATACAAGCAACCCTGAAAATTAAACAGTGCCGTTCACAAGGATTTCACCAAAGTCCCAGGGCTAGCTCTTATTGGTTTAACTAAAACCGTGTGAGATGGAAATGCAGAATTGTACCTCAAGCTGAAGAGTGAGGCCCATCCCTGACTGGGAGGGAAGGCTTTGCAAACCAAAGAGTGAAACGGGGCAAGAGCTTCTCTTTGGAAAGCAATCTGTGGTCCAGAAGAAAGTGTTTGCTGCAGACAAGAGGAAAATCTGTTCCCTCCAATCCCCTGCCTTTGCAGTAGACTGACTCTTGACTTAATCTCACTTGACTCCAAAGCACTGACCCAGCTGGCCTCATGCCCTCATCTCTTCAGGAAGCGTTTGGAATGATGTTCATGTTATTAAACCAGTCATTTGGAATATGCTAAGTGGTGTAATCTACTGGTGGTAAGTCCTTTAGGAGGTGACTTTTGGCTTTTCGATCAATTAGCTCAGAAGACTGATGCTGCTTTGAGTTCAGTGGTCTTAGAAAAAAAAACCTCCTCGGAGAAGATCACATTTCATTTATTTATACATTTGCATATGTTTCTATATAAGCTGCATGGGATCACAGGCTCTTTATACATTCATGTTTTTCTTATGCAAGTTAAAGTCAAATTTTCCTTTATTTCTTGTCTTTTCATTTTTCACCACATACCTGCCACCAAATGTTGAGATAGTGCCCAAGACTGCACATAAAACCCAGTATTTCTACAGTCTTCATTTATGTTATTTGTGAAATGGTCTCTAGAGTCTATGGGGGTAGGAGACAGGGAATCTGACAAGATGTTTCCATACCTGGGGGGGAAAATGATGTTAACATGTCTTCCTTTCATAGCACCAAGGCGTGCAAAATCAAGAAAAGGGAAAGTCAATCTTTGTGTGTACTCTTTGACCATGTCAGTGGATTGTTAAGAACCTTTCACCTCATAAATTATAGACCTGAATAAAAATAATTATAGAATAGTAATAGAGTTGTATGGAAATGAAACAAAGTAAGGATTGTATTAACCAGTTCTCTGGACTACACTTCTCCAACCCCAATACTGTGAATTTAGGGAAATTCCCTATGTACATAGCTGAGTTTCCTTGGCTATAATGTAGATATAATGTAAACCTAGTAGTTATTTCACAGGGCTGTGGTGACAGCTAGAATTAGTGGCTACAAAGTGCTACAGAGAGTTCCCAGCAGTTGCCCACACCACAGGCTGGTGAAGGTACCCCCAACCCTATTCCCACCCTCCACATGGCCATATTTCCTCTTATAGCAATCATCATCATGAGTAAGATACCTTTGAAGACCTCCAGGCAGGTCCCTCATAGGTCTCTAGCACATACCCTGGTCATCAAGAGAGGTACTTGCTTCCAGTACTACTGTTTAGTCTCTTCTAACTCGTAGGGCCATCTTAGAAATGAATTCTGCCTATGAACTTCTCCTTGAGAGACTCATCCCAACAGCACTTATGAACTTGAAACTTCAATGGGCATACACCAAGTGATCATTTGCTGTACCTTCATCTTCACTGAGACCACAGGGAGGTGAAGAAGCGGAAGCTTGACACAGAAGTATCTTCCCTTTCTTTGCAGTGTGATTAGAGAACATGTTCTGACTTTAGGGTCTGAGGAACATACTACTACTGTTCTCTGCTTCTGGTGTTTCAACCAGAACTGAAGGAACAGGAGTCCAGTTTTAGGATCCTGTGTTAGCAGCTCTTACTGGCACCATCATCTATCCTTTGGGAAAAGAAGCCTTAGAGTTGGAAATGCAAAGACAATTTCAGAGTTCAGATTTACTGTTTCCTCACAAGCCACTTGGCCTCTCTGGGCTCTGATTCCCTCATCAGTAAACTGAATCAATATCGCTTGCTCTGTCCAAGGACCCATGAGGTGATACATGCACTACCTCCTTATGTAAATGAAAAACATTTTACGGGTGATGAATTAGGGGGCAACTCTCCTTGACTACAGCCTTATACTTTTTTGCCTGCTTGTGGTGTGGTTTACAAATGCCAGCTTGTATTATGCATTTTGTCAGTAGATATAATTGTCTGGAAAATTAAGCACTTAGAGCCACCTTATATAATGTGAAAAATAATGGTGGGCTTGACTAATCTGGTGGTTCATTAAAAAATCTAGTCATCTTAGAGATTTATAAGGCTATCAAACTTTATAAGCAAATAATAAAAGAAGAATGTTCAGTTAACTTTGAATCAAATAAACAACAAATAATTTTTGTCTAAATCTAACCTGCATGTTGTAGAAAGTTTTCTCTGGCAACTCTGGGAAAATTTGTCAGTAGACTGTGAGCAGAAATCATCCAGCGTTGGCTTCTTCTTCTTCTTCTTCTTCTTCTTCTTCTTCTTCTTCTTCTTCTTCTTCTTCTTCTTCTTCTTCTTCTTCTTCAGGAGGAGGAGGAGGAGGAAAGGATTTATTTCAGCTACAACTTTCAGGTCCCACCATGAGAGAAGTCAGGGCCAGAAATTGAGGCAGAAACTTGGGGGCAGGAAATGTTGAAGAAGCCACAGAAGAGTTCTACTTAGTTGCTTTTTACTCATGGCTTTCTCTGTCTACATTCTGATAGCACCAGGGATGGCACTGCCCACAGTGATCTGTGCCGTCCCATATCAATCATCAATTAAGAAAATGCACCACGGTCTAGCACACTAGGCCAATCTTGTTGGGCATTTTTTTCCATTGATGTTCCCTCTTCCTAATTTATCTTGTATCAAGTTGACATAAAACTAGTAGGCACAACTGACTACTTGCCATCTTAACACACAAACAAATCACTGTTAAATCATAACCTTTCCTTTCTTGTTATCCCTAAGATTTCATTTTAATATTAATAGCACAATTTCAAATTTTAAAATTGCCAACATTTAAAAATTCAAACACTTTACAAGTTCATTCTCTTTAAAACATCTGGTCTCTAAAATATCCAAACTCTCTAAAATATCCAAAATCTCTCTGAAACTCCCATGTCACTTAAAAGTTCACAATCTCCCAACTGTGGGTTCCTATAAAATAAAATTTAAGTTACACAACTTCTCATTCTGAGGGAAGAACCAGAGTACAGTTATGATCAAATCAAAGTCAAACCAAATTTAAAAAGTGTAAAATGTCCAGCGCTTGGCATCTGGGATCCACTCCCAACCCTGTGGGCTTCAAAGGGCTCAGTTTCTTCAGTTACATATTTCTCAGTACACACAGCTTGCCTATTAGGCTCAGGATAGCTCTACTTCTCACCTACTGCCTGGCACTGTCATCTCCAAAATGCTGGCAACTCCTGCTGCAACTGTGCCATACTTTCACCTGTAGTGTCTCCCAAGCTCTGTTCAGGGACTCTGCCTCTGCCACCTGGTGCTGAGTCTTAGCTCCTCTTTATGACCCCTTCAACTCTGGACCTTCTGTTCCGGTTGAGGGTGTACCTTCACCAATGGCCTCCATTTATGGACGGATGCCCTGCTGCACAGTGCCAAGCCTCAATTGCTCTCTGTGACCACTTCGTCCTTCAAAACCAGTTCCACCTAGGTTACTCTTTTATGTATTACCAAGTTTGGCTCCCAGCATGAGATGGAGCCTTGGCCTCCCTAGACTACAGCTTCTGTGTGCTGACCCTCAGGAAATGCTCTCAAGATATAAGACCCTCAATTATTCTAGTCTCTTCTCTGCTAGTCTAATCACTGCTACTTACTCCCAGCTGACTTCCTACTTGATATTTTCTGATCTTAAAACAACGTTTGATCCCACAGAAAATGCTTATCATGGGATTCTGAGATAAAATAATTATTAGATTTTTTATTTGGAAAACAGAGAGGGGAGAGGGAGGGGAAGAGGGAGAGGGAGGGGGAGAAGGGGAGGGGGAGGGAGAGGGAGAGGGAGAGGGAGAGGGAGAGGGAGAGAGAAAGACTGGTAAGTTGGTTTTAAATGTGTTAGTACAATCTACTTGTGTAGCTGACATATTCATTGGGAAGCAGTTCCTGCCCAGCTGTTCCCATTTGCACCTGGAGGGGGCAGCATTTGGGCTTAAGCAAGCGGCAGGGACTAGAACTGCACGTCACTTCTGCTTTCTTTTCTTTCTGTCTTTTTTTATTAAGAAAGTTTTTATTCACTTTACATACCAATCACAGATCCCCTCTCTTCCCTCCTCCCACCCAACCAGCCTTCCCCACCCACCCACTCCCCATTCCCTCCTACAAGATGGTAAGGCCTCCCATGGGGAATCAGCAGAGCCTGGTACATTCAGTAGAGGCAGGTCCAAGCCCATCCCCCTGCCTCAAGTCTGTACAAGGTGTCCTACCATAGGTGGTGGGCTCCAAAAAGCCTGCTCATGCACCAGGGATGGATCTTGATCCTTAAACAGACCCAGCTACACAACTGTCTTGCTTATGCAGAGGGCCTAGTCCAGTCCCATGCAGGTTCCACAGCTGTTGATCTAAATTTCATGAGTTCCCACTATTAGTTTGGTTGTCTCTGTAGGTTTCCCCATCATGATCTTGATGCCCCTTGATCATAGAATCCCTCCTCCGTCTGTCACATCTGCTTTCTTAGCATCTTAGGCTACACAAGCTCAGGGCTGTTTTCTTGAAGCATCTGCTACAGTCATGTGAGATCTAGACTAGCAAAATGGTAACAAGATCCTGCAGGAAAGAGAAAGTTGTCTTACTTCTCCTGGCATGGCCCGGATGCTCTGAGTTGGGGGTCTCATATTCCCTGGCTTTACTCACTTTTGCTCAGACTGTGGAATTACCGAGTACCTAAAGTCTGTGCTGGTATAGCTGCACACATTGGCATAAATTGTCTGATGCAGTTTCTAGAACTTATTTAAATTTGTTCTCAGACATCAAAACAGCTCATTGGCTTCCAAGAATATGTATATAATTCCTGGAAAATAATTTCTTTGACATTTCAAGTGCAGCACAGGTTGCCATCTTTGAGGCTCCCCTGAGCTGCAGGCTTACAGATGCTAACAATGCTAACCTTTTGAGCATAGGTCTTTTTTATTGGTCCAATCTCAACCTCATTTCTAAACTTTAATGGACTCAAGCACCAGTTCCTCTTACAAAGGATTGTGTGAGCTCATCTCACCCGAACTTGTAGCTGCTAAAGCAACACACAGCGGACAATTTCATACTTCTGCTTCCCAGCGTTATCTAGATAGCAACAGACTGTTTACACCAACAACCTCTACTCAGTTCTCTCATTAGTTTCCCAAGCTTAACACACTTACACATGCACACAGACACACACACACACACACACACACACCAAGATAGATAGATAGATAGATAGATGATAGATAGATAGATAGATAGATAGATAGATAGATAGATAGATAGATAGATAGATGATAGATAGATAGATAGATAGATAGATAGATGAAAGATCACTAAGCCCCCTTGTACCTGTACTGTGCCAGCACTGAAATCTAGAGCAAAAGCTAGAGGCTGTGGGGTTGTTATTAGCATACACTCGTTCATTCTCAAATGGCTTGCAAGAAATGATCTGTCCCCAAACCTTGTCACACTCATCTCTGAAACTACAGTCTTCTTCTTGTCTCTCTCCATCCACCACTCTAAGCACAGCCACCGTCACAGATCACCTGAACTCACCCCTCCTTCCTGTCTGCTCTCCACAGCTACACTCATGAGTGGTCCTGCTTGGTATTCCACACCAGGCATCATGAGGGGAATGCGTAATAAAGCCAGTGCAATGCCACAGCATGATGCTGAGTAGAGAACAACAGGAGCTCTCATTTGTTCCAGGGAGAATCCTAATGGTGGCGTACCTTTGGGAGACAGTTTTTCCAAAACCCAGCATATTCTTTCCAGGCTACACAGCACTCCTGCTCCTGGCTACTCACTCACAGAAACTGAATATTTATACCCAGGCAAAAGCTTATGCACTTGTGCTTTATCCACAATTGCCAAAGTCTAGACACAATCAAGATGATCTCCAGTACAGGTATGGATAAACAAACACCAGAATATCAATCCATGGTGGAAAGAAATGAGCTATCAGGTTGTGAGACAGCATAATGGGAACCACAATGGATCTCACCTACTGAAAGAAGCCAATCAGAGAACTCCATGTGCTGTGTGGTTTCAACTATATGACATAAAAATGTCAGCACTACCTCAGAGTTGAGGGCAGGGAAGAATGTATAAGCAAAGCATAGAGGTGCTCAGCTCACTGTAACAGGTAAGATTTGAACATGAACTGTGCCCCCACAGGCTCGTGTGTTGACCCCTTGGTCCCCAGCTGGTAACCACTATTTGGGGGTATTCTAGAAATTTTAGGGGGCAGAGTCTTCAAGGAAGTAGATGACTGTGGGTATGCCTTAATTGAAAGGTTGTCCCTAAACACCGATCCCATCCCTGTCTCTGTTTCCTATGCACCATAAAGTGAGGAATGTCCTTTACCATAGCCTCTGGCCACCGTAATATTCAAGCCAAGCAGAAACAGTGAACCTAAATGGATCTTTCTCCCCGTAAGTTCTCCTATCTTGTCCCAGCAACACTGAGAAAGTAATCAATACAAAAACTACTGTGAATGACACCACGAGGCCATTATATACATATATGCATGCCATTATATACTTAGCAAAGGTTTGGAGATTGTCTAGCAGCAAGAGAGGACTGATGTTAATGCAGACATACTTATTGTTGAGAGTCGGTGGCGTGGGGCAAGTAATAAATGGGAAATCTCAGGAATCTCTGCCCAGTCTTGCTGGAAACCTAAAACTGCTCTAAAAAATATAATTGATCTTAAAATGTATTCCTGAAGGCAGTGTTGGGGGTCTGCTCATCTCTCCCTCCAGTAAGCTCTAACTGGGAGTCTTTTTCCAACCATGGATATAACCCCTCCCAGATACTTTCCATATCTGCCCCTGCTTCCTCATGCAGGTCTTATGGACCCACATGGACCACGACTCATAGATCTATCCTTGCTGATTGTGAGTAAACTGGTGTACATAGGCTATTGTTTCTGTGATCCCTAAATGAGAGCATTTTGTTTCTTTTCTGCATATGGTAACTCTTTAATCTGTCTGTATGGTCTGAACAAACCCCTTTCATCAACATCAGAAGAAAGGACACCACGGTGTTGCAGTCATCGTGTGTCCCGGGCACACTACACTCAACATTTTCTGGTTGTGCTTTCTGCTTTCAGCCACAATTACCCCTTTAGAAAGGGAAGACTTGGGACTGGCTACTCTTACACTTTACCAGTAAAACAATCTTGATTTCTCCTTTTTTTTCTTTATAGATTCTCACTATGTCTAACAGTTGATTAAAAGAAAAATTATAGTGGAGGTCAAACGATGTTTGACAGAGTGGCAAATGGTTTCCAGGGAAACAGCAAATTAGCACTTGTATTTCAGCAGCGTTTCTCTCCAGAAGGGCATGGGGACAGCAGCGGCAGCAGCCTGTCTGCTCTCAGACAGACTCAGAGCAGTCGGAGGAAGCACCAAGAAGAAAGTTCTCTGTCTCTGAAGAGAAGGCATGCTCTGTAAGAGAGGTGTCTTTCCCATCCCTGTGTTCCAGCACGCATGCTCTTTTCCTGGATGTCTGCCCGTCTCCCTGCAGGCAGTCTTTAGTTCCTGCAGTCACGGTCACCGCCACAGCATGGTTCTCAGTGGATATCCATGAAGCGTGGCTGGAAGTCTGCTGGTTAAATTAATTTTTACTTATACAGTTGGAGGTTTGGAAATTATTTCAGAGAAATTTGACAGACTCCCTCCAAAAGAAAGTGTTTTAAAGGTTGCTTAGAATTTACTTATTTTAGGTGCCAGGTTATTTAGAACATGAAGTCTTTTGTTAATTATCACAGTCATTTCTGCGGTTTTTAAAAAGATTTTACTGCTTATTTTTAATTGCATGTTTGCACATATGTGTGAGTGTGCATGCAGTGCCCATGGATGCCAGAGAGGGATTTGGATCCCTTATTGTGGGAGTCACAGGCAATTGTGAGCCACACAGTGTGGATTCTGGGAACCAGCTCCAGTTCTCTAGAAGACCAGCTAGTGCTCTAACCACTGGACCACCTCTCCAACAGCCAGGCTCCTGTGGTTTTAACTTCAATGCTATTTTAGTCATTTACCTAGCTGTTGGTAGGTTAAAAAAAAAAGAAAAAACATGAAGTGAAAATTCTGGGTAAGAGCCTAGCACCTGGAGAAATAAAAGAATACAAAAGGAACCAAATAAAATTGTTGTTTTCTACATATTGAATTGTCATCCTCATGAGCCTTGCAGATATTCCAAGTGAGTCTGGGCTGACTCTATTTCTAAAGAATGAAGAGGAAAACAATAGAATTAAGATGGAACTCTTAGTTCTTCTGAATCACATAATAAATAGCTAATCTTGAATTTTATAATACACTAATTCATGGAAGGCATTTTAAAGGAAGAGAATTAAAATTCTCACTTGTTAGCAGCAATGTCTTTTATTAGTTGAATCATCATGTTTCATAAGTAAAAAGTGTATTTAGTAAAGGAATATTTTAGAATTGCTTTGACTGAAGCAGCTGTAAAAATACTATATTTAAGAACAAGAGGTAAGGTAACTTTTCTTATATTACTCATTGGGCTCACCTAAGATTGAATATTTCTTTCATATTTCCATGATGAGTAACAATAATATAAAATAAGCTAACAAAAAGATTACATAAAGCTTTATCTTTAAGAAAAAGACAGCAGTTGAATTTTTAGCTAATTTTTGTAGTGAGAGTGCAGTGTGTGTGTGTGTGTGTGTGTGTGTGTGTGTGTGTGTGTGTGTGTGCATTCACTTGCTATGGTATGTGTGTAGAAGTCAGCTGACATCATGTACCCTCTAACCTTTAAGCAAACTCCAGGATTGAACTCAGGTTGCCCGGCCTGCATGCAAGCACCTTGACCTTTATGGGTAAGGATGAACCATCTTGCCAGTCTGAGCAGCTGAAATTTTTGAGATGAACACAACCCAAAAAGGACTAAGTCATGATGTTCATGTGGTCAGTGAAGGACTGGATGCCATAACTAGGTGGCATTTTCAGGCCTTCTCCTTGATATGTGGGTGGATACATGCGAACCTTGCAGGTGACTCAGTTTCCCCATACCATTTCTCTATTCTCAACACTTCTGTTAGACCCACTTTGAGATGACAAGTCTAAGCACCAATCTGGACTGTGTCCAAGTGATCATAAAATGCAAATTAGCTGGAGTTTTGTTTCCATTCTAGGACAAGTTGCAGGGCCTGATGTTTTCCACTATCCTTCGCTGGAAATGCTGGGGATTCAAATGCACCATTTTCTCACCTGTGGCTTTCACATATAAAGCCATATGCTGCAGTGGTCTTCAGATGGGCTTATGATTTTGTTTGCTCGTGTGTCACTAAGACGAACATGTGGGGACTCAGTGTCCTGCCATCTATTCCGTGTAGCTAGAGAACTTATAATATAGTAAATAAAAATCACATTTTTCAATAAATATATTTTTGAAGAAGAAAACTACACATTACCTTCAAAATCATGGCCCTGTGCTCACTCCTTCATTGCTGTTTTGAATTTTTCTTTCCTATACTCAGCTTTATGCTAATCCAAATCTTTCCTGTCATACTTTGATATTGTATGGGGAGCATATTTGGTGTGACTATTATTCATGTTTCCTAATACACAAGAATAAATCGTTTCTGATATTTAAAGCCAGGCAAGCTCAAAGAGTCACTGTTCACTTCCAAACTAACCTGTGTAAAAGCTCCACCTCCTCATCATAATTCTGCGAAATTAAATTCTCATCGCCACACTCCATGTGGCGCATCCTATGAGCTTTCAGGGTGATTCTTTAAGTAGATATAGAGGAATGCTATTAGAATCAGAGGACAGGTGTGGGGTTTCGGTTTGAATGGATAAAAGTAGGCGGTGGTGATCCTTCAGCAGCAATGCAAAAGCTTTCGATACCATAGCTTAAAATGGTAAAACTGGTAAGCTTGATGCTATGTGCCATATGGGATTTGATGTGAGGAAATGACAGTTATTTCTGTGTTTCCTATGAGGAAAAATCAAAAGACAGATATCTGCAGTTAGATGGGATTGTACTGTTAGTGGTTAAACTAGCCAGTGAGCCCTAGAAACCCCAATTTCTTTTTTATTTTATGTGTGTATGTGTGCACATGTGTAGAAACATGTGTGTGTGTGTGTGTGTGCACATGCGCGTGCGTGCATGTGGAGACCAGAGTGCCTTCCTTGATTTCCTTTCTGCTTTCTTAGAGTCTTTCACCTAACCAGGAACTGACCGCTGTGACTAGACTTGGGTTTGATGGGAATGGAGCAGAATTAAGATGCAGGGTGTCAACACCGAGAACAAATTTGTTAAACACACAATAGTTCCTCGGCGGACTCTCTCCTACAACTTCCTTAAACCAAACCTGCTTCCACTCCTCCCAGCACTTTCAAAATAATCCTGAAACCATTTGGTTCAATGTTTTCTTGTCTCATTTAATGACTGGTTTGACTTTACAGGATTTCCCCTTACAAATCAATATGCAGTGGGTCAGCACCAGGATGCACTGGAGGGGATTTAGTGCTACACTGTAGCCAAACCTCAATCTGCCCCTTGATTTATGTGTGGAAATTCATTCACACTTGGAAAAGCGTATGTTTGGGGTGGGTGTGAACACAACAGTCTATGCATGCACAGAATTCTCAATTGATAAAAAAAAAGAAACAGTTTACAAGTCAGTGATTGCCTGAGCCTTGATTTCTCAGTAAAATTTAACTAGTGAAAACTGAGAAAAGCCAGCCGCCCATGTGCTATAACATTCTGCAAATAAAATAATGACCAGCATGTTATATCATTGAATGTTTATAAACAACCTTCCCCTCTGCCAATGAACAACCTAAGGCAAGGAGAGGGAAGACAACCTGCTCTCCAGAGAGAGCTGAAAATGGCATTGCACCCAGGTCATGCGTCTCCCAGGTCCAAGCTGGTCAGTATAAAGGATTTATGATCTCGCTAGACAGGGTTGGACCAAACCACACATTCAACCCCCCTAGAAGCTGCTGTGGACAAAGACAAGCATCGTGCTAAATTTCAGATGGAACAGAGTCCACAATGACTATCGCTGTCATAGGAAAGCTCCTCCTTGAATGTTTACCCAAGCTTCTGAGGTTGAGAAGTATCCTTGAAGCAACCAGACTCCAGAAGGACAGGGAGACTCTGAAACCTGTGACTGTGAATTGCACATTGTAGGAAAGGGAAAGAACTGTAGGAAGGGACAAAGCCCCACCTTCTAAATAGGATGATAGACAGATTCTTCTCCCACCAGAAAGACTTCTAGTCTATCATGATCAAGTCACAGGTATTTTACTTTCATCTAAACCCCTAATGGAGCCAAACATACAATTAATTATTTTATGACCGTATTAAATTTGCCAAAAAGCTTTGAGAGCCAGGTCTGTTGCATGTGTCTGTTGATCAGACTTCTCTTCTTATCTTTTAATGAATTTCATCCAGAAGGTGAAAACTCAGAGACCTCTCAAAAAGATTCAGCACACGCATGCTCTCAGCTCTCTCAAGAGACAGGAGCAGAGGTGACAAGCAACCCAACCTCTATGGCCCAGATTTTTTTTTAACAGAGGACATCACTATGTAGCTCTAGCTGGCCTGAAAATCTCTGTGTAGATCAGGCTGGCCTTGAACTCACAGGCCTCTGCTTTGGACTGCTATAATTGAAGATGTACACCACCACTCCAGGCTTGCTGCCCAGATTCAGGAGGCTCTAAAAGTAACTGTCGCCGGGCGGTGGTGGCGCACGCCTTTAATCCCAGCACTCGGGAGGCAGAGGCAGGCGGATCTCTGTGAGTTCGAGGCCAGCCTGGGCTACCAAGTGAGTTCCAGGAAAGGCGCAAAACTACACAGAGAAACCCTGTCTCGAAAAACCAAAAAAAAAAAAAAAAAAAAAAAAAATGTTATTGCCGGGCGTTGGTGGCGCACGCCTTTAATCCCAGCACTCGGGAGGCAGAGGCAGGCGGATCTTTGTGAGTTCGAGGCCAGCCTGGGCTACCAAGTGAGTTCCAGGAAAGGCGCAAAGCTACACAGAGAAACCCTGTCTCGAAAAACCAAAAAAAAAAAAAAGTAACTGTCAGGGCAGCCTCATTAAGTGCCTACCTCTCAAAGACAGAGATATCTCTTTCCTACAATGAGGTGACACTTGATTATATCTGGAGCTTGCTCACTTTTCTGCTAAGACCCCAACTTCACAAGCATTTACTAAATATTTAGTAAGTACCCAATACCCTTTCATAAATATATCAAGGATTCAAAAGAAAGGGAAACTAATCCCAGGCATGGTGGCACAGTCTTATGTAGCTAGAGTTTTCCTGTCTTGCCCACAGTCAGGACAAATCTTTGTCACCCGCCAGTCCCACAGCCGCTCAGACCCAACCAAGTAAACACAGAGACTTATATTGCATACAAACTGTATGGCCGTGGCAGGCTTCTTGCTAACTGTTCTTATAGCTTAAATTAATCCATTTCCATAAATCTATACCTTGCCACGTGGCTGGTGGCTTACCGGCATCTTCACATGCTGCTGGTCATGGCGGCGGCTGCAGTGTCTCTCTCCTCAACCTTCTGCTTCCCACAATTCTCCTCTATCCTTCTCCCACCTACTTCCTGCCTGGCCACTGGCCAATCAGTGTTTTATTTATTGACCAATCAGAGCAATTTGACATACAGACCGTCCCACAGCAGTCTTATGATCCCAGCACTTTGGAGGTAGAGGTAAAATGATCAGGACTGCAAGGCCAGACTCTGCTACATGGTGAGCTTAAAGCCAGTCTGGACTTCAAGTGCTAATAAAATAATAATAATAATAATAATAATAATAATAATAATAATTTCACAAATAAAAGTAAAGATTAGTCCATATCCTTAATTAGATCATTTCTAGCCTTTTTTATTATTAGTCATTTGACAAATAGTCCTTGAGCATATTCACATGAAAGTAAATGGATGTTACATGTAATATTATCTTTATTTCCTCCCCAAGAGTCAAGGTGTTACAGAGAGCCCACCAGAAATGACCACCCAAACCCAGTTTATAGCCAACTGAAAGTCTTTATTCTAGCTGGCTGGGACTACACCCAGGTATTCAGGCACCTACGTATAGCCTCAAGTGTCCAGAACGCAGGTATTTGAAGGCAGAAACCGCATCCTGACCTTGATCAGCAGTGTGGAAGGTGTGAGGTAGAAGAGCAAGAGTTGGACAGAAAGTGGTTAGCTGGAGGGGGCGGTTTGCACAAACAGGCAACTTCACAGAAGCTGAGGTGAGCTAGCTGGGGCATTCTGACCTCAGATTCCTACAACAAAGCTGGGTAATTTTCCACAGGACTCTCCATCAAGGAGATCAAATCCTAGTTAAACCTGAAATGGCCTCAACAAGAATACAAGATGGAGGACCCTCTGCACTGTCTTGCCCAGTCACATTCCCCACTGGTTCTATGGGAGTGAGTTAAATCATTGACTCATCCTATTCTGGGAGGGCATATTTGGTCCTAAGAACCAGTAGCTTAGTTAGCCCACACACATTAGGATGCAGGGTCCCACTGTTAGCTGGATCAGAATACGAATCAATGATCTGGCTGAGGCTGACAGTAAGATGGTCAGCTAAGGGACCAGGTTAACAGAGACGGACACCAAGTATCTGACCTATGTCTTCTTTCCTTTCTGTGATACTTTTTCTCTCCATTTCTTTCTCTCTCACCCTTTCTCTTCTCTATTCCTTTCCCTGTCACACTCTTTCTCTTTCCCTTCCTATCAATTATTCTTTTCCCTCTCTTTCTCTCTCTGCCTTCCTTCACTCACCATCCCTCATGACTTCCTTTCCTTCTTTAAAACAGTTGCCCATGCGTGCACTCCAGAGCACTTCCTTACCCTCCCCTCCTACCTTAGAGCAGCAGGTACAGAGCCCTCAGGAAGCCTGTTGAAAGCCAGACTCAGCCCAGGCATTGGCCCACCACCTCCCAGCAGCATCATTTCCTATGCATAGGAGGTAAGAGGGTGATTTTCAGGGGGACCTCTGAGACCCACCATGTCTCACAGAGCCTTTCCAGAAACACAGCAGGTGATTCATCAGGTCCTTGAGTGACCTGAGTTACTTTGAGTTAGCTAGTAGGTCTCCTGGCTACTGCTTTAAATCCTCCCAATAATGTTGCAGGCCGTGGGGGGGGGGCAGGCAAGGGGAAACCTTCCAATACCTTTTTACCTTAAAACATTTTCTAACAGACAAACAAGGGCCTGTGGCTTCTCTGATAGTAGAGGGGTTTGAGTCTTCCAAGTATAGTTATACAAGTCACCAAGAGAAGGTGACGTAATCATGAACGGGGGGGGGGGGGGGGGGGGGGAGGAGTCGAATTTCCACTTTCCCCCCAGTTGGAACTGGGGATGGATTGCTTCCTCCTTTCCCAGCCCAATCAGCTGCTAAGAGCAGGCAGGGGAGCATGCTGCTCCAGAAACCATTTCCTTCTTCCTGTGGCAGGGTTGAGAGAGCAGGCAGATGCTTGGGGTTTCCATGGGTGACCTGGCTGGACCAAAAAAATTCAGGTCCCCAACAAGGGGGCATAGGTCTTAAGCTAAGAGGAGAGGGGGGTCTCACACCAGAGAAAGTCATTGGTTATTATAGAGAACTGGTTGCTACAGCCCTGGCTCCGGAGCTGCGGGCAGCACCGTACCAACAGCAGCCGCAGTAGTGTGGCCACAGTACCACCAGGTGAGGGGCACCCCAGTGTGCACGGGCAGCTGGCATGGCCTGGGAACCTGCCAGGACACTGTCTCAGAGGCAGCTGTGGCTGTGGTCTCAGGATGGCTCAGTCCGCCTTCTATTTTAGATCTGTTTCTCCAGTCAGCAGAACTGGCAGAGAAGCCCACAGGGGGACAGTCATACAGAGAGACACATAGTAAAGACAAACGGGAGTGGCCACCACACATTCACACACCTGAACAGAACAGGGGAGTCTGGTCATGTCTCACACAGAAATGAAGATAAGTTATCTAGGACATCCTGACATTGGGTTCCTAGAATAGAGATGGGTAATTTTCCATGGGATTCTCCATCAAGGAGATCAAGTTCTGGTTAAATATAAAATGACCTCAGCAAAAATACAAGATGGAGGAACCTTCACTCTGTCCTGCCCTGTCAAAGGAGCTTCAACAAATGTCCATGGAAAGCTAATAAAAACCAAGATTACAAGTCAAGACAAAGCTCTGTTAAGAAACTGGACTAGGGGGAGAGATGTTGGGGAAGGAAGAAGTAGAGCAGAAATCACAATGCAGAATAGTAGAACTGGGTAATTACAGTGGATGCAAAAGAGAGCCAAGAAATGTTCAACTTGAACTGAGTCTTGGAGCCGAAAGATGAACTTCCAGAAAAAAGTCCCGCCTGGAAGGGGAAGTGGTGGCATGTTAGGCTGGAAAGCATGGATGGGAGAAAACCTGCACATAACAAGCTAGGAAGAGCCAGCTCTTCTCTCTCCAGTGAGCTTGTGAATTCTAGCTCTTTCAGACTTGGGTTTCTATTGCCTTTGTGCAGTGGTACCTCAATCTAGCTTTTTTTTTTAACCACAGTGACAAAATGGCCCCTGAGCAATGGCTAGAGGTAGTGAACCAACCTTCTGAGGTCTTCCTGGGAGAGTGCACTCTCGTGCCACCTCTGACCAATGCCTGAAAATGGCAGTCACCTGTCATCTGTCTTCTGTTGTCCTTTTGTGGGAGCATCACCATGACTGAAACTCCCACAAATCTTGACTAACATTTCACTGGACTTCAACCTCATCTACTTTCCAACTTCTCGAGCCCCTGCCTAGTTCCTATTCCTTCCTCTTTCCTCCACTCTGTTAGAACTTTCCCAGGCCATCTGTGACACTCTGGTGGCCATAGCTAACAGCTATTTCTTTCATCCTCCATCTTCTGGACCTTCTGACATTAAGAGTCCCAACTTAATAAGAGTTTGATTTGTGGTCTTTCCACTTTAAAAGATACAAAAGCAATGCACATTCAGTAGACAGTGTACTTTGAATTTTGTACACTGGTCTTTGATGGGCCAAGCACATGCCTTAGGAGACACTCTGGTGCAAGCCACTGTTCCTGGTCAGGCATGTGACCACCAGTGCAATAACCAATACCCAAGGAGCAGGCTGCTAAGCTATAGCAGAGCAGGTCTGGGGTTTTGACTACAGTCTCGGCTGTCTCTGGGTTGATAAGAGCATCATCTTTAGAAGTCAGGAGAACTGTTATGTGATGTGGTGGACTTTGTCTCCCCCAACACTCTTCTCCTAGACTCTCTCCTGACCTCCATGAGTCTGCTTCTGGTGTGCCTACTCTTCCCTTTTGTTTACAGGCCTCAGTTTCTCTCAACTCTTCAGAACAGCATTCTCCAGGACGTTCATCCTTCTAGACAGTTCTACCCCACAGTTTCACAGGATTCGCTTCTGGTCTTGCTCCCCCACGGTCTCTTTTATGCTAACGAGGACAACTGTGTATGAGCAGTCCAAACTTCTTCCATCAAAACTGAAGGTTTCTGTAACTTGTCCTTGGCTTTTCTGTTGTCCATGATGCTTCCTTTACACTGACGTGCATTTAATTCTTATTACCTATAAAGTTGTTCATGCTGTGTCATCTTCCCTGGTCACTTAGTGTCCATCTGTCACCTCCTTACCCTTGAAGACCCACTTTGTTTGTCCCGTCTCCAGAGAGATTTTTCTTGGTTCCCCATCTAGACCCTGTTCTTCTCCTCTTTCACTCTCTCCTCTTGCTTTTCCCATAACACACAGAATGTATATTTTCTTGTTGGTGCATTTGGTTACCCATGTTGTATCCATATGTCCATTCACTTACTATAGACCATAACTGAGACCATGTCCATTTACCAGTTTGGCCCTGGTGGCACCTATTATGGTGCCTGGTACACAGTGGGAACTCTATAGCTATCCATTGGATGAATGGGTGAGCTCAGAAGTAGATCACTATCTATTTCTCCCCTCTAAGAAGAGAAACCCACCCTGGGTTTGCCATCCTAGGTGCTGATGCTGGAGACAGTCTTGCAGACTCTGGTCCCTATACTAATAAACCAAACATCTGAAACGAAGTGAACACTAAACTGAGAGGATCTGAGAGGGTGGGTTCTGCAGGATAAGACTTTCCGGACAGGAGATGGTTCATGAGGAATTTAAAGCGGAAACACCCAATTTGATCCGATAGCCCAAACTCCACCTCCTGGTGGGTTGCTGTCACCCACCATGGATATCTGTGGCTCTCTGTTGTTCCATCTGAATGGCAGAGCTGGTGCCACAGACACAAGGACCTGACAGGTCGTTTTCCCACAGTCTTTGATGACTTCCTCATTTCTAGGGTCCTACAGTTTCTTCTACTCTCCAGGACCAGGGGCCTGCAGAGTCTAGTTCCACTAAAACCAGGATTGTCACTACATTAGCATGTTGCATGTTGGGTTACAATTCACTTTTTTTCCCCCAGCTTCTTTACCTCAAGAGAGTGTGAATTGAGGCACAGATTTGGTCTTTGCTGTCTTTGGAGGCCAGAGCTTTGTGCAACACTAGGTGCACAGGAGAGTTGTATTGGTTACTTTTCTGTTTCTGTGATAAAATATCATGGCCGAAAGCAACTTAAAGAGGGACCTTATTTTGAGTTCCAGAGGACTAGAATCCATAACAGTGGAGTAGGCATGGCATGCCTAAAGAAGCAGGAAGCTGGCTGGCTATTTCGTGGCCCATAGGTTCATATATTTGAATATGTGGTCCCCAGTTGATGAAACTATTTGGGAAGGATTAGGAGGGGTGGCCTTGTTGGGGGACATGTGTCACTGGGAATGGGCTTTGAGGTTTCAAAAGTCCATGCCATTCCCAGTGCCTGCCTGCCATGCTCCCCACCACAGTGACCATGAACTCTAACCTTCTGAAACTGTAAACAAGGCCCAAGTAAACTCACCCTTCTATAAATTAACCTGGTCATGGTGTCTCTATCACAACAATAAAAAAATAACTAAGATACAGGCTGATCATAATTTTAACTATATGCAAGAATTGTATAGATTTGGGGTCTGGTTCATTTTGGTATGGGATGTTTTTTATTTATTTGCAAGGCTTTTATAAGAAAGCTTATAAAATTGTTTCTAAAATTAAAAAAGGAAGCGGAGACAGAGAGAGAACAGGAAGTATGATGAAGCTACAAACCCTCAAAGCCTACCCCCAATGACATACTTCCTCCAGCGAAACTACACCTCTTAAAGGTTTCATAACTTTCCCCAAACAGCACCACCCGCTGGAGACCAAGTGTAAATGCATGAAGCTATGGGGTACAGTTCTCACTCAAACCACACCACAAAAGCCCTCATGGGCAACAGAGCTGTGCTGCCAAACCATAGCAAGGAAAATTAGCCTGCCGGCTATCGATGTGTGGGACAGGGTTGACCCACTTGCTCTCCAAGGAGGGCTAACCTCATACGTGGTGGTTTCTCTCCACAGTCATTGGTGCCTGGGATGGTGGGTAGCTGGTTATCCAAAACAAAGGCAGCAAGAGCCTGATGGAGGGAACTGGGGGGCTAAGGATAGGAAGAGGAGCTGGCTTCAAGGGACGCTGGGAAGAGAACATGAATGGTACCTTTCATTTTGTTCCAGGATCACGGTTGCAAATTTAAGTTGACTCCTAGACAGTGTGAGCATCAGAAGAATTATCTTTCACTCCAGCAGAGAAATGTAAGATTTCAAGAAGACAGCATGCATAATGACACTGTAAAAGGGAACCTTTATATTACACTCAATTGTCAGTAACAGCACGTTAAGCATCCTAACACTTGCAGAGCTGCTGTAATTTGCCTCACGTGGCTGACTTACACCGCTCCCAGGAGATAATTTACCCCTGTTTGCTTACCAAAGGAACAGAACAAATCCTGTAATATCTTTTCCCCTCATCTTCAGCCAAGAAATGATCTTTGTGGCGGGGATTTTGATGAACGTTTTACAACAGCCATGGGAGCCAAGAGATGGCCAACCCCCTACTCGGCTCCCCTGCATTCTAGGTAGGAAAATGTCAAAGAAATTAAAAACAGCCTACACTGTCTCCTGTTAAATCACACAACCATGCTGATTGTCATAAGTCCCTTGCACCGTGAATGAGGATTACCTTTCTTCTAAGAAGGCCACCTTCTCCTATTCTCTTCTACTGCCTTCTCTCCTCTTACACAACATGCTTCCCCTCTCCTGACCCTTCTGGGTACTTTTTCTCAGGTTTGCTGAAGTCTTAGGATCTCTATTGATGGGATAAATATCATAGGCAAGAGAAACTGGGGAGCGGTGGAGTGGGGAGGGTGTGGTAGGGTGAAGGGTGTTTCACCTTACAGCTTTAATCCATCATGAAAGAAGTCAAGGCAGGAACTCAAGACATGAACCTGGAGACAGGAACTGAAGCAGAGGCCACTGAGGAATGCTGCTTGGTGGTCTGCTCTATGGAATGCTCAGCGTTCTTTCTTATATAACTCATGACCACCTTCCCAGGAGTAGCACTGCCCACAGTGGGCTAGGTCCTCACACATCAATCATTAATGTAAAAAAAAAAATGCTTGGCAGGCTTGCCCAAAGGCTAATTTCATGGAGGCATTTTCTCAGTTGAGAGTCCCTCTTCCCAAATGACTCTAGTGTGTGTCACACTCGCATAAACCTAATCTACACAGCTGCCATTTTAACCTTGTGGCTTCTAGGGGGCCTTAGCCTTACTCATCTGCATTCCTCAGTTAACATTTTCCCTTGAAATGGCCTCATCTACCTATTTGTTAATGTTCGCGGACTGCCATAACAAAGTACTACAAACTCAATGCATTAACCCGCCAAGATCTACTGTCTCACTGTTCTGAAGGCGGGTAGTCAAGCTATTTACAGGGTTATTCTCTACAGAGACCATGAGAGTGGTGTCCACTCAAAGCTGCTTGCTTAGCCTCAGGTGGTTTCTTGGACATTTGGGTATCCTTTGACTTGTGGAAGTATCAGCCATATTTCTTCCTTCTTCACATGGGGTCCTCCCTCCAAGTATGGTGTAGGCTATCTCTTTTTTAATAAAGTCATCAGTTCTATGGAATGAGGCCCAGTTCTATGTCCTCGTTGTAATTTGGTTGCCTCTTACTGTCTCAGAAGAAAGTCATATTTTCAGGTTCTGGGGGTTAGGTTTTCACTGTGTGACTGGAAAGAGAAGCAAGTACAGTTCACCTCATGGCTGTTCTCACAGTTACTGTCATGTGTTAATATGCTATGACTCCCACACTTGAGCCCAAACATGTCTCATGGACTCTAACACTGTCGCCCCCTGGTCATCTTCCTATGGATGAGCTTTTGTGTCGTGTCTTAAGACCACATTTCAGCATCCTTCCTCAAAGCAGGTCCTCCTAGCTTTGTGAATGGTGTTTTGCCAATTTAGATGTCTCAGATAGAAACTAATTGTGTGTGTGTGTGTGTGTGTGTGTGTGTGTGTGTGTGTGTGTGTGTGCGCGCGCGCGCCCACATGGGTGCAGGTACATGGGGCACAGCACAGGTGTGAAAGTCAGAAGGTAACCTCAGGTGTATGGTCTTCACGTGCTCTCCACATTTGTCTGAAATAGGATCTCTGATTGGCTAGACCTTCACCAAGTAAGCCAGGCTAGTAGGCTCATGAGCTTCCAGGGGTCTGCCTTTCTCCACACCCCCTCTTTTATTCTCTAAGATTATAAGTACACACCACCATACCATTGGTCCAAAGATTCAACTGCAAGCCCTTATAATTGTATAAAGCAAGTACTTTACCACTGAGTCATATTCACAATCTTTGCTCAGGGAATGGATCTACCCACAATCAAGATGTGTTTCCCCACATCAGTTAACAATGTAACCAAGATAACCCCCACCCACTGCCTTTTGAATGGATTTAACACAGAAATAGAACGGTCAGATTTGGGTTCCTGGAAGACTCTTCTGCAATGTGAAAAAATGGGGAGAGATAGAATAATTGGAAGGGCTGTTATCATGAGACAAGTAGTGGACAGTGGGCCCAGATAGTTAGACCTTAAGATCAATTTTTGTGGGGAAAATGGGATTTCACCAAGTGGGGAAGATTCTTGTGGTGGTTAGTATTGTCTACAAAACTCTAAAATTACATAAGAGACAGACCACTGAATGTGCCTGTGGTGGGTTATCCTGATTACATCTTTAATTGATATGAAAAGACCCATCTTAATTGTGGCAGGTCCATTCCCTAGGTAAGGAATTCTGGACTACATGACATGAAGAAATCAAGCCAAGTCTGCAAGCATACATCCCTTGTTGTCTTCTTCTGGCTGTGGCTATAATGTGTCCAGCTATATCAAGCTCCTAATGACTTGACTTCCCCCGCCATGATGGACTGTAACCTGGAGTTGTGAGCTGAAACAACCTGTTCTCCTTAAGCTGTCTCTGTCAGTGCATTCTATCACAGCAACAGGAGCTGAAACTAAGAGTTTCTCGGTGTGCCAGACAAGGACTTGTCAAGTGGGTTTGGGTTCAAAGGCTATTTCTGCCTACCCACCTGGTATGAGTAGGTGTCCATAATGATTATGAATATGGCCTAATGCTGGACATTTAGCTTTTCCTGTTGTCCTCGGTGGCAGAACTGCAATACAGTTCTATTTCTATTGTCTTAACCCACAGAAGGATTGCCTAAGCAGGTTCTTCTGCCAGCTTCTGCCCAGCATTCCTCCTAGGGTGATTGATGTCTGTATAAACACCATTAGCTCTTCCCCTGGCAGGTGTGTCTATCCTTTTTTCCCCTGCTCAAGAGCAAGGCATAAATATTTTGTGAACTGATACATAGGCATCTGGCTTAAAAGCCCAGCTCCTAAAAGAGAAGATATTTGTGGACCATTAGCATTGGCAAGGGACTATGCCATGAATTGGCTCCCGGAGACTAGCTTTTCCACCCACTTGGCATTTAGCTCACTTTACAAAAATTGCTTCTGTAATTGGCTTTTCCCCTGCTGGACCATAACAAAATGAGGGCAAGCACCATGGCTTCTTGTTCTTCCCTGCATTTAGCAGAGGGCTAAGGCACAGCCAGGCCCACATTAGGTGTCAGTCACATTGACTACCAGGTCATCACAGAAACAGGCCAAGAGACAAAGGTTTCTCTTGATCTGAGGTTTGGACTAATAATGAATGATGAGGATGCTTTATTAATGTTCTGTCAAATCTATCAATCAAGAAGTTCAATAGGGCCATTTGGAAAGGAAAGTGTTCCAGAAAACCTCCAGGAACAAATTTGTAAGCAGAGGTTTTCTAGAACCAGTAGTATCTCCCAAGGTTGGTGAGCAATGGTGGCATTTCATGAGGGTGGCTGTGATAATGTAAGGCATATAAGAATTACAGATGCCTTTACAAAGCCCTGTGTGTGAATGAGCAATCTGGTTTAGAATAGGAGGAAGTC
Source organism: Peromyscus maniculatus bairdii (assembly GCF_049852395.1). Lineage (NCBI taxonomy): Eukaryota > Metazoa > Chordata > Mammalia > Rodentia > Cricetidae > Peromyscus > Peromyscus maniculatus. The sequence continues at coordinate 47,161,588 of NC_134860.1, read as the reverse complement.
AGGACTTCAGGGGAGGGGAGACAGAGGCCTAGTCATTATAGAAGAAAGTCGGTGTGTCACCTAATGCAAAGCAAGTGAGTGATTCACAGAAGCAAGCCTAGCTTGTGAGGATCCAGACCTTACCAATGTTGGCAGCTCTTCAAGCTCTCATCCTATCCAAACCCTTCCCTATGCTACCAATGGCTAGAATCTAACACCCAGGCAGAAAAGGCTCTCAGTCATTTTTCTAAGAAGATCACCAGCTCCTCGCGTATAGAAGTGGCTTAACAAAACTGATCTGATGAGCTGGAAACTATACTAAAGAAATGGGATTTTTGACTAATCGCTGATTCGTGCCTGAGCTGTTAGAGATTCACCATGCCCATCTGTAAAATGGGGATAGTAAAATCCATCCTGCAGTGTTGTTGAAACCCCTGGAGATAGTATATGCGAAGCTTCTTGGCACATAGTAGGTGTTAAGCATATGCTAAGCATTTTATTTTTATGTCACAAAAATCAGCAGTAGTGCTAACTCTTTGGTATTAAAGTCAACCATAGATACACAAGATGCATCATATTCTAGAAAGAATAAATCAACACTGTTTTAAGGATGAGATAGGTATAGTGGGAGTAGCCTATTGGTTTTCTTTCATATGCATATTTTAGGAAAAAAATTAACAATCAAAATGCTTTTTTAAATGTGTGAGTATCCAAATCTTTCAATTACATATCTTGAAAACCTAGCTTTTTTGTTACACACTTATCATTTGAAGTAAGATCATTAACAAATCTTGAAAAACTTCTTAAACAAAAAAACATATAAAACCAAAAAAAAAAAGACAATGATATACACAGCAGATGTTTTAACAGGATTGTTTTTATACGATGGATAAAAATCATCATCTACAGGAGGAGAAGAGCATGTAACAAGTACAATAGTTGGAGCTGGGGCTGGGAAGTTTTGGTTTCTTAGAGAACACAGTACTGAGCTGGGAATGGTTCATAGGTTCATTAGCTGGCTATGCCCAAGGTCCTGGGTTTGACTGTCAGCACCAAAAACATAAATAGTCAATGGATGAATGAATGAATGAATGAACAAATAAATAAATAAAATAGATCAAAATGAAAAGTTGTAGTATTACCTGTGTGGGGGCCACCTACTGGGACAACTCTTTTTTAATAACGCTAATGTTATGTGTTTACCTAAGAACAAGGTAACCCTTAGGCAAACCCCATGAAAACTTTTATAAACACCTAACCAGTACTAATGACAATAATCCTACTACAGTTGAATATTTTCCATCTATAAAATTCAGCACAAATTATTTTTTAAGATTTATTTTTAATTATGTGTGTATGTGTGCTGGAGTGTGTGTAGATATGTGTGCTGGTACCTGCAGAGGTCAGAAGAGGGTGTTAGAACCCATGGAACTGGAGTGACAGGTAGTTGTGAGCTGCCCAAAATAGGTGATGGGAACTGAACTTGCGTCTTCTCAAAAAGTAGTATGACTTTTAAGCAACTCTCTAGCACATAGATGACTTCTTTTATGAACTATTGCTTTCCACCGAATGTTTTGTTGAATTCTCCTATCTTACTTTGAGAAAAAAAAAGTCACATAATTATGACTGTCAACTAACACAATTAAAAGGTATAGAATTCTATTTCTGCTCTCCATGTTTGTTTGTTGATCTAACATCATCATTGAAAAAGATTACATCTCTTCCAGGCATCAAAAATTGTTTGGAAATCTCAAAGTCGGTTTCACAGTTAACACATTATTTGACAGAGTTTGTTAGAAGAACCATCCACCAAAGAATCTAGTCTTCCAGGTAGATAATGGACGTGTATGAGGTAATTAACACAATTCCAGGAGGTGTGGGGGAAGGGGGTTGATGCTCCCTGGCACCAAGTCTTCACATGACAGTTACCTAATAATTTGGGGGAGAGTTAAGGTGAGGTTTCCAGATGTGCTCGAGGAATGTTTTGTGAGGCCATTGTTCTCATTGGCTTTTTGTGCCCAGGGGATATAAAGGCAGATGGTAGGGTCCTTGACTTAAATGATAACTACAAATTTGGTCTATTATCTTCCATATCTTTGTTCACACAGAAACTGCCCTAGCTCTTTGCATTTTACTCAGTGCTTTCCAAAACCCTTTTTTTTCTAATTATTCTTTATCAGCTTGGCTTTTCCATTTGTCTGAAAACACCACACCTCACATTCAACACACTCAAGCAATTGCTTCACAGTAGTTGAGACTATTTTTCTTCAGCTTTGAACACCCTGGAGTAGATCCCTATGGAACCCTCTGCCCAGCACTTTCCAGTTTTTTTTTTTTTTTTTTTTTTTTTTTTTTTTTTTTTTTTTTTTTTTTGGTTTTTTCGAGACAGGGTTTCTCTGTGTAGTTTTGCGCCTTTCCTGGAGCTCACTTGGTAGCCCAGGCTGGCCTCGAACTCACAGCGATCCGCCTGGCTCTGCCTCCCGAGTGCTGGGATTAAAGGCGTGCGCCACCACCGCCCGGCTAACTTTCCAGTCTTTTCTGGGAGCTTTTTACAATATCCTCACTACCAGCCATGTGAGTAGACAAGAAGTCAGATAATACAGAGACCTTCCTCTAGATTTTTTTTTTTTTTTTTTTTTTTTTACTCTGAGTCACTACATTTCTCTCAGAAGCCTAAAGCGGTGAGAATGAGAATCTGGAAGTTTGCCATTTTCTGCAGATGGGACAAGCCTCAGCTAAATGAGAAGAAATGAAGTCTGACACTACAAAGAACACTAACAATGTGAAGAGATGGTAGCCTAGCTGGGTCCAGCTGTCCCTGCTTCAGGGACATCTTAGCTGTTCTGTCCCTGGGGTGCCAAACTAAAAACGCCCCTTTTTCCTAACCTAGTTTAGAGTGGATTTCTAATGCCTGAAGTCGGTGTTCTTGAAAGTCCACCGTGGGTCACTTTTTTTCCCCTGCTCATTGTTAGTTACCATCGCCTGTGCTTACTGAGTGCTTCCTGTGAGCCATGAATCCAACCGGAAGAGGAAGCAGAAGGATGGAGACTCACATGGCCACAGAGGGCTCAGTATCTGCACTTAGATGTTGCTGGGCCTAGCTTCTTACCCGCTCTCCCCAGATTCAGACAGCCCTGGGCTTTTAACTACTACCTGCTGTTTTGATCTCAGTTGGGCAGAATTTCCTTTTCAAGAAACACATGAAGGCAGAAAACCAGGATTCCCATGCTCTTTTGTGCTCTTACATCAGAATCTTAGAGTTGGTCATTTGCTGTAAGAACCCATGATATACATTTCATATATCCCAGTATTCAGTCTCTTCTAACTACATAGCCCAGCCCTCAGCTTAAAACTCTGCCTGGTGATGTGTTGGCCATCTCCAAGGCCACTTTTGCTATAACCACAAAGCCTTTCCTGCTCCATGCTTGACACAGATTCACTCCCCTCTTAGTTTACAGTTCACACAAAGTTATGGTTAATTGGTTACCTATCTAACTTTAATACTGAGTTGAGAGCTCCATGTAGGCATGGATTATGTATCCTTCAGTTGTCTGACTTTGCCCCTGACACAAACCTACTTAATAACAGATACTCAATAACCATCTGTGGAGCCAAATTTAATTTGGGAGCATGCAGAGTCCCATCACTGCAGATAGAAAAATATTCTCCAGCCTGGATAGATATGAAAAATGACCTGTAATGACCCTACTACTATGGCTCCTGTCTTAAAGAGAGAATAGAGAAAATACCTGGCCTGACTACTAGGAGACTGACTCCCAGCCCAGCACTCCTAACACAGCTGCTTCCCGGGCCCCTGTCAGAGTGGGTATTACACATGTGTTTGCAAACCCTGCTTCCACCCAGGCACTTGGTGCCATAGAAAGTAGATGTGATTTATTTATAATGCTTTGTTGCATCTCAAGTGATACTCTGATTATTGCTTTTTAAATAGATTCTTCTCTCACAGTTTCTTCTCCCTCCATGCCTCCCAGATTCCCCTACACACACCTCCCCTCTCTTCTAGATTCACTCCCTCTCCGTTTCCCTTCAGAAAGGAGCAGGCCTCCAAGAGACAACAACCAGACATGACTAAACAAGATACAATAAGACAAGGCATGCCAGGCAGTGGTGGCGCACGCCTTTAATCCCAGCACTCGGGAGGCAGAGCCAGGCGGATCTTTGTGAGTTCAAGGCCAACCTGGTCTAAAGAATGAGATCCAGGAAAGGCGCAAAGCTACACAGAAAAACCCTGTCTCGAAAAACCACAAAAAAAAAAAAAAAAAAAAAAAAAAAAAGACAAGGCAAAAGCCCCCATCTTGAGGCTGGATAAAGCAACCCAGTAGAAGGAAAAGATTCCCAAGAGCAGGCAAAAAAGTCAGAGACACACCCACTCCTACTGTTAGGAGTTCCACCAAAATACCAAGCTAACAGCCTTATCATATACACAGAGGACACAGTGCGAACCCATACGGGCCTTGGGCTTGTTGCTTCAGTCTCTGACCCCATGTGATCCCTCTTAGTTGATTCAGTAGGCTATGTTCTCGTGGTGTCCTCCATCCCCTCTGGCTCCTACAATCTTTCCTCCCAGTCTTCGACGGGGTTCCACAAGCTCTGAGGGGCGGAAACCACTGGAAACCTCCAACTTAGCCCTCTTATCAACAAATATTGAATTTTTGGGGCATGCTTGGTTTTGTATTAAGTGATTGGTATAAGACAATGTAGGATAGGATAGTATCTTCATTTCCAAAACTGAGATGACTCTTTCATGGCTCAAACTCCTAGTGTGCCTCTAGGCCTGGCCATGAAACTTAAGGTTTGCCTTTGTTATAATGAACGACTAAATCCCTCCAATTGATGAACTGCCACCAGTTCTCCTCCACAAACCAGACAGCTGGCAGTGGGCAATTGGCTCTGCCATATAAGGAATTGGAGATACAAATGCCAGGATCTAATATTTCCCATGAAAACAAGGAAGAGGAGAAATCACTTAGGTGGCTTACAAATCTATGGCAAGTGGGCTGAGGGTGTAGCTCAGTTGTGGAGCATGTGCTTAACATGCAAAAGGCTTTGAGTTTGATCCCAAGCATCATAAACCAACAACTTACCATGTAATACCTACACATGAGTTGCCAAATTCAGGTAGTCACGACCAATGGTTTGCCTCAGCCACATCTTCACTTGCAGCCCAGCTTAATTCTAGACTTCCTCTTTCCCACCTAAAATGCTGGGTAACCGCAAAAGGAAACCTGGCATTAACCTAAGAGAAGATGATGAAGTACACCTTATGGGGGCACATCGTATCAAAGAGACTTGATTTTGAAAGACTCTAGAAGTATCTGTGAATCAACCCTCTTGAAAAAGCATCAGTCGCTGAGAGCACGTGGATCTCAATCTCTTGCCACTGAACTCACACTGTTTGTTAGAAACATCTCTATGCAATGTTCCATGAGCATTTGGGATATGAAAATAAGGCCACAGATATTCTTAGCATAGGGCATTGATTTAAGTAGAGGCATCAGTGTGTGGTGCTTCTGTTGGCTCTTAAGCATCTCTACATTTTAATTAACTATTAAATAATACACTTTAGTCAGAGCAGCTTGAGACACTTAGTAATATACTAGATGATGCAGCTAACTGAATCTTTAGATATCCCTATTCATTCTTCCAAGATTAAAAAAGAAAAGGAGAAGGAAAAGATGGGCGGATATGCCTAGATATAGAACTGACACTGAGTTAAGGCTGTACTTACACACTTCTGATTAGTTAATGTTAGCTCTTCAGAGCTGAGGAATACAAACTTCCCTTTTCCTTGATACTGCTACTTCTCAGCTACAAGTCTGATGATTTTCGTGGTTATCAACTGGTATACAGAATGATAAATCCAAAGCCAAATTTAGCAAGGATGTCACTGAGAGTTCAAGAGTCCAGTTTTCATTAGACATTTCTACTATCTTAGAAGAATCACATCAAGACAGAGCTGCCACGGCACAAAGAGAATGTTATTCTGCTCTGCACTGGTGATAGAGGAGCTCATGCCTTTCTATGAAGAGCAGATACAAATGTCCAAAGAGTGAAGAGGGCTGTATATCTATTTTGGCATACACAGGTCTAAGTTGATTCTCATCTTCTGTATCTAATCACTTTGGTGGATCCTTATTGGAACCAACAAGTGCTGTTCATAGTTACACTATGCATAGAACATCTTACCCAAATTTTGGAAACCATATAAACTATAAGTTACATAGATACAGGTTTGACTAAGGCATGTGTGTGTGTGTGTGTGTGTATGCATACACATATATTCTTAACTTGACACGTGTATACATTTTCCAGTTCTGACAACTGAGAGGGCTTAGAGGCAGAAGAACCCAATAACACTGAACTCATTCACATGAGACACTGGTTTCTATACATCATTCTTCAAGGAAATAAGGATCCATTCTAAGAGAGAGACACAAAAATAAAAGACAAACCCAGAGAGAGAGTCTTGTAGTACCAAGAGGTAAAGAGGAGCATAAAAATAAACAAAGTGATGAGGGCATGTCAATGAGACTCAGCAGCTCATCTTGCATGTGAGTAGTTGGAGCAAGAGTCAGTAATATATATATATATATATATATATATATATATATATATATATATATATGTGTGTGTGTGTGTGTGTGTATGTATATATATGTATGTATATATACATACATACCACTACAAGCTGTTGAATAAGTAAATGAGAGAATGAAAAGAGAAAATTTCTATTTATGAAATAAATAGTCAATGTAAAAGCCTCTAGAAAGTGGCTTAAACCCTCTGTCTATCATCCCATAGCGTGGCAGGACTTAGTCACTGGCTATGAAACAAGAGCACAAGAAGACAGAACAAGAAACCTGACAAATTGGATGTGAAGAGATGATTCAGCAGTTAAGAGCTCTGGTTTTTTTTCTCCAGAAGACCTGGGTTCAATTCCCAGTACCCCTATAGCAGCTCACAACTATACCTAACTCCAGTTCCAAAGGATCTGATACCCTCTTCTTATCTCTGCAGGCACTAGACACATGTGGTAGCTTGAATGTAATTGGCCCCCATAATCTCATAGGGAATGGCACTATCAGGAAATGTGGCTTTGTAGGAGTGGGTGTAGCTTTGTTGGAAAAAGTGTGTCACTGTGGGTGTGGGCTTTGAGGATTCTCATACTCAAGATACCACCAAGTATCTCAGTCGACTTCTTATTGCCTGCAAGATGTAGGACTCTCAGCTACTTCTCCAGTACCATATCTGCCTACACACCACCATGTACCCCATCATGATGATAATGGACTGAACCTCTGAAACTATAAGCAAGCCGCCTCAATTAAATGTTTTCCTTATAAGAGTTGCTGTCATCATGGTGTCCCTTCACAGCAATAAAAACCCTAAGACAACATGTACTTGGTGCACAGACACACATGCAGACAAAAACAGAGACACATAAAATAAATAAATAAAATTGTAGAAGAAATATTTTCTGTTTAAAAAAGAAGAAGAAACCTAACAACTCCCACCTTGACAAGGTGGACATAGCATCATCCCTGATGTCATATAAGTAGCATATATGACTGATAACAAGATACTCCATCTCTCCATTATATCCCAAACCCATATCCCCAACATTATCATGAAAAGAAAAAAAAAACACAGGGCAAATCTTACTTGAGGGAAATTCTACAAAATAATTTACCATCACCCCTCAAAACTGCCAAAATTATTTAAAACTATGGAAAATGAGAAATCATCGCAGACCACAGGTAGTAGGTAAGGAGATACGGTGACTGGATGTAACATGGCATCCTAGATGAAATACTGGAACAGAAAAGGGACATTAGTGATGAAACAAGTGGGGTTCAAATGACAGCTGGAATCTCGTCGACAGTAATGTACCAATATTTATGTTGTAATGTTGCCAAAGGCACCATTGGGGTGGGAGAGTCAAAAGTTTGCTTGTAGCAATTGTTGGGATAGACTCCCTTGAGTTCCTCCACAACTGTTCTGGTCACACGAAACCCATCCTATGTTGAGGATAGTGGAACTTTGATGAGAAGAGGAGTGGGATGTTAGAGTGGAGGGGGCGTTCCAAAGGCTGAGTTTTCATCCACCCCATTGGGCAAAGACTACAGATGAGACCGGACCGAACTTTAGCAGTCAGACTGGCAGAAAAGCATGGGGTGGTTTTTGATAGGGGATGCTATTGGCCGTTTGCCACTTAAGGAAGGAAGAGAGGTGAAAGCAAGTCTCACACAATGGTTTGCTCTTATTAAATTAACTGTTGGGGTGTGTGAGTAGATTTAATTCAGAATGCAACTTTCCATACAAGCATCATCTACTAATACTCACCCCCAGTTAATGAATCTATCCCTCCCCCCAAAAAAATGCCTTTAGAAACCTGGAGCCTCCATACATTTCCTTCCTGGGGATTCCTTTCCAGATTAGAAATGAGTTCATTGGGACTGTCATGGTCATGTACTTGAGTGCCAAGGAATGTGAAGTCATTTCTGACTTTTCTGCTCAGAAGTTCTCAAACTGGGGTGCACTCTGTCTTTCCAGGTACCTCCAGATCATCAGTTACTCGATGCAAACCAGGATCCAACTGCCCCACGTCACACAGCAGCATCAGCAGGCAACTGTCTCCTCTGTCTGTCACTGAAGATTCTTCTGCTCCTATTCTTGAACTTCAGAGCCGAGGATCCTCTGGAGTTTGTGGACACAGAGTTGAGAGACAGAGCAGGTCAGGTATGTGGGTGATTTCCTCTTGAGTAGCAGTACATTTTAGCAGCCTTCTAGACAGCTGGGGGAAACAGTGCCTTGGGCACAGAGGGCAGAGATGTTTCCCAGACTCTTAAGAGTAAGTGCAGGGATGGTTTATCAAATGGGAAGAGGGAGAAGTTAGGACATAGGGAGATGCAATTTATTAGGGATATATGGTATCATAGAGAACCAAACTCCAAAATCTATTGTGGAAAAAACTTCTATCATAGTCAGCCAATGACCTCTGGTGAAATTCACAAGGTAGTTCATTTTTCTCGTCTTCAAGTGCCAGCCCCAGCATCTCTTAGCTCAGCTCTGGGTTTCAGTGATAACATTCTGTGTCCAGTCTAAAGAGAATGAAAACATCAGCAAACCCACACACTGTGCTTTTGTATCTGTCAGAACTACCGGTCCCTGGCACCCGTCCAGTCTCCCCAAGTTCCTGTGCAGCCTTTTCTGATCACTTGAAACCTTCAGCCTTTCCCACATCCACCTGACCACTCACTAACTCCTGGGTTACTGGGTTGCTAGAGGGACCTCAGCCATGCCCATGAGCTTCCCGGCAAGGCCTGACTTTCTAGATACAGCCGGATTCACCAGTTGCTGCTAAGGACTACGACTAGTTAGTCTTGGACACCTTATTTCCTGTCTCAAATAGAACTCGAAAGCCCCAAGTTCATATTCATTTCCTATCTTCTCATCAAATGACCACACATCTACCTCCCCAGAAAGGAAAAACAAACAAACAAACAAGTTCCTTCTCTGTCTGGGAGAGTTTGTTCACCAGGGACCATCATTGAGGAATCTTCCCTTAGCTAGTGACTCCCTCCCTATTTGATGTCAGATACTCTATCTGGATTCTTCCATGATCAGCCCCTCGGTGCCTCTTCTGCTTACATTCACAAAGCCTCCTCTATCAGACCCTTCAAGCACTGCAAATACACAAAATCTCTTTCAAATTTCAAAAAGCAGTAAAAATAACAAAAGCATATACCATTCATAATAGCTGGCTAGTCAAAACAAAGCAGAGAGTTAAACTGTTTTTAATGAATAAAAATGACAATTTGTGAGATTTAATGGGGGGGGGTGAGTAAATTGTAAAATGAGGCAGGAAACGGAATGAAGGACCTCTTCTCGAGTGCTCCTAACTTATGAATAGCTTGTTTTATATGAATAAAGCCTAGAGTGAATGTGTACCCAGAACAGAGGGACCCAGAGTTCTACTGGCTGGCAGAGCCCTTCACCTAAGCCTCATTCTTTTTATCTGTACTGAGAAGGTTTGCGCTTCTTTTCTGGCCTCCTGACAGAATAGTCTCTCATTCTAACATTTTTATTTATCTTCATTTTCCCCTTCTCATCTCTGTATAAATCACAGGACATTTGCAGAACTGTTGCCGAAGCAGGTATTATCTGGACATAGTCAAGCGAGCTAGCTATAAATCCTGTTTTCTTGCTCATTTCAATGTCTCTGCCTTAGGGACGTTTCTCCCGAGCACATTTGTTTCTCTGCTCTACGCAGCCTCATCTCTCTGTGAACTGGCGCTTGTCATCTTGGGTCCTGTGTCTTTTACCAGGCTGTAAACTCAAGTCTTTCACCTTTGAACCCCTGGGACGCAAGGAAAGAACCAGATCTGAGAGTCTTCAAAGAGTTTATTGAATAAATAAGTCAGAGAAAGACAGTTTTCAACTCCCGTTAATCAAGACCCCAAGAATTCAGTACCATTTAGAAGACTACGAAATTTCAGAGTGATTGTCGTGGCTCACATTTATATTCTGAAGTGAAGAATTCACTTTCAAAGATTATTCTTAAAAGCTGCTGCCCAATAAGGATTTTAACCCAGAGTGCAGGAGGGAGTCCATCAGACTTGGTTCACCAGGCAGTAGGAACATGTTCAGGCAGGTTCTAGAAAGGCTGGGTGAGAAAAGCCCCACCCTTCACTGCTGCCACCCCCAAGCTAAGTTCCTAGAGACAGAAGAAAATATCGCAGGCAATTCTGTGTCCCTGCAGGATGCTCCCGTATGGGATCTCAGCTAGGAGAGTGTCCTTCTCGGCTACCTGAGAGGTACACAAATTCACTTCTAACTTATTTTCTTCCATCAGAAGAAGGGGCACTGATGGCTCTCAACTCCAGAGAGTTTTGACAATTCCAAAGTGAAAAATGCTACTGAATTTTCTTAGTCCATGTTAAAATTCAAACAAAGCCTACTATGTTTCCAGAAACACAGCTGAACAATAATTTGTTAGAAGATGGGAAATGACTTTGTATAGTCATGGTTTGCTCTGTTCTTGGGATGCACTGCTTTCGGTTTAAGAGTTTTAAGAGATCTCAGGAGATGATATGAACAAGTATTTACTTCTCACTAACTTTTCATGTTGGTGGATACAGGGCAGCTTTGATTCAGTTGCATTCATCCCCCTACACAGACTGAAAGAACAGCTTTGTCTATTATGGACTTTCTGTCTTAGTCACAGAGAGGAAGAAGAAGAGACCTGATAGAGCCTCAGATGCCTCTTAGAGGCATATGCTCCATGGAACTAGATGAGGCTTGCCACAGTCTTTAGAAGCCGAGGTGTGAAACACTCTTAAAGGCAAAGCATACCTACAATGTAACATGCAGCACATGCATGAGCATCTTTACCTTCTGGGTGGGGTCCAGATCCACACTAGACCCTGCAAAGGGAAGACCATAGAAAGAATGAGTTCAGGGTGGGGTGCTGGAGGTGGTTCAGCAATTAAGAGCACTAGCTACTGCTCTTCCAGAGGACCTGGGTTCAATTCCCAGCATCCACATGGTGGCTTGTGACTAGCTGTGTGACTCCAGTTCCAGGGGATTAGACACCCTCTTCTAGCCTTCACTGGCCCTGCACACATGTGGGGCACAGACACACAATCAAACACTTCATATTTATAAAATAAAGATAAGCAATATTTTAAAAAAAATGAGCTGGGGATCATTGTTCTCTTCTGATGACAGAAAAGACAAACTCTGGCATGCTGATGCTTGCAATCCATTACATCTTCTTAAAGGAGCCGACACATGTGATTTCTGTTTTACATCCTCCTCCTCCTCCACATCTGTATTCCTCTCCTGTTTTCAGGGGATGATGGGGCACAGACTCATCCTGAGAGCAGCAGCCAAGAAAACAGACTCAAGGCTCGCTGCCTGTCCTGCACGTCCGCGGTTCTGAAGGCCGTCTGGGGACTGTTGATCATCCTGTCAGTTTCGTCGTCCTGGGTCGGAACCACGCAAATTGTGAAAATTACTTACAAGAATTTTTACTGTCCTTTTTTCATGACCTGGTTTTCAACCAACTGGAACATCATGTTTTTCCCAGTCTATTATTCCGGCCATCTAGCCACAGCTCAAGAAAAGCAGTCACCAATGAAAAAATTCAGGTAGGTTCCAGGTTTAATGATCTATAGGTGACATTTCAAAACCTGTTCTATGTAAATGTGCAGCGTATTCTCACCTCTTTGGGATGTGAATTGGCTTTGCTTTCCAAGTGAAGGAGCAAGTGAAGTGTTGGTGGTAAGCAGGAGGAAGCAGAATCAGTCCCCTCTTCAAAGACTGTGTCTACACATGGCAGACACTGAGCTGTGTCCCTTACCTTGGGTAGTCATCTTCATCATGGTAGCAAGCACCTTTCTAGGTGATGTTAATATCCTCATCTTAACCAAGATGAAACAGATTCCCAAAGGGTGAAAGTCTGCTCCAAGGTTGGTTGTGCATAATTGAATTCTGATTTACATTCATATTTATTTGTCTCTGAAGGTCATATGTTCAGAATGTCTCAAACTCTAGAGGGGAAAAAATGTATATTAATGAATTTAATCGCTGTTACACACACATTTGCTTACTATTCCCAGCACTCTGATATCTTAGTGGATGAAATGGCCTTGTTTCCTGAGACAGGAGGCTTAGCACTGAGCCTCTGTGGTGGCAGTACATAGGCCTTGTCTGTTGTTTGGGAAATGTGCACGGTGGTGGCTAGCCTACTTGTCTTGTGGTTTTGGTATTTGTCCATTGCTAAGCCAGGTCCCCTCTGGGAGTGCTCAGGAACATGGCAGGGCTAATGTCAGCTTTATACAACACTCCTGAAAGGCAAAAGCAATGTTTGGGTCAAAGTTTCTTGGTGGAGTGCAGCAGGTAAAGTGTTTGCCTTGCAAACATGAGGATCTGATTTCTATCCCAGAACAAATAAGAAAGGGGGAGGAAATCTAAGTTTGTTTGAGTGTAGCTAGAGTTTTCCTGCCTTGCCCACAGTCACTCAGACCTGACCAAGTAAACACAGAGACTTATATTGCTTACAAACTGTATGGCCGTGGCAGGCTTCTTGCTAACTGTTCTTATATCTTAAATTAATCGATTTCCATAAATCTATACCTTGCCACGTGGCTCATGGCTTACTGGCATCTTCACATGCTGCTTGTCATGGCAGCGGCTGGCAGTGACTCCTTCTGCCTTCCTGTTCTTTCTTTTCTCCTCTCTGTTAGTCCCGCCTATACTTCCTGCCTAGCCACTGGCCAATCAGTGTTTTATTTATTGACCAATCAGAGCAATTTAACATACAGACCATCCCACAGCATTTGAGCATACTTGTTATCCAAGCACTGAGTAAGTGGAGACCAGAGGACCCCTGGAGCTCCCAGCTCAGCTAGCCTACCCTCCTTGGTGAGCTCCAGGCCAATGAAAGACCTTGTCTCAAAAAGCAAAGTGGATAGTGACTACAGAATGACAGCTACAATTGTCTTCTGGCCTCTACATTCACACACACACACACACACACACACACACACACACACACACACACACAAAGGAACAACATCAGCAACAAATATGCTCATTGCAGGGTCCTCAGTAGATCACAACAACTAGTCTCTGGTAGGATGATAACAATTTGTCATACCAGACCTCTAATAACCCCTCTTTATCCTCCCTGTGCTCAACAAGAAAAAAAAATGGCTATTATGATTGGTACATTCTAAGAATAGATTTTAAAACAACTTCCATTTTTTGTCACCGAATTGGAGGTGTGGGGGAATCCTGAGGTCGCACTGTGAGCTGGTTTCCTGTATGTAACCATAAACATTCGATTTTAAAGAAACAAAAAGAGAGCTAGGGAGGTGATCAGTAGTTAAGAGCACTTGCTGCTCTTGCAAAGGACCTGGATTTGGTTCGATGACTCACATGATGGCTTACAGCCATCCATAACTTTGCTTCCAGGGGATCTGGATGCCTTCTTTTGTTCTCTTTTGGTACCAGGCACATACATGATGTACATGCATACATGCACTCAAAATAATCATACACATAAAATTTTAAAATCTAAATTTTAAATAAAAAATTAAAACAATAAATATTATCTATTTTTGAAGAAAACCCCTATAATTGTTTGTGATTGCTGAATATATTTTGTATTTGGTTGCTGTTAAAATAGAGATCATCTTTTGGGCATGATCCCCCCCCCCCAAGACAGGGTTTCTCTGTGTAGCCCTGCCTGTCCTCACACTCACTCTGTAGACCTGGCTGGCCTCAGAGATCTGCCTGCCTCTGCCTCCTGAGTGCTGGGATTAAAAGCATGAGCCACCATTGCCTGGCACTTGGGGCATGATTTTTAATAATGGCATTTTTTAAAAAGATAGAAAGGAAGTATGACTGTCAAATTGTAAGTGTCATATTTGAAAACAGTTGTATGTGCCAGATAGTATAACATATATGCTCTTCCCAAAACCTCCTGTGTTTAGATACATGTGATAAAAACAATTTTAAACGTTTAGAGGAAGGAGAAGAACTTAAGAGCACTTTAAAGCAAGCCATGCTGCTTTATCCAAGATAACCCGTTTACAGAAGGCAGAAACGCCGATTGGGAACCAGCTGCGTCTCCTCCATATCCCTTGCATTGGACTAACTCTGAGTTTTGTGGAGTGTGTGCCTCAACAAGATGCCTCCACCTGTGTGTTAGTGTAGGTAGAGAAAAGCCGGCCGTTTCTGAAACTGACTCAAAAGGCTTTTACTGTGAAGCAGAGAACATTGTCTCTGAGAGGACTGTTCTCTAGCGAGAACAAAGAGAGCTAAACGTTGTTAGAAAACCCTTAGATCTTTGAACTTTTTTCCCTGCAGACTCATTAACACCATCTGCTAAGAAGGCACCCCCAGAGCTTTCAAGGCTGAACAGGGAGAGATGAGTTAGCCTGGAAGACTGGAAGCAGAATTTTCCCACAGCACTAGATCTCTCAGTATTTTTTCTCCTGAGCAGCGTGGAAGAATTTCATGGGTTTTTTTCTTATCTCTAACATCAAAGGAATTTTCAATAAAGTATCAAATCTAGGTGATAAAACATGTCCCCTTAGAAGTGGACTTTGATGAATCCGCTGTTCCAATTAAATACTGCCAGAATTCAAGTGCCCCGGGTGCATTTGAAATTCGCAGAGAAAAAGGTGTTCAGGATAGTTTTAATAAGGATGCTTCATTAGTGGGAAAAAAAACTCTAGAAACAATGAGTTAGAGTCAAAGACACAGCAGTCTCTGATGAAATACACTTAAAGTACCATTTGGCACACAAAAGTGCTCAGTAACTAGTTAAGTAGCTGCTACTGAAGGGAGAACATAATTAATTCATTATTTCCCCCAGCTTCTAACTTCATTCCAAGCTTTGCCACCTGTCAATGCCTCTTATCCAGAAATTCTTCTCCCATCATCCCAAAGAGAGGCACCCTGTTCACTGCTTCTTAGTAAGCATCCTTTCTTTGAGTGTTCACATTTCTCAGTACCTACTGCTTATGTTGCACATTGTTTTACATGGGCCACCTTGTATTTGGATATAGAAGAAGTTGGAGGATGATTTCTAATGTCTCAACAGTAGTTACATATGGAGGAGCTAGATGGGGTTGGGTAAAAAAAAAAAGGGAACAAAAAGAGATTGACTACCTGGGGCACAAGACCAGCTAGAGAAGAACAACCTCTGCTGGCAATCACCCTTGCTCTCCACTTTGCCCATGAGCCTCTCTGGTGATCCCTGGAGAACTGAGTTTCTTCCCTGCCCTCCTGACTTTACTTGAGACTCTAACCTGTGACTCTGGTCTCCTCTATGATAAGAACCATCATAGAGCCAGGGATAAGAAGAGAGAAACCATTTAATAAGAAATGGGTTTCTTCATGCTTGTCAGTAAATGTGTATTTACAAAGGCATCTGTTGGTTGTAGGTAAAACAATAAACCCAGGACGCTCAACTCCCTCTTACTCTCTGACCAGGCAGATGTCCTACCCTACCAAGAGCAAACCTCGCATCTGGGACAGTCTGGAAACACTGCAGCTCGCCCTCTGTGTGAAGCTGCCTCTTGCCACCAGCTCAGCACGCGTGGCTGAGCGTCCCTCATTTTCCCATGTGATATGTGAGATTTCTGAGTGCTTTACCCAAGGCTTTGTCTTGGGGCATTGATTCCCTTCGTTAAAGCCGTGTCTCTGTCAAGTTAAAATCGCCCTTTGGGAGATTTCATTTTCCTTTTATGAAAACTCCCAGCTTGGGGATCTATCTCACATGAAAGCCAACTCACAGGACAAGGCTCCGTGTGTGTGTGTGTGTGTGTGTGTGTGTGTGTGTGTGTGTGTGTGTGTGTGTGTACCAAATGAAGTTTTCGCCTTCCTGAATCCCCAGCATCCTTAGCGGCTTGAAAGCAGAGATTACCATAGGACTCCTCATTTGCAGCTCTGCTCTCTATGCTTAGAGTCCCTACCGCTGTTCCATTCCTCCTGGAAGGGAAGCTACTTCATTTCGTGAGGCATACATACCCTGGCTAGAAATCACTTGGATTTGCAGGACCATGATCTCCCTTCAGTAAAAGCTGAACTAGTATTTGTACTGTCCTAGAAGTGCATTCTACTATAAACACGCTCAAATATTAGTAAATTGTTGCTTTGAGCAAGATATTTATATTACTTTTAAAAATTACCAGTTGGCAAATGATAATTTCTAGTAAATACTGCGTGTTCGTGATTGCTTGTAAAGGGAGCTCCCAAAGGGAGTCTTTTCAGCCCACAGTGGCAAAGGCACTGTCATCATACCACTGTGACTGCCTGTCTGTGTCACTAGCTTGAACGTGTTTATGACAATAGCCCCCAAAAGATAAGTAGACGATGTAATCCTAATTCAAACAAATCAAAGATTTCACTGAAGGAAGTGACTATTTTCATATACTAAATTCAAACGAGTCGGATGGACAATGCTTACCGAACCTGAGCTGCATGCTTACTTTGTATATTAAAAAAACAACATTAAATAATTGAATTTAAATGCATTATCAAGAAATGTTCATTTTTCTGCTTTAAGGAAACTGACAGAACTCTGTCACTAAATTGAGATTTTAGAAAGAAGTAGTGTCTCAGAAATAACTAAACCCCAAGATGTATGGCTTCACAGACATACATGGAAGCTCCCTGTTTGCAGGATTCTGGGAGTTGTCTGCAGACCATTCACCCTACAGCAGCTGTCTTGGTCCTGCTGGGTTTGCACACCGGAAGCTTCAAGCTTTGTCGGTAGCCAGTGACTTTGGTGATGGCCCAGGTCTGAGTTTCTCCAGGCTTCTCTGAGAATCTTCAGAAGCAACAGAATGGCTGGCCATCTCAGGAGAGTACGGTGAGGAGAGGGTCCTGCTCTCTGCTGAGCATCTGTGGGCTCTTTCCAAGGACCCCCATGTACTTCCAGAAGCTCACAGGTGACAAAGCAGGGTTCAGCACGTTCTAGGGAGCCCACATGGAGGGGCGCTGGTGTCTGTGCTCTTGCCCGACACCGGGCACAGAGACAGCCAGACAAGATACGCACCTGTGTCTTACCCTGTCTTTCTTTCCTAGGGAATGCAGTCGGATTTTCGGTGAAGATGGCCTGACACTCAAGCTCTTTCTTAAAAGAACTGCTCCTTTTTCTATTCTGTGGACTTTGACAAATTACCTGTATTTACTGGCTTTAAAGAAGCTGACGGCCACTGACGTCTCTGCTCTGTTCTGTTGCAACAAAGCCTTTGTCTTCTTGCTGTCCTGGATTGTGCTGAAGGACAGGTTCATGGGAGTGCGGGTAATGGCACGCTCAATTCCATGCGCATGCGCGGTGCCTCCCTGCTTCCTAACTCACCACCGCGGCTGCTGTCTCGTGGAGTGTCTCTAAAACTGTCCCTCCTGAGTCTGAGTACAGATTGAAATTTGAAGATGTGTTAGGAAGCCCCGGCAGTGACAGCATCATGAAAGGAGAAAGGGATGTTTCTACCGGGGAGTCAGTTGATTACAACAGTAGGCACTGAAACAGACTGAGAAATTAAGTTCCTTAGAACTAACTCGTAGAATTATTGTCACGATCAATTCCTTGTCCTCAGCAAAGAAGGGGTCTGAGAAAATAAGCCACAAGTAAAGATTGGGATTTGCTTTTGTCAATCAACATATTTTGGAACAACCCCCAACCTGCCCTTACCCAGATGGATTTAATTAATGTTGGTGTAAGTAGATGAGATTACCAAACAGTAATTTAAGTCACTGGCGGTGGCACGATGCTATTAAAAGTGGCTATGTATCTAGTGTGACTAATCCAGGAGTGGAAAGAAAAGCAACAACGTGTACTTTGGGGTACAAATCCTTAACTGACCTGTGGGAAATGTTACCACCGCAGTCCTGGGTTTATTCCTTTTAGTAGTACCATGGAACTTTAAATATAATGTGATACAATTTGTGCGACTATTCCACATTAGAAGCAGATTTCTTGGGAACCATGTGGATTTCAGGAGCCAGACCCCATTCATATCTGGCATGCTGCAGTCCACCTTAAGGCAGTAATACCTTACAAGGAAACCCATCCAAGGAACTTTGTTTTCTGAAGGATCAGGATTATGCAATCTATTCTTTTCTGGAAGAGCTCTCCAGGATTGCATTGGAAATGTATTTTTCTCCCCAAATATTGTCTAGTTGACAGTCTGCCTAAGTCCTTGTCTCTTTCCAAATGCTGAGGTTAATATCTACGGACAGACAAAGGGCCTGGCAGCCATTGACTAAAAAAGTTTTCATTTTAAAAGAATTAAGAGCCTGGTGCAATTTGCTGCCTGTAGTGGGGGCTGAAGCAGGAGGTATACTTCAGACGAGGAGTTCAAGGCCAGCCTTGTTAACAGAAAGACTTCTATCTCTTTAGAGGGGAAAAAAAAAATACACAGTCACAAAATTTCCGATTGTGTTTGAGAGACATTGCCCAGAAATTCAGAGTGGAAGCTTGACATGAACAGTCAAAAGATAGACTTAATAAGAAATAAAACAAGGAACTTTTTTCCTTTTTTTTTCCTTATTTCTTTCTAAATGTACACACTCCACTGAATAACCTTACATTTGGCACCCAAAGAGGCCAGTGTCATGTATTTATAGCAGAAGCACTGTTGTGGGTTGTCAACTATGAGGAAATTTGACAATCCCATGCAAACAGGGACCTTTCCTGCATTGTTCACTGTGCCGTTCCAGGAAGACTACCTCTGTTTTTCAGCCCTGTGTAATATACAACTGCAAGCACTTCCTTAAAAATGAACTATTCTCAGGTGGCAACAACAGAGTGCTAAGTTAAATAGAGGGACCCTCGTACAGGACCCATTTATCTACCCTGGTCATACTCATCAAGTCAGCCACCTGTTTTTCCAACACCTAGAATAATGTAGAGCACAAAGCTCAGGTGTTACTTGAAGATAGAATGAATGAATCCATGCTTTGTCAGTAAGGATCGTGACAAAAAGATCAACTTAGATGACTAGGGTAAGTTCTAAATCCAAAACTCAAGTATCCCTATGAGACACTCTGAGGGGAGGACATACTCACATGGCAGGGTGCCGGGGTGACCATCAGTCTCTCAAGAATGCAGGGACTGGATTCTCTCTTAAACTTGCCTTTGGAAGTTTAGCCTTGTGTAAGTCTGCACTCCTGGCCTCCAGGCCTGTGTGAGACCTCATCAATTGTTCTGGGTCACCGAGTTTGTGGCAACTTGTCCCAGCTGTCTTGAGTGACTGGTAGAGAATAAACCCAGGAGAGGAAATGATGCTAAGTAGCCAACAAATACTTGTCAGTAAATCTGCCCGCCAAGTAGAGACATTAGAAACATTAAGGAAGTGTGGATGTCAGGAAAGCTAATAGAAGTCTGGGCTTTTTTTTTTTTTTTAATCAGTAACAAGGTGCTATACCGCTTACATGATGTTAGGAAGTGGTCCATGCCCCTGCTCCTGAAGGATATCAAAATCTAATTTTAACAATGCCCACATGTAGAAAGTTTCTTAATAATAATAAAAAAAGAAAATAATTACAATAAACCTGAACAACAACAACAAAAAACAATGCCCACAAGCAAGCTATAGAATCCAGAAAGTGCCAATATGTATTCAGCATGTTGCCTTTTGACAAATCAGCAATTTATTTCCTTTCAAGGCATATAGAGCACACACACACACACACACACTCACACATATATGTATATGTGTGTGTATGTATATATATATATAATGAGATCATTTGAGAAATTAAAAGAGGTTGAACACAGCGCTACCAACCTGAATGCTGCTCCGACTGTCCCCATCTGTAAACAATCCAAGGCTTAGTCCCCCAGAATTCACCCTTCTGAACTCCAAACACGAAAGGCTGAATCCAGTCACAAGGTTGACATTTCTACCTCAAGCTAAAGCTTGGGGGGTGCGGGACTTAAGGGAGGCAGGGTTGTAAGCAGGTAGTCACTGGACTCAAGCTCTCGTTTGCTTGGCTCCAAGGAAGATCCTGTTAAAGATAAATAATGATGGCTTTCTCCTTGTTTTTCCATCTCAAAATAGCACCATGGACAGAAGAGAAGATGCTTTAAGCTGTAGTCATATCAGTAAACAAGGGCTTATCTGGACCACTAATGGATAACACTCAAATAATAATAGATTATCCATTATAAATCACTCATTTATACTTTGCTTCCTTGGACTACTGATTGAAGTACAGATAGAAATAAAAAAAATCATCGTTTTTCTATTATGAAGTCATTTCATCCAATTAATTGGTAATCTGTGGTGTGTTAAAAGCTCTTTCAGGAGTAGTTGTTTACAACTAATTTGATTAAACTAATTTGAAGTTTGTAAAATTCATCCTTTTAAAAGATATTAGAAAGCCGTCATCTACCCCTTGCCACCTTTCGTGTGGCTATTTTTCTACCCCCGAGGTCCTGTGCACTTAACTATATTTCTTAAAATCGTAAGGACAACGCTACAGTTACTCCATCGGAGAGTGCTGGTGTGGTGTACAGGAGACTCTGGCCTCCGCCACCAGCACCACAGAAGCAAAGAACAGAGGATGGAATGCCCTCCCTGTCACTGCTGCCTGTTCATTCCAACAAGAACTCGCTACCAGACTAGAAATTTAAGACCCATTCTTTGGAATTTTGATCCTCTCTTACATTTTGTATCATTATTTGAATTTTTCATTTTCAAATTAGTGAAATAGAGAATTTTTAGAAAATTGGTGGTTGAAAATACTTAAACACCAAGTATGATTTAGCTTGACCAGACCCAATAAGAAAAAAAGAATAAGAAAGAAAGAAAGAAAGAAAGAAAGAAAGAAAGAAAGAAAGAAAGAAAGAAAGAAAGAAAGAAAGAAAGAAAACACTTAAATAGACTCCAACTTTCTTAGAAATTTAGGGGATGATTTATGTTCCTTCAACATGTGTTCCTGCGGCAACCAAATATCCCCCCATTATGTTATTCCCAAGCAGCTAACATAACACAATGTCGCTCTTTGGGAGTCTTTCTGAGAGCCCCCAGTTCTAAGTGGAGAACATCAGCTGCTCTGATTCTTTTGTTTCGTAATCTGTAATTTGAACTAAACTGGACCCAGGATGGCTTTAAAACAGGATACTGGAGTTGAGCTGCCACTGGAGTGTGCTAATCCTGAACACTCAGAGAAGATTCAAAATGACCTTTAGTCTGCTTTGGTAACTGCTCGTTCATACACAGTGCAGACTCACGGGAGCCTTCATGATTCCCGGGTGGCAGCAGAGGATAGACAGTGAAATCGTCCCCGTTAGGCCCCTCTGGGCAGAACAAAGCCTTATGAATGGAGCCCATAAAGGAGAAAGCAAGGTTCTGACCATTGTCACAAGGGCTGCATCCTTGGTCATTAACTCAAGGGTCACTGTGGCGTCCACACAGCTTTCAGTCCTTCTTTCCAGGATTTCTTTTTCTCTTTTCTACCCAGGTCTTGTTGTGATCTCACTTTTAGGTGGATTTTATTCAGATAAAAATAGTCATGGGTGGATTAGAAATGTAGAGGCCCAGTACCCACAATGTTCTATGGACTTCTTGCCCTTTATGATGGTTATAGATTCCCACAGCTCTTTTATTTTTCACATTTCAGCTCCTGTTCAATTTATGATTCAGAATAAAAGAGATAGTTCCTTACATAATTTTAAATATAGCATGTGTAGAAGTTTAAGGAGTCTGTGGTTCCTTGAAAATAGGTCTACTGAAATCCACCCAAAAGCTGTGTTTACACAGCCCGGGTGGCTGAGCTCTTAATTGATGTCTTAGTCTCAACCACTGATATACAGCCTCAAACTTCAGGTCAATTATAATCAACAATATAGTTTAATATCTTTGTTCTAGAACTTCTTGTTGGCTTTGAGGCTTACAGGTTCCTTGTGAACCAGTGAAGTTCTTCCACACTCATTAGCTTCAAAAAGCAGAATTGGCCTCAAGGAAACATACTAAGATTACAGTTTCTCATTTAGATCTGTGAGGATCTTATAGGAACTTTGTAGGAAAAAAAGTGGGTTGAAGGCTTATTTTGATGACTTGGGCCCTAACATGGGTGGTGTTGCTAGGCAGAAAATAATTCTGGAAACCATTTGTGAATGGGAATCACAGAGAATGAGATGATGCAAGGGCAACTGAATCCTGTGGCTTTCGGAGGGGCCTACACAGAAAAGGGGAAATACAAAGACACATGCAAACACAAACAGCCAAAATCCAGAAGCTTCTCATGACTTTAGTGGGGTTTTCTTTGAAAGGTAAAAGAAGCTTGATGGTGTTTAGGATGTCAAGCATTTCAGTTTCAGAAACAGGCTCAAATAGTCTCCTAGCCCTCTACAAATTTCCCCTAAGAGTTAATGGCAAGGACTCTCTGAAGGACAGCTTGCAGAAGATGGTAGCTGGCTCACAGGGCTGTGTCACTTGCCTGGCATGCTGGGGAAATGTGATAACTGAATCCATTTCCAGAGGTACTCGGCTGAAGTAGCCACACCGACTATAAGGAAACAGAAAGCTTTGGGAAGTTAAAAATGGCAGCCTTGTCAGTTTTGTTATCACAGTGGTGACTAACATTGTTACCCAAATGAGATTCAGGTGATGATGATGATGATGATGATGATGATGATGATGATGATGATGAAGATGGTTGTGCGCATCTGACTGAGATGCGTGTAATTGGCTAAGAAACTGAATCTGGAATAACCTGTAAGAAAAACCATGCTTTTCAGAAGCCAAACACCTAGACCCACTAGATATTCCATTTTGTGACAAAGGAGGCTCTCATGGGAGGCAGAGTGTCCCAGTTTTCCTGGGTGGTCAACATGAGCATGTAGAAGAGCTTGTTTAAGATGTAGACTTCCTGGGAGTTCATGACCAGCATGCTAAGCAGCGTCCTTCCATTTTTTCTGTTGAGTGGGTGTCCAAGCCTTTGGAGACTGATTCTGAAAGTGTGTGTGGCTTACTTAAATCTGTGCTTGGGGTGTTTGTTATATGAGTGCTTGGAGTGTTTACTCTTTGAAGTTTAAACCAGTGGTACCAAGCAGAGGTGCTCTAGGGTCATCCAAATGATTTCTCCAAGTAGGCTCTCCACCCAATGCATTCCTACATGTTCAAGATGAGCTGAGATCCATTCCTCAACTTCCAGCTGTGTCTATCAGAAATACATTGGGAATTTCTTAAAACATGAGGTAGAGAATTTATCTATTCAGATTATTATAAATTTTTAAGTTAAAATTTAGAAAACATCTATCTCCTCGATAGGAATGTACTATATGCTTTATAAATCGTTGCCTCCACCATGGTAAGGGCTTTCCTAATACCTCATAATACTCAGATTTTATGCTTTCAGAATTTAACTAAGTATTATCTGGCCCCCTAATGGGAAAACCACCTCTCCCCATGCAAGCAATTGAAACAGACACTGGTGTAATTGGCATGTCAATTCAAGTAGTTCAGGCGAATATTTTCACAAGTTCTTGAAGATGCTTGCTATGGCTATAATTTCCAATTGCTATAAAATTATGTCATCTTTAGCCATAGTTGAGTCTCATCTTGAGAAAACTTATAATAGAAATCTCTTCATTCACATTTTTTTTTTTACTTCTGGCTAATGAGGAAAGGGACGAGTTCCTACCTGTGCTTGTCCTGGAAATAATTGTATCATCTGTTTATCAGTTCCTGGACAAGGGTTTTGTTCTTTCGATTGTTGGGGGCAGTGTTTTTTCCCTAGTTCCCGTCATTCAGAATTATATATAATACACAATGACCTAAATACAAATATTACCTTGTAAACACAGCTAACCATGTTCAAGTTCATTAGGATTAACACTTTATCAACCCTGTTTCAAGTAGTTGTATAATTATTTGATCAAGAAAAATAAAACTGATGGTTGGCTTGCAACATTTTTAAAGTATCAATCTTGCAAGTTTGGTGTTTGGAGGGAAATCTGTTTCTGCACATGAACACTTTAGGTGGTAAAAATTTAAACACAAAATCAAATCAAAATGCAGTTGGCCAATATGCCTTTTCATTTCTCTGAAATGAGACTGCTCCCAAAATGGTTACATTCTCTGGCTGAATGATAAATCCCAAATCAAAGCAAGTGATTGCCTTCTAGAATTCTCAGATATAGATAACCCCCTTGTGGGTTTACTTATAAGCCTATAACTTTTTATTTGTAAAATGTCCCTGGTACTTTCCAATGTGTGTATTATATCCTACACTCACACACACACACACACACACACACACACACACACACACACACAGGCAGGCACTAACAAGAGCACACACTTGGCAATGCCAGGTGGCTAACATTTTCTCACCTCCCTAGTAACTTGTTATAAAGGTATTCTATTTCTGCTAACATGTAGGATCTGTTCTCAAGGGTTCCTGCTGGTTTTTATAAAGGACTTAAATGTAGAGCCATCCTGGGGCCACTGTGTGCTTGCCACTGATGGTAATTAACAAAAGCATCACTGGGTTACAGCCATCAGGAGCACACTCTGAACTGCTCTCAAGGCTTTACTCCTATTTTCTGATCATAAGTAATGCACTAATAGCATTCAAAATGGCCTGAAACATCCCAAATGGGAAAAAGCCAGCTTCAGAGGCACTGGCTTTGAAATACTCAGAACTGGGAGGTGGGAGAGATGGCTCAGAGGTTAAGAGCACTGGCTGCTCTTTCAGAGGTCCTGAGTTCAATTCCCAGCAACTACATGGTGTCTCACAACCCTCTATAATGAGATCTGGTGCCCTCTTCTGGCGTGTAGACATACATGCAGGCAGAACACTGTATACATAATAAGTAAGGAAATGTTTTTTAAAAAATACTCAGAAGTGAGTCTTCCTACAGTTAAATCCCTTGCAGGTTCTCATCTTGAATTTCAAGGCAGTGAGGAAATGTCATGTTCCTACTGCAGGGTTCTGTTTTACTATTTGCTGTAACTTTGAAATGCTTTCCAGTGGGACAAGTTCAGGAAAATTAAAAAACAGATGCAAGGCTGCAGGCCACTCCAAATGAGCTCCTGAACATACCCATGTCCTATCTTCTGACAACAAGTTGTTATAACCTTGGTCAAATTATTCGTGTTTCTATATATTTGTAAAGTTAAAGAATGTTCTAGCAAAGTGATAAAAATAAAAGGTAATTAAATTAAATTATCTTTCTGTGGTTTATCTATTAAAATCAATTAAATTGCATGAAAAGAATGAGAGAAGAGGCCTCACAGGACATTCCAAGTGACCAATGCAGATTCAGCTCCCTCCTGTCTATATGCTGAGAGGTCTTTCTGGCCTTCATCTAGGGTTTCCCTCTCAACTCTATCAATAGTGCATCTCCCTCATCAAGTCTTAGTGATGTGGACATGTTCAGAAACACACACTGATTCAAGGAGCTGGTTAGGATATATACAGAATTATCTGAAGAATTTAGTACAGATAAAAATGCTTAGATGTGACTTCCTGTTAAATCAACAGGATATTAATCTCAAGGAAGATAAACAATGCAAATTCAAAGTTTCTCACCCTTAATCAGCACAGCTTTTTATATTCCATGCTTGTGGCATGAGCAGACTGGTCTCTTTGAAACTGACCCTTCTTAAATGTAAATATTGATGAAAGAAGAGGTAATTAGCCTTAAGGAAGTATTTAGCAGCTTTCATGGGGCTTAAATAACTTGATCTGGAATGTGAAAGCATAATTTCTTTTTCTGTTTCTTCCCATTCTGTTTGACAGATAGTTGCCGCAATCATGGCAATTACCGGCATTGTCATGATGGCATATGCAGACAATTTCCACGCGGATTCCATCATAGGTGTGGCATTTGCAGTGGGCTCGGCCTCTACATCCGCCTTATATAAGGTATGTCTGTGTCCTCCTCTATAGTCAACTGTCACTCATAGCTTAGGACTAAGAACAAAGTAAGGAAGCAATGGAAACCTTAGAAAAATACAGGTGTGTTAAATAATAGAAGTACCTTCTTGGTCAATACTTGTGTGAGGGGCATCTGACAGGGAATTTCACCTCTGTTGGCATGTCCTTACCTGCCATAGATCTTATTCTACTTACTGGATGAAAGGACTGAAGCTTTGAAAGATTAAGTAACTCTCCAAGGCCATATGAGGTAGCTAAGGTTACAACCCTGGACCGGAGCCAACAAAGTGGCCCTCCCCTGCTTCCAAATCAGGCAGTTACAGCAAGAATGTAAGAAAAGCAGCTCTTCTCCTCTATATTTTTGTTCACTTGAGTATATGGTAATTATATTAACTCCATAAAGGTATTAAAAATCATAAGCTGTCGTTTGACAGTGTGCTATTTGCTACACAGGGAGCCCACACTATAAGGAACCCACACCATTAGCAAAATGAAGCCACTCCGTTCTCTGCTGTCTGGACTTTGTGTTCTTTCTCCCCTGGATTCCCTGTCACCCAGGAAAATGTCACTGGGGCCACTGCACCTAACTTCAGAAGCAAGGTCTCAGACAGCAAATCTAAAAGGTTATTCCCCCGAAGCTCAACTTCTTTAAAAGCCAACTTTCTGAGTGGATGTAAAGGGCAATTCCAATTTCACCTCTCGTAGAGTTTCAATCAGATGGAAATCGTAGATGAAACAAACTCTCTGGAAAACAGAAACAGCCCTCTGCTTCCCCTCCTGGAGGCTTGCCCAGTCGCCACCACTGTGGCCCGTGGACATTGACAATGTGTTTGGGGCCCATTGATTCTGACAAACGTGACAATTGTTCATTTGTTTACCACGCCTGCCTAATCTGTTCTCCCATGGGAACTCCACTAAAATTGTTGATGGGCCCAAAGACCAGCAAGATTAAGTCTTCTAAGAGGAAAAACTAATACATTTAATGAAGCTAAAAATCCAAACTGTACTGGAAATGGCTGGGAGAGCAGGATGGCTACTATATAGAGAGAATTCTCCTGGTCGGATTACAGAATGCATTCATTCTAGGAGTGGTAACAGTTGTCAACAGACACAAAATCCTATCTGACCCCTAATTCCAGGCAGACACAATCTGCTCGGGTTGATAGTATGTGTTAGTGGATCAGCAAAGGGAGAAGGGGGTTAAGAAGCTAAGAATACAGGCTTCAGGCCTCGCTTCCTCCTCCTGCTCTGTGAGTTCATGTTAGCCCTCCCCTTCCACTTGTTGTCTGCCTCTACACATGGGTTTGGAATCCAGAAAAAGAGCTTGTTTTTAATCCAGAGGGCAACCAATGTTTGTGAAGACATCTTAAGCTCAGGAAGGTTAGTGCTTATGAACATAAGGCCTCGGTGTTTCTCTTAACAACCTAATAACAGGCTGTCTGTCCACTTAGCTTTCAGCACCTGTCATAATAAGGGTGCAACAACCCCCATGGTTGCAAGGGAGAATTGATAGTGTGTCAGCACTCTGAGGGTTTTCTGGGCTCACATAACCTTTATTTATCCTTCACCCTATGCCCCCATCTTATTGGTTTTGTTTGCACACTGTTGAGTATTCCCAGGAACTTACACCACCACAAGAAACTCACTTCGTGACAGTCACTCTGCCGTGTGAACAATATGGGAAATTGTAATGCCGTGTCACCCCGGCTCATTTAGTCACATGGAGGTGGCGGGGCAGGAAGACATGGAGACTAAGCTCTAGGCCAGCAAGTTCAGTAGAGCTCACTTTTCTCTGTCAGCAAAAACTCTCCACGTGCAGCTGAAGAGCTTCTCTCCTTTCCAGGTTCTGTTTAAGATGTTTCTTGGAAGTGCCAACTTCGGTGAGGCCGCGCACTTCGTCTCCACCTTGGCGTTCTTCAATTTGATCTTCATCTCCTTCACGCCCATCATCCTGTATTTCACCAAGGTGGAGCACTGGTCCTCCTTCGCAGCTCTGCCCTGGGGCTGCCTCTGTGGAATGGCAGGGCTGTGGCTTGGTAAGTGGCTGTAGCCTGTGCCAGCCAGTCTCTGCGTCACTTGATCTTTCCCTTGGACAGATGCTCATGGTAGGGTTGTTCCTTGGTGGCTCTTGTGCTCCATGACCCAGATTTCATTGGTTATAGACAGCGAAAATGTGGAAGATTCTTGGTGGGCTCTTTCTTGATTACCTAAGGGCTGTACATGGTGTGGCTGCCATGGATTAAGGTATCCATTTGAAAGCCCAGGTCACTCTATCTACCACTGGCCTCATCTAGTCTTCATGATGTAGTGTGTGACTTACGCTGCTTCCTGTGTGCATGGCATGACAGGCAGAAGCAAGAACGGGTGGTGCACCCAAGTGTTCAAAGGAGCCAGAGCACTGGGTTCAGCTGAAAGGGAAGTGGGGAAGGGAGAAGAGGGGAGGGGAGGAAGGGGAAGGAAAGAAAGGGAGGGGGAGGGGAGGGGAAGACATTCAAGAGAAAAGCAGATCATGAATAAATTGGAAAGTCATATTGAGGAAGCTGGGTTTAAAATCCACTTCATTTTGGAGATGAAATTGAAAGGCTCACACTTGCATATTAAACCATTCATTCTACTGAGTATGGAGAATGGGTTTGCACCAGGAATCCCTTACCAGGAGAGTGATGAGCTGGTGACCCTGGCTAAGTAGACTGTGTCCAGTTAAGGGCAAAATAAAGGTCACCTTCCAGGCGGTGCGGCGCACATCTTTAATCCCAGCACTCAGGAGGCAGAGCCAGGTGGATCTCTGAGTTCGAGGCCAGCCTAGTCTATAGAGCGAGATCCAGAACAGGCACCAAAATTACACAGAGAAACCTTACCTTGAAAAAAATTATTTATTTATGTATTAAAAATAATTAATTAAAGGTTACCTGAGGTCTTTCTCTTGGGCATCCTGGAACCCTGGGCTGTATGCCTCCCTGTGCTCCAGGCTCCCACTTCCAAGCTACTCCTCTACTGGTACCTGATGTGAGAGGAGTCTAAGATCCAAAGACCCCACTCTTCTCCTCCAGCCATTAAAGAGAGCACAACCCAATGCCCCGGTGCTTACTCTGAATAAAGCCAGCTTCCTTCTGCTCCTTCCACACACTGCCCAAGGCCAACCCCTCTATCGCTCCCCATTTACCCACCATGCTCGTCCTGCAGAGCCACCACTGACCTTCTCAGCCCGGGTGGCGTGGCGATGCAAATAGTATCAGCACAGCAGTTCCAAGAGAAAAATGTCCCGAGTCCCGCAAGATCCAAGATCAAATCGTTGACTGGCTCCTCTTATCCTACTCCAGCCCAGACCCCTCAGGGAAGCTCTTAAACTGAAAACAGTCAAGAGAAGGATCAAGCATTCATTGTTGGTCCCTGGAGTCGTACTTTCCAAGGCCGAAACTGTATGCTTATCATCTCTCATTATCTCCAAGTTGAGTGAAAATCAGTAACAACATTTGGAAGTTGATAGCATCCTAATTAAAAGTCCTCAGATCATTTCCTGGCCAGAAATAACGTAACCGGGAACAATCATCACCAAAACGTCACTTATTCTTAGCCACCCCTGTGCACACGGAATTTGTGCCTCCTGTAAAGCGGCCCTCCACCAGTGAGAGTCACTGGCACGTCTAGTGTGCCCTCCTAAGTAAGCTTGTCAGGCTGGGCCACCCGTGGCAGTCAGACCCTGGATTCTCCAAGCAGCCACACTCCACCAGGCCTGGTGCCAGCTGGCGATGCAGCTGCTCCATTAGACCCACCAGCGCACAGCGGAGTTCATTGTGCCAAAGCAGAGCTGTGACAAATTGAAGAGACAGCCTCTCTCCTGCATTATGGACTCCGGGCTTGGAGAATCCTCAGTGCTTTTCTCCCGGTGTTTTTATCTCCATCCCTCTCTTCTCCATGGGATTCACACGTGGTCTAGCTGGGACTAGTCTGAGATCCAGAGCTGAAACCTCATGTGTTCTCTGAACTCCCACATCTCCTGCAGCTATGGCCCTGGCCTGCCCTCCAGGGAGTTATCTTAATCCGGATGCAGGTCAGCCTCAAACATTCATCTGACAAATCTGAGTTGCATCTAAACTCAAGGTGAATCCCTCACTATGGAGAACACATTTAATTGGACATGCTTTTCCTTGGGTTATCAAAGAAGACTATTCCATCTAAAGAACCAAGAAAAAAGAGACAACATATTTCATGGAAGCTGGAGGCTCAATTCTGAAACACTGTGACATTCACTTAGAATGCCAAAATCCAATTCAGTCAATTAAAAGACAATTGAGGAATTTAGTTGAGCTTTAATGCATTTAGTAAATTCCTAACTTGTAAGAATTTTCTATATTTGACTCCATGCAATGAAGGGCAGACTCAGGATCCTGGAATATTCATTCACATCGAGCCTTGCCATGACAAAGGAACACTTACAAACCTAGGTCTTTGCTGTCATTGCTGTATGCTTGTGAGTCTTGGAGAGTCAAACGTACTGCCTCTCATCTCCAGGCACAAATGGCTCCAGATTGCTAAGCTGGTGAGCTTAATTATTAGATGGCAACAGAAAAATATACAACACCCTCACTAAAAATAGTTCTAGAACTTTCTTTGAGTCTAGAATCTTCAGAAATATGGGCAACATGCTTCAGCTGTGTTTGTAGAGACCATCTCATACTAAAGGACCTTTTGTACTTGTGAATACTCATCTCTACAATCTCTGAAGAGTTTAATTTAACTCTATTAAAATGATAGTCTATAATTTATAAATCTTGGAAAAGTATAATTTTGGTAATTTCAGATGGAGTTAGATGATCATTTTAAATAATGGTCTTTTAACTAAAGAAGTCCAAAGGTATTAATTAAAGAGCATCAACTTACTCTGTTTATTCTGTGGTCTGACCTTGGTCAATCTGTGCACAAGCTGGGTGGGAAAATCGTCCCCGGGCTCCAGAGAATTACACTGAGCTCATCCTCATTTGTCCACATGACCTTGAAAGAAGGGGGGGGGGGACACAGGCTCTGCGGTCCTTGGACAAACTTCTTTTAGACATTAGCACCAGAGCCTGTAAAGTGCCCCGGATTATGACTTAAATAGCAAAGGAACAAAGAAAGAAGCGTCAAAACTTCATCAGTCACCTGCTTTGAGCCTCTAGCGAGCCCCAGACTGTCCTTCCAGAGCCAACACGCAGTGTGGAAGATTGATGACTTCACCTCTTCCACACACTCTTATCAGCCAGCTGGCAAGAGTTCGGGCAGCGCTGGCAAAAGAGGACCCAAGAATCTGACTGATTCAAGCAAGTGATTCGTGCTCCCATGGCCAAAATGAGAAGATTAACTGAACAAAGGTGTAGACCCTTGAGAAAACACATTTAGCAAAGGTGTTGGTTCTTGTACATTGAGAGACAAGTGTACCAACCCCTTTATCTTGTATTTCTCCCTTATTTCACAGCATTCAACATCCTAGTGAATGTTGGAGTAGTACTGACATACCCGATCCTCATCTCCATCGGGACAGTGCTCAGCGTCCCTGGAAACGCAGGTACTGGTACAACGTGGGCCACATGTTTGCTCTGACTTGTTTCTTCTAATGGTGGAGAATAACGTCCCTTCCCTAGGAAGATGTTTTTAAATACCACGATGTGGAAGACAGCAGAGTACGCAGCAGATCTTAAATCTGCAGCTACAGAGGCTCTGTTTTGCTTGGTCGTGCTTTTAGAATTAAATACCAAATGTATCATTTGGGTTTCATGTAATCTCCCTGACAACCTAATTTCGTGGGTATTTTTAGAGGAAGTCCTATGGAAACAAAAGGCCTCTCAGCACAGGACTGTGAAGTCAACATCACTAATGAAAGTGTAAGCAGTGCACAGGGTGTCGGCTCCCCATCAGATGATCCCTGGGGAGTTCTGGAAGCTTCTGGCAGGGGAGGGAGGGTGCTGAGCAGGTGGCCCTCCAGGAAAAGCAATGTGTCCCGCTTCAAGGACAAGAGGAAAAGCTATTAATATTTTTCTAGGAAGTTTCTAGTGAAACCTGCCATTAAAACTAGTCATGGAAATTAGTTCTCTGGGTAACGATTCAGTTATTTTGACATAAAAATTCTGTGATCCCAAGTCTCTAGTAACCATCTTTCTTCAAAACAATTAGTCAGTGTTTGTTAAGCACTTACTATGTAATCAGGGCTGTGTACAAGAAAAGGGGAAAAAATTACATTGCTGTTCCCTTAAGAAACTTACAGATGAATTTGGAAAAGACAGTAGACATACTCAACACAGCTAGGACCTCTATGAAGTAATTTATTATTAAGTGTAAAATTGTGTGAGACAGACTCCAAGGGCTGTAAGATATTCAGAGGGAAACAAAAATCAGACATAAGCGGAGCTGTCAGGACGTCCATTTATCCATCCATGGATTCCTTTGTTCAACAAATAACTTCCGATGGGTTAGCACATGTCAGGAACCATGCTGATAATGGTGACAGATCCTGAATGAGGCGTAGTTTGCACCTTCAAGACCATGAAAGCAGCACAGAGTGGGAAACCAGAGGAACTGAATCATTCTAGCACAAAGAAACAGTTGCTCTGATAGACACTGGCATGAAATGTGCTGAGCACACACAGGTGTGACGTTCTTTAAAGGGTTCTTATGGGGAGCCCTTTGTGCAGAGGTCTGAAGAATAGTTTAGCGGAATGAAGTAGGATTCCAGGATCTGGGGGGTGGGTGGGGGAGTAGTTAGACAACAGTGTGAGTGTACTAAATCCCCTTTATAAAGCTGTTAATTTTAGACTATATAAATTTCAGCTTAATTAAACCCTGAAAAGGTATAAAGTCCAAGACAAGAACAGGTTTGACTCATTTAAAAAAAAAAAAAGGCAAAACACAGCAGCAGTCCAGTACACAGAAGAAAGGTGAAAGCATGTCCTGGGAAAGTGCTTAGAGAGGAAACTGAAGACATCCCTAAGTCCAATTGCATGGACCCTGGACTGAGCCTTACGCAAGTGTGGTTTACAGAGAAGGAACAGGAAGTCAGCATAGACAGTGATGGAGAATAATTATGGCATTTGGAGGTCTTGAGATCTACCCCTGGCTTTGGTCCCTGGTTTTCAGAGAAGCTCATGAACAATCACAGGGTGTGACTGGTGTGACATTTTCCTTCCCTAGCCGTGGATCTCCTGAAGCAGGAGGTGATATTCAACGTGGTCCGCCTGGCTGCCACCATCATCATCTGTATTGGGTTTCTTCTGATGCTGCTGCCTGAGGAGTGGGATGAAATCACTCTGAGATTTATCAACAGCCTGAAGGAGAAGAAGAGCGAGGAGCACGTGGAGGACCTGGCAGATGTCAGCGTGCACCTGCGGAGCAGAAGCAGGGTCAACGGGACAGTGTCCATACCGCTGGCTTAAAAGGACGCTTGGATGCACCTGTGTGTATATTCTGTGAATATAACATTTTCTCACTACCTGTACACTCAAATGACAGTATCAACTCGGAATTTGAACAAACCATATGTGAAATATTGCCAACAATAAAAGTTTACATTTATATGCATATCAAGGAACTGATGTAAATAATCATAATAAATTTTTTTTTATTAAAACGTATTTTCCTTGTTTTGTTTATCCTATTCAGAAGGACGGATGAATCACCACAATCCACACAGGTTCCTAAAAATACGACATTTGGTTAAATCATAGAATCTTCATCATTTTCTTAAGTGTTACTGAGATCTTTTCATTAAGAACTAGCTTTTAAACAGGAAAAACCTATGAAAATGATACCTATTTTACATTTACTTCAGCCTTGAAATCTGAAAGCTGAAAAGTCACTAAACAAAAACCAACAGAGTCCTTCTGCACACAAGACCTACGCTGAGAATGGTAAGGATATAAAGGCAGAAAAGACGCAGCTGAACTTTCAACATGCTTCGAGTAACATGCTGACATCTTTATGAGAGACGATGCACAGCGGTGAAGTGTTCTGGAGACCTCCCACATCTCTACAGCCCCTCACCACCAAGTTCCCTGCAAGACTGTTCTATCACGTCTGTCATGTCACGTTGTATTCCTATTCTCTCCTTACCCCATGACCCTTCACCCTCTGCCCCCACCATTGCTCTAGTTTACCTTCCATTAAGTCTCCAATGGCCTCTCCCGAACAAAATCATATTGACAATTTCAACTCTTTACCTCTTCAGAAGCAGTTGATAGGTTGATCTTCTCCCCCCTGGCTGCTAAAGAAGTCTCAGTTCTCAAACCCACCACCTTCTCGTGGTTCTCCTTCTGCCCTCCTCTTCCTAGGCTGGTTCCCTTGTCACCAAGCTTCTCTGGTCACACTTCTTGACTGTCTCCCTCGGGGTCTCCACTGTTCCCATGGCTTCAGCTGTTTCCAACATGCTGGTGACTTAAAAAAATCATTTTCTGCAAACCAAGTTTGTACTTGGAGCTTTGGATCTTATATTAGGATCTCTTCATCAGCTCACTTGGATACCTCAAATGTAGCAAAGCAAAGTCAGTCGCTCCTCTCCAGACCCAGCCCTCTCTCTTTCCTGTCTGGGTTACTAACATCATCCAGGGATCAGCCTCCATGTCGGCCTCTTCTCTTCACTGATATCTAACTTGTAGCCTTGCCTGTCTATAATCTCTGTAGAGTGCCTTTCTACTATAAATTTGTTTCTATCCCCTCTACATAAAATACACCAATGGCATCTCATTGTTCACAAAATCAGATCTAAATACCTTGACATGTCCTCCAAAGCTCATTATTGACTGGTCACGGCGAGCTTATATTACGGTAGCTGCCACTAGAACTTGGTGTTAATGGAAGTTATCTACACCTTTCCTACCTACTAGGATGTTCTGTGATGATGGACATTGTCTGTACCTGTCTGTACAGTCTCTATTTATGCAAGGACGTATGCAGTCTATCACGCTGTCTGAGACAATAGCTATGCGTGGTTATTAAGCATCTTGAAGAAACTGTATTTTCTATTTCAATCACTTACCATGTGCTGCCCATTCAGTTACCATATTGGAATCTAAGCAGAGAGCCTACTTCTGCTCCACTGCCCTGTAGCTGCCCTGGACACATGACACTATGCCTCTTTCTTACACCCTTTCCTTTCCCTCTCTCAGTGTCTGAGTAATGTTACCTTATTTACATTCCCTTATATTACCTACAGCTGTTTTCTTAAAGGGTCTTTTCTTACCCGCCCCCCAGTCTAAATAATGGGGTTTACTTAGCCCCAACATAGTACTGACTGCTTTCTGTGTCAGTCAGCTCTCTTCTGCTGTGACAAAAATCTCTGAGAGAATCAAGTTACAAGTAAGAAAGGTTTATTTGGGCTTGCTGCTCCAGAGGTCTCAGTCCACAGACAATTGGCCCTGTGGTTTTGGACCTCTGGTATCATGGTGGCAGAAGCACCTGGTGGAGGAGACTGCTCACCTCACAATGGCTGGAAAAAGGAGAGGAAGAGCCCAGAATTCCAATATCCCTTCAAAGTCCTAACTCAGTGACCTACCTTCCTCCAACTTGTCCCATCTCCTAGGAGTTTCTCTACCTCTCAATAGCCCCACAGTCTGGAGACCACCAACAGTTGGGATACACTTACTCAAACACTAGCGCTGTCTATGATCACTGCCGGCCTACTGTTCCGAGTTTCCAGGAGACCATGAGCTTTTGAGAGCAGGACTATGTGGCAATCACGGTTGTGTTCCCAAGTTTTAGCACTTACAGACATCCCATTCGAGAATGCATGCTCAGCTCTGTGCTGGATATCCTTGGACCTAAACTGTATGAGGTCCATCTTGGTGAGGGACAGACATTAGCACAGATGAGATTGTTTAAGTTTGGGATTGGAAGAGAGCAAGAGAACCATGACCTCCCTTATCTGTGCAAGTGTGCTGAACTGATAAAAGGGACTTGGACCCTGAGAGGCTGGTTCAGAGGCACTGAAGATACTCTGTGCTTCATAGGAAATTCAGGACAATAAATCAAGCATGTAAGGTCTCTGGCCCTCCCCACCTCCAAGTTTCCTAAAAGTGTAAGTGAGCCAATCCCTTGGCAAGAGAGAGGAACTCAGAGTGCCTTGCTGGCTGGGCATCATAATAAAAACCTTACTGTATCAAACCTTTGATTTTCCTGTTCCTTTTGGAAGGGGCAATTTCAGTGTTCTGGCATAGATAAATGGCATGATATTAAATCAGATAACAAACATTTTAAGCTCCAGAACATGTTTTAAGCTTTATGAAAAGTAGTACAAAGGAAATGTATTGTTATTAGTAAATCGAATTAGTTTGTTATCTACAAACAGTCACTTTTGGCTATTTAAATGCCATATTGAGGCAACCATTGTTCTTGCCTCATTAAATTACTGTTAAATTGTAGTAATCACTGCCTAACTCACTAAGCTTTATAACATACAAGACATTTAAAATTGCATTTTGACAGCTTTAAGCAATGAGTTGTCTTGCTCTTTAGCACGGTTCATTTTGAGAGATGGTATCCACTACCCTGGAGAGAACTCATTCAATATACAGTGGACTCTTAAAACTAACTCAGCCTATATGGATCCCCGGAACTAACTCAGGCTACTTGAAGAAAATGTTTCCATTGTGTTATTCCCTCGTTTACTCACACAAACATTATTGTTACTTGAAATTGGTTTTTATGTGAGATTGTTATCAACTGGTCCCTGCTTGACTCTAGGTCAGCACCGTAGGTTGGAGATTTCTATAATCTTAGAAATATTCTATATGTTGTAGTAAGAGAGGTGGATACACAGATGTGCAGGAAATAAGCTGGGTTGTAGGAGCTCACCACCTTTGCAGGTAAGTTATCACCCTGACAATTAAAGCAACAGCTTTAAACTTTAGTTACATCACCCTTAGGATTATAGGACCTCCCCTCTAATTCAGGTTCTTATAATGAAGGACAACCCCTGTCCTTGCTGCCTCCTCCTGGCCATCATGAGAATCAGAGGGGAGGCTCTGTCTTCAGTTACTGAGCAAAGAGGATTGTGTCTGTGTTGGGCCTTAACAAGCCGGCTGCAGCTG
Source organism: Peromyscus maniculatus bairdii (assembly GCF_049852395.1). Classification (NCBI taxonomy): domain Eukaryota; kingdom Metazoa; phylum Chordata; class Mammalia; order Rodentia; family Cricetidae; genus Peromyscus; species Peromyscus maniculatus. The sequence continues at coordinate 47,124,122 of NC_134860.1, read as the reverse complement.
GGTCTTAGAAGTCACTGGAGGAAGAAAGACTAGTTAGTCCCTGTTCAGCACTCAAAAGCACCTTGCTGAGTTCTCTTTATGGAAGCATCGTTCATTTCTAGAATTCCAGAAGGCAATGGCTTCTGTGGATTACTGAGCAGCCAGTATAGTTCAGGGATAAGGATGCCCATGTGTGAACATAACAAGCACTTCTTCCAGAGTTGATTCTGGCAAATGGTAGGCTCTCCCTGGCCCTCGTCTTCAAAGTCAGCAAAGTAAGATAGTACTGTCACCTGAGATGACTGAAAAATTAAAATAACATGTTGAGATCTTAACAGACTGCCAGAGTCAGAGGCAACAACCCTGACAGGGCTTCTCTGCCTCCTTCTAGGTCCTTGTCCAAAACCTTTGCACATAGCTTGGCTCCCAGGCCTGTCCTTTGACCATTGGGCACATGGCACAGTGCCCTCCCAAAGCCACATAGCCAGCTGCTGAGCAGAGAATTCTACCAAAATAAACCAGAGAGACAAAAGAAGGCTGGCATGGGCAAACTTGGAAGAAGCAGAGCAGGCTCCTGCAGCATCCATGCCTGGTCCCTTCGGCACTTTGAGTCATAGCATTCATGCCCAGCCAGTGGAACTAATTGCCTGACAAAAAGACAGACTAGCAACTTCAGCTCTGAAATTAAAATCACTTCAACCACGTCCTGATCTCTTCACAAACAGATTATAGGCGAATCAATTTTGCTCATCCAGGCTTTGCACGCCTGTTAATTTCTTGCAGGCGCTTTGTCAAGATCCAGAGGACAAATGATTGGGAGAAGGACAATGTCTGAGATAAAAGAGCAAATGATGTAGCCAGCAGAGCATTAGAATGTCCTGATACTTAAGTACAAATCCTCTTTCTCGTGGATCCATAAACCCCTGTCAGAAACACAAAGAGTGTGTGATGCAGGCCCCGTGGTTTATCTCTGGCAACTGAAACTAGAAGGCTTCTGTTAACTGTGGTTCCATTTCGTTTTTTTAATTCCTCCTCCATCTCTGTGGCAACTGGAATTGAAGTAAAAAGAGAGGTTATAGTGTAGGGCACTAGTGCCAGGAGCACAGAGACAGAAGGAAGGCACACTTTAACGCTGGTTGGTAGCATGTCCCCATGTGTGTGCCACCAGAGCAAAGGAGCTTGCTTGAGACAGGCACCCCCCCCCCCCCCCCCGGATGCTTCCAGAGACTAAGGAATTACAAGAGCAAGGATTCTTCACCTCGGCTCTAGGAACAGAACCTTGGTAGGAACAAGAACTCTGATAAGATTTTCAAATTAGTAGGAACTTAGTTGCTTTATTCTGGAAGAATAAATTCAGAGACCTCTGTGGATCTGAAGGCCCATGGTCCTATACGATAGGCACTAGCTAGCCACATAATATCTCAAAATATGCCAAGTACTAACTGAAATGTGTTGTGTCAGACACTCTGGGTTTGGAAGGCTTTGTGGTTTTGCAAAAAATGTAAGCTGTTTCATATGAGCTTTGTACTCATTAGCTATCCGGACTATTTTTGGATATATTTGGCTAAGTAAAATGTATTTTAAAAGCAATTTTAGGGCTTGAGAGATGGCTCAGCGGTTAAGAGCAATGGCTATTCTTCCAGAGGTCTTGAATTCAATTCCCAGCAACCACGTGGTGACTCACATCCATCTGTAATGAGATCTGGTGCCCTCTTCTGGCATGCAGGCCTATATGCAGACAGACCATTGTATACATAATGAATAAATCTTTTTTAAAAAGCAATTTCATCTGTTTATTTTTTTTTATTTTTTAGTGGGGATGATTGGATCTAGGGCCTTACACATGGTAGGCAAGCGCTCTACCACTGAGCTACACTCCCAGTCCTATTTCTTTCTCTCTCTTTTTTTTTTTAACTATAAAAGAAAACATTTAATTTGGGGTTCATAGTTCCAGAGGATTAGAATCCACAGCTATCATGATGAAGAGCATGGCAGCAGATAAGGAGACATGGTGCTGGAACAGTAGGGGAGGGCATATCCCCATCCACAAGCATGAGGGGAAAGAGAGAAAGAGAGAGAACGCAGAGAATGGTCAGAGGCTTTTGAAATCTCCAATTCTGCACCCTGACATACCTCCAAAAGCACACATTTCCTAATCCTTCCCAAACAGTTCCATCAGCTGCAAGTAAAGAAGCTATGGTGGCCATTCTCATTCAAACCACCACATTCCACTCCCTGACCCCACAGGCTTGAAGCCACATCATCATGCAAAATTCATTTAGTCAAGTATCAAAAATCCTCATAGTCCTTCACAGTCTCAATAGGTTTTAAAAGTCCAAAGTCAGCAGGGCATGGTAGTGCATGCCTTTATCCTTTAATTGCAGCACTCAGAGAGCAGAGGCAGGCGGGATCTCTGTGAGTTTGAAGCCAGCCTGGTCTACAAAATGAGTTCCAAGACAGCCAGGGCTGTTACTTAGAAAAACCATTTCTTGAAAAACCAAAAAATAAAAGTCCAAAGTTTCTTCTTAAACATAAGGCAACCCCCTAACTGTAATCCCTTATTAAATAAAAAAGCAAAACACATTCTTCCAACAAACAATGGCACATATTTCTTCCTAATATAAATTCAGTTTTTCTTTTAGTTAATTGTCCGAGACTTCCAGAATAGTGTTGAGTAGGATTGATGGGAGCAGACACTCTTATTCGTTCAGGTCTCAGAAGGAAAGCATTCAACCTCTTGCCATGATACTAGCTGTAATTATCTTGTATATGTTCTTTGCTTTTTAAGGAGGGCTCCTTCCATCCTATTTTTTGTGAAATAATATTGTAAGAAGCTGTTGGATTCTCTCAGATGTTTCTTATACATCTTCTGAGAGTCATATGATTTCTTTTTCCTTCATCCTATTGTGAATTTTATCCATGGACTATTTCACGAATATATTCCTAGAATAAACTACGTGTGGCTATAATGTATTTTCATTTTGGTTTTTGTCTTGCTCTATAGCCCAGCCTAGCCTCCCACATGATCCTCCTCTCCCAGCTTACTAAGTCTTGCAATTACAGATGTGCACGACCCCAGCTGGCTTGTTTTAGCCTTATGCGTGTTGCTCTACTGTGGGGCGTTTACCCACCAACCCCACAGCTCCCCAGGGTTTTCTTGAGTGTGAGCAGCAGGAAATATTAGATAGAAGGATTTATTGTGGAGATAAACAGATAGAAAATAAAGGATAGCCTCGAGAGGGCCTGGAACCTTTTCCAATGGCCCTGACTGTCTCTGCCCCAGGGTTTTTATAGAGACGCCAAGGGGTGGAGCAAAAGACCTCCTCCCCCAGCACAGCCAAGTGCAGGCCATCTCAGACACCTGCACTCAGGCCTGTGGTCCTGATCATCCTCTATGTGGACCTACTAGGTAAAGCCACGAGGAACCCGAGAATGGGCTCCCACACTCTACTTGATTTAGTAATACATAGTTGAGAATTTTTGTAATCATGCTTGAGAAATATGGTCACTATTTGTTTTTTCTTATAAAATCTTTGTCTTGTCTTGATATTAGAAGGATGCTGACATCCTCAAACAAGCTTGAAAGCACATTTTCTACTTAAATTGCCTGGAGTGGTTTTTGTAGAATTCGTGCTAATTCTTCCTTTTTATTTTTTTTCATAATATTTTTATTGATTACTTGGAAGTTTCACATCATGAACCCCGAGCACACTAACTTACCAGTCCTCTCAGGTCTATGTCCCCCTCCACTGTTGAGACCTCTCCCCGACCAAAAAAAAAAAAAAGAAGGAAAAAAAAAGTCCAACTGGTGTTGCCAAGCCACGGGAGCACGGTGCAACTCCCAGTGGCCAGTCCCTTAAAGAAAATTGAATCCTTCCCCACCTGTATCCCAGCCAGAAGCCATCAGTTGTGACACTTCAGCATCCTTATCACAATTTTTAAGAGTTCTCTTCCATGGCTTTCTGTCTAGGCTTGCCTAGACTGTTACCTTTTTTTTTTTTTTTTTGGAGGGGTTTGTCATAGAAGCCTTCTATGTCCCTTTCTCAACTGTGAGTCTGCAATCATCAATACCACTGCAAAAGTAGCTCCCTTGCCCTTTACAGTCAGCAGGAGCACATATCATGGATTTCCACATGGTGTCTGGTGTCAACACATGCCATGGACCTCAGCACAGTCTCTGGTGCCATTACAGACCACGACATCAAGCTGGCCCTCAGCCACTGCACAGACCATGGACCCCATCACAGCCCCACGTAGCAGCACAGGCCAAGGACATCACCATGGCCTCAGGTGGCAACATAGGCCATTTACCATCAACATGGCCCCTGGCAACAGCATGGCCCACATCAACATCCAGCCCTGTTTACTTTTGTTGAATGTAGCAACTAGAAATTTTCAAGTCACGTAAGTGACTCACATCTGTAGCTTACATTGTATTTCTGTTGGCTGACGCTGCTCTACCGGGTTAAGAATCACTTTAAGGTTGTATTGGTTTATTAGGGCTGTTATAATGAAATATCTGGGCTTAAGAAACAACACGTATTTCTCACAGTTCTCAAAACTGGGAAATCCAAGGCCAAGTAGGCAGTACTTCCAAGTCTGGTGAAGGCCTTCTTCCTGGCTCGTCGAAGGTGTCCTCTCAGTGTGTTCTCAAGTGGTGGAGGGGGTGAGGCAATCCTCCTGGGCCTCAGCCCCTTTTATAAAGAAACCAAGCTTCTGCCGGGTGGTGGTGGCACACGCCTTTAATCCCAGCACTCGGGAGGCAGAGCCAGGCGGATCTCTGTGAGTTCGAGGCCAGCCTGGGCTACCAAGTGTGTTCCAGGAAAGGCGCAAAGCTACACAGAGAAACCCTGTCTCAAAAAACCAAAAATAAAAAAGAAAGAGAGAAAGAAACGAAGCTTCTTTGTGAGAGCAGAATCCGCGATCCCCTCCCACAAGGCTCCCCTCCTTAGAACGTGTTGGGGGTTGACATTTCAACGTGGGGATTCTGGAGGACAGACGTTTGGACGCTAGAGGAAGGAACAGTGGGAGACAGCAGGAAGGCGGAGCTACCTTGGAAAGATACGACTTGATCAGGATCTGTGAGTAAAGGCAAAATGCACTGAGCTCTTCTTACTTCAGATAAATGAGAGCTACTAGCCGTGGGCAATGGACAGCAGTAGAAGGATGGCTGTTTGAACCAGCAAGCAGCTGGCAAACTCAGAGAGTCAGAAGTAGACTGAAACTACCAAGGAATGTTGATCTGCTACCCTTCTTGCTAATGCAGAGTGGTAGACATTACTTTGACTAATGAAAGGTGAAAAGACCCTGGTGAAAGTTAGAGCACAAAGGGCTGGAGAGATGGCTCAGAGGTTAAGAGCACTGGCTGTTCTTCCAGAGGTCATGAGTTCAATTCCCAGCAACCACATGGTGGCTCACAAGCACCTATAATGAGATCTGGTGCCCTCTTCTGACCTGCAAGTGTATATGCAGACAGAACACTGTATACATAATAAATAAATAAATCTTTAAAAAAGAAAAAAGAAAAAAAGAAAGTTGGAGCACAAAATAAGACATGATGCTGGGAGAAACACTTTGACTTTAGATGTTATAATTAAGTTGCAAAAGAGAAGGTGACTGAATGCCACACAGTTGCCTACTACTCTTACAACAACAATACACAAGGACTTGATGCCAGGAGCTGAAGAACCAGCTCAGTGGCTAAGAGGATGTGCTGCTTTGGCAGAGGACCCAAGTTTGGGTCCCAGCATCCATGGTACACGGCTCACAGCCACTGGTAACCCCAGCTATGGAGAATCTAGTACCTTTTTATATACTCCACAGTTAATTGCACACACACACACACACACACACACACACACACACACACACATTTCCAGACTCATGGCCTGGAATTCTGGGAAAGGTAGGGATCATATCACTGATAAAGTATTTATCTTAGTTACTGTTCTAGTACTACAATGAAACATTACAACTAAAGCAACTTATAGAAGAAAGCCAATATATTGTGCATCCTAATAAACTTATCTGGGGTCAGAGGACAGAACAGCCACTAGATAGACATAGAGGCCAGAAAATGGTGGCACACACGCCTTTAAGCCTATCACTTGGGAGGCAGAGATCCATCTGGATCTCTGTTAGTTCAAAGCCACACTGGAAACAGCCAGGCATGGTGACTCACGCCTTTAATCCCAGGAAGTGATGGCAGAATGCAGAAAGGTATATAAGGCGTGAAAACCAGGAGCAAGAGCCTGCTTAAGCTCTTTGGCTTTTAGCAGCAGTTCAGCTGAGATCCATTTGGATGAGAACTCAGAGGCTTCTAGTCTGAGGAAACAGGATCAGCTGAGGAATTGGCAAGGTGAGGAAGCTGTGGCTTGTTCTGTTTCTCTGATCTTCCAGCGTTCACCCCAACACCTGGTTCTAGGTTTGTTTTTATTAATAAGACCTTTTGAAATTCTTGTTACAGAGGCTTGCTTACAGTTTAAGAGAACTAGACAATTACCATCATGGCAGGGAGTGTGGCTGCAGGCTGACAGGCATGGTGCTGGAGAAGCAGCTGAAAGCTCACTTCTGATGAGCAAATTGCAAGCTAAGAGAGAGACAGAGAGACAGAGAGACATGGAGACAGAAAGATACAGAGACAGAGAGAAAGAGAGATGCCTATTATGACATTATCTTTTCCAACAAGGCCACACCTACTCCAACAAGGCCACACCTCCTAATTCACTAACTAGGATTCAAACATGTGATCTATGGATACCATTCTTATCCAAATCACCACATTTCACTCCCTGGCTCCCATAAGCCTATATTCATATCATAACAAAAAATGTATCTAGTCCAACTTCAAAAGTTCCCCAAGTCAATAATGTTCCAAAGTCTAAAGTCTCTTCCGACTTGTTCTGACTCCCGACAGTCTCTTAACTGTAACCCTATGAAATCAAAAATTGAGCTACATACTTCCAACACACACAGAATATACATTATTATTCCAAAATGGAGAAAAGTGAGCATAGTGAGGAAATACTGGGACAAAGTAAGACCAAAAACCAGCAGGGCAAATTCCAAATAAATCCTGCAACTCCATGCCTGACACTAAAGGGCTTACTAGATGGCTCTTCCCCTCCAGATTTTCTGACTGCAACACATTTCTCTCCCCTGGGCTGTTTTCACATGGTGTATGCAGCTCTCCTTGGCAGGGACCCCATGGCACTTGCATCTCTAGCATCTTGGGGAATTCAGTGCAATCCAGGATTCACCTTCCAGATTCACAAAATGGCCTTTCTGGGCCTCCATGCAGGGACACCCCCGTCATATACCTGACCTCAGTGGCTTTCCTTAACCATGAAGGAAGATTCCACAACCCTTTCCTGTATCCTTCTTAACTCTAAATCCAGAACCACATGGCTGAAATTGCCAAGTTCTTCTGCTTGCTGGGGCTGGAACCTGCCCCCTCCAGGTCTTATATTTGCATCAGCTTTGGCTTGTTTATGGATTCCTTTTCTGCACAAGCTTTGCCCTTTTTCAAGTTGCAGGATTGGCTGGGTGGGGTCTCACCCTGGGGACGCCACTCCCTATATTCAATTCAACCTCAGGCATTTCTTTAAGTGGCTCATCTCCTTGAGCACAGAACTTGGCTCTAACATCACATTCCCTGGTGCTCCCTTTCTCCTCCAAGTGTATATTTTCTATTTCTCTTGCCCCATGTCCTTTTCACTGTAGATCTGCACGAGAGTGATCACTAATAACCCTGTGACACATTCAATACTAGAATGTCTTGAAACGTCCTCTGCCGGTGATATTAGTCCAAAACTCTTCCAGTTAGCCTCTGGCAGATTCTTAGGACAAGGGCAAATACTATCTACCAAAATATCACAAGAATGATCTCTAGGCCAGTTGCTAAAATTCTTGCCCTCGAAAACCTCTTAGGCAAATCCTACATAGTCTACATTGCTCTCAACACTACTGTCTTCCACATTCCTACTGGGGTGTCCCATTAAGCCTTATTTACAACATTCAACTGCTGCTTTCCTAATCCAGTGTTTACATCCTGCCAATAGGCAGCATGGTCACAGCAGTCACAGCAATATGCCACTCTCTGGTACCAACTGTCTTGGTTACTTTTCTATTGTTGAAATGAAATACCATGACCCAGGCAATTTACAGAAGAAAGCATGTAATCCAGGGCTTCCTTGCAGTTTCAGAATGTTAGTCCATTATCATCACAGCAGGGGGTATGAGAGCAGGAGGGAGGCAGACATGGGGCTGGAGAAGTAGCTGATAGTTCACATCTATCTGCAAGTTGCAGGCAGAAAGGCAGAGAGTGAGAGGAAGAGAGAGACCTGCCTGGTGTAGGATCTGAAACCTCAAAGCCCACGTAGGTCCACTCAGTACAAAACCACAAGGTCACACTTATTACAGCAAGGTCACACCTACTAATTTTGCACAAACCGTTCTACTAACCGGGGAGCAAGCATTTCAAACATATTAACCCATGGGGACGATGCTCATTCAAATTACAGCAATGTTATAGAATGTCAGAGTGAGACAACATCTTTGACCTTATCTAAGACAGGCCCCCTCATCTTGTGTCTGAGAACACAGGAATCACCAGAGTGTGGCGAGGTGGTCTGTTGGAGGTTGCGTGTTAACTCACTGTTTATCTCTGGCCTGAGCCCAGCCTGACTCCTGGTCTATTTATAGTTCTTTTCTCTGTAGTTGGTCACCTTTCCCATCCAGGGCAAGGATATTTGTTTTACAAAAGCTATAGGCAATAGTAGCATTTGTTTTTTCTTCCAAATTAGTCAATCACATTCACTCTTGGGTTTCTTTCTGTTTATTTCTTTGTTTGTTGTTTGTATTTTGTGACTGGGTCTATGTAGTCCCAACTTTTCTGGAACTTTCTATGCAGATCAGGCTGGCCTTGGACTCACAAAGGTCCACAGGTCTCTGCCTCCCAGATGCTGAGATTAAAGGTGCCTACCACCACACCAGACCTATCACTGAGTTCCAAGACCAATATATTATATTTATAAAAGGCTAATTGTTATTTATATATCAGTAGTGACTTCCTCTACCACCATTGTTATGTTTTTTTCCTTGAGTGAGAAAAAATAAACTCTGCTATTACAGCTGTAACTTGAATTTCATTCCAAGCATGAAGGTGCCATTACCTAAATGAAGAATTAATATTTTAATTTTTTTGAAATCAAAATATGACTACATCAGTTCCTCTTTCCCCCCATTCTTCCTATTAATCCTCATTGTGCTTTCTCTCTCTCTCTTTATCGTGTTCTCTCTCTCTCTCTCTCTCTCTCTCTCTCCATCTCAAATTCACAGCTTCTGTTTCTTTAATTGTTGCTACATATACATTCCTAAATATGTAACCTACTCAGTCTGTATAATCTTAATTGTATATATATGTGGTTTCAGGGCTGACCATTTGGTATTGGATAAATGACAGGGACATTTCCTAAGGAAAACTATTTTTCCCACTCTCAGCATTCATTAGCTGCCTGCAGTTCTTTGTCTAGGGTTGAGGTCCCACAAGATTTATCTCTTAGCATGCCTATTGGTGGTGTCCTTGTTTAGACATCCATGGTGGTGAGATGTCATGGGTGTAGCTTCTAGGATATTTCTAGGAAATGCCATCTCAAAGCAAGCCTCCTGTCTCCCTGGCTCTTCAGTCTTCCCATTCTCACTTTCACCATTATCTCTGAGCCTTAGATGCAGGAGCTGTGCTGTCAATGAACCAGATGGGGCTGGGTACCACGGGGCCACTGGTTCTCTGCATTTTAGTGGGGTTTGACTTTCTGTAATGGTGTAAGGAGGTGTTTCTTTGATGAATGAGACCTACACTTATTTGTGAATATAAGGATGAGTACTTAGAATGGAGGTAGGAATTGTGTTGGTTCAGTGAAGTAGTAGTTATAAGTTCTCCTCCATGATTCATGACTTTAATAGCCCTGGATGGTTGGCTAGGTTTCCAGTACCAGGCAGGCAGGATTCCATTCTTGTTGAACAGATCTTAAGTTCAATTAGACAGCTGTAAGTTATTGATAAGGTTGCATGCCCCTAGTGCATCCTTATTGTACCGTGCTGGTCATTGTTTTAGTTCATAGGTGTCATAGCAAGGCAGGACTCTTGGTTACCTCCCTCCATTGGAAGCTTGCATGACACCTTCTGATACCATGGAAGCTAGTCCTCAGGGAAGAAAGAGGCTGGAGGTGAAAATACCTCACACCCTCCAGGTCCTGGGTCCCAAGTACATGGTGTCTTCAGCAATAGAGGCTTACTTTCCACATCTGGGGTGAGGACAGGAAGTCAAGGGCAGCCTCAGTTTCCTAGAAGAATTTGTGAGTCTCTTAGACAACCATGACAAACCCCTCACATGGGGGCTTCTCATGACTGGTGTTGGAGTTTTTGTTATGGAGTGTATGGCTCTTAAGAGGAGCATTGCCAGCCCAGAGGGAAATTTTCATTGAATCCATATATGCATATGTATACATATATGTATACACAGACTTTTATGAATTATATGTAATCTTAGGTAGATACATAATAATATTTCCTTATGACTGCTTCAGACATTCTTACTGTGATTTTACCCTCTGTCTTTGGCATTAATCTCCCTTCTTCCTCCCTAGTTAAAGCTCTCCACTCTCCCTTCAAATCACCATACCCTGCTATTCTTCTCTATTGGAGCATCATTCTTAAAGCGTCCCCTTGCTCAGAAGAAACTGGTGGAAGTTTTGTACTTTACAAAAGAATTTTTATCAATATAAATGCCTTGACTCAAAAAGCTCTCCAGTTTAATTTCACCGCCTAGGTTTCTTCGACAGTGAGCACAGTTAACCGAGGAGTCCATTGATCAAGCAGTAGCTGACTGGCCAAAAAGTCACACTTGGGTTTGGCCCTTGCATTCTTCCCTGAGTATTAAGTGCAGTGTGAATTATTCATGTGCTGTTGGCAGGTGTAGGGACTAAAATGAATCACCAGGACTTGCTGCGAGTTGCTCAGACTCACGAAGTTGCAGTGGGTGGTAGGGCTAAGGAGCCTCCCACAGACTTGCAGTCTGGTGCTTGTGCAATTGACTTAGAATCTCCCAGCCCTGGGACTGTTCTCTCCTAACACATGACATATGTCTTTCAACTATAACCTTGCCACAGACCTCTTTCTTATAAATCAGGGTGGACACAGAAGGGGATAAGCCTAAAACAAAATGGAACACAATAGTCTTACTATCAACCAGTTAAGCGCCCAGAGCCCCGAAGAAGGTTTAGTCTGTGTTTACTTTGAGTTTGTTTTTTCAATTTTTTTGAAGTTAACCATTCTGTTTCAGGATAGTTGATCACACTGTGTGAAGATGTCTCTGTTTTACCTCACCTGCCTAAGGCACCTTCTGATTGATTTAATAAAGAGCTGAATGGCCAATAGCTAGGCAGGAGGGGATAGGCGGGACTTATGGGGAGAGACAGGTACTTGGGGGAAGAATCAGAGAAGCAGAAGATTCACCAGCCAGACACGGAGGAAGTGGAACTTACGGTACTGAGGGAGAGGTAATGAGTCGCGTGGCAGAACATAGACTAATATAAACAGGTTAATTTTAGTTTTAAGAGCTAGTTGGGAACAAGTCTAAGCTAAGGCCAAGTCTCCATGTCATTATTCAGGAGCTGATGGTCCAAAGAAAGTCCCACTGCGCCCTTCAACGTTCTCAGCCAGGATGGCATTCCCAGTCTTCTCAGTATGTCTCCAGGCTGTCTGTCTCTCTCTCTGGGCACTGAAGTTTATCTTTAGTCTTTTGAGGAGAATTCCTCATCAGAAGATTTTGCCATTCCCTCCATGCGCACCCTTCGTCTCTCTTACGACTCCAGATTTTAGGCTCTTCCACCCTTCATCTGCCTTTCCACTCTGCCTCCCCACAACATCTTCCCTTCACTGGGAATCATGCAAATCATTTGGTTTCTCTAGGCCTCCTAAATGTACAGAAAGAGGAAGGGTCAGTTTATCCCCTCCCTATAGTAAAGCACAAGAGAAATGTCTTCAGATAAAGGATCTGAATGACAACTAGCCCTTTTTAGCCTCCGTGATTAAATCTAGGTTCACACGTCTGCAATTTGCTTCGCTAAGATTATCTACCTCCACATAGTGTTGTATTATTGTAAGGGTTCACCTGTCTCTGTAGCCTTTGTACATAAGTGACAGACTCATTTGGGAATAAACATGAAGATAGAAGTCTCTACCCAAGGCTCAAATTGGATGAGTCACTGACATTCTGAGCATCCTCCTTTAGCCAAGAGAGCATCTGTTTTCAGGGAGGTGGGCAGTGTGAGAGGCTCAGGGTAGGGAGAAAGCTGGGAAGGAATAGAAGCAGCCCCTTTGCAACTTCTGGTTGGATCTTGTCAGCATCTCTTCCCTGACACGGCCTTCACAAAGGAAAAAATTAAGAGAATCAGAGTGGCTGAGACTAATAGCACACACCTTTAACCTCAGAACTCAGGAAGCAAAAATAGGTGGTCTTTGAGAATGCCAAGCCAGCCTGGACAATATACAGAGTTCTGGGCCATTCAGGGACATATAGTCTATGTCTCAAAAAAATAAAATAACATAAAAACTTTTTTAAACTAATCTGCTTCCTTAGTACAGTGGGCAATGCTTCCATCTCATGAAAAATAGGAACATTGGAGTGTAGACTATTCAAATGTGAAATAGAATAAAAATTGACCTTCTGGTTAAAGATAAAATTGATCTAAAGTTCTTTAAGTGACCATCATCTTGCCCTTTCTCATCCCCAGAAGAATGAATACTAAAAACAAAATGAAGATTAAAGATTACTGTGAATCAAAGTACATGATGTTTGTATATCTGAAGATGATGAATAATTATTAGAAGAAAACATGTTGGAAGAAAGAGAAAGATTATCAGGGGATAAGACAGGATACCTTTGAAGTGATCTTAAGCATAAATTATCTATCTAAATCTTCAACATAAAAGGACATAAACTGTAAACCACTCCTGAAATTACAATCAAATTCATAAGCCACACATCCACTCAGGAAAAGACTTCACAGTCCAGAGCTTTCAGTAAAGAAACAGTGTTTGAAAACATCTTAATAAATATTTTCAAAACATTCAAAGAGTTAACTCAAGGAATAGACAAAGAAAAGCTAAGGCAGGAATCAAAGAGTTGGGAAAGGTGTGCTTCGAAATTACAGGATAGGTTGAGTGGGCTTCTACCAGGGAAGCAGAACCAGTAAACAACTGTGGGTACGAGTGAGGAATGTCACCCACAGTCCCAGGCATTTGCATACGTGGTCCCCCAGTCCGTGGTGGTGTTTGGATATGTTTAGGAGGTGTGGTCTCTCTGGAGAAAGAACGATTTTTCACTAGGGAAAACTTGGAGAGCTTGAAGACTTGTGTTAACACCATTCTGTTTGCTTTGCTTCCTGCTTGTGGTTCAGGCCGTGTGCTCTCATCTTCCAGCTCCAGCCTTCATGCGCTCACTCTACCATATGGACTCTAACGCTCTGCAACCGTAAGCCCAAGCAATAGCTCTTCTAGAAGTTGCCTTCGTCATGGTGTTTTATCACAACAATAGAAAAATCACCAAGATAGATACATTAGGAATTTGCTCACAAAAATACAAGAAATAGGCTTATGCAGTTATAGTGGCTGCTTAATCAAGTTCAAAATCCACAGGAGAAATGCTCTAGACTGGGTGATTTGTGGGAACTATTTACAGTGCTCATCTTTTCTCTCTTCATCTCCCCTCTCTTCCTCCTTTCCTTCTCTTCCTCTACCTTCTTGTCTCTGTCAGAAATCTTAGCTCACATTTCAAAGCTTCTAGACTGTGTTTTTGTACTTTAATCACACACACTCTTAATTTCCACTCTCACACCTATTGTCCAAGTTTCCATTGACAGACTAATGAAGACACACAGTTATTAACGTGTGTATCGTACCTTCACATAGGAGGATGGTGATAATAACAGCATACTTGTTAAACACATGCTAAAATGTTAGAATGTGCAAACAAGGGACTCTGCACTTCCAACCCATTAGCATCACTAAAGATCCACTGCTGTCTCTGGTGAAAGAATAAGGAGTTCACCTGCCTCTTTCAAAAGTAATCAGAAACTGAGAAGACAAATTACAAAGACTCAGCACTCCCCTGCATGTTGAGGAAAGCAAAGCTAAGGGAAATCCATGATTAGTATGAAAAGCATGCACACTTTCCAGACCAGAAAAATCGAGAGAAAGGAAGAAACAATTAGTGCATCTCCTATGTAGGTAGAGAAGAGAAAGAATAACCTAGATCATTTGTTGGTTCAGGCATTCACTCACTCACTCACTTTTACTGAGTACCAAATGCCAGGCATCATATCCCTAACATCCATAGTGGGGCATTCAGTGGGTGACTGTCTCCCTAATCTAGGAATAATATTTCCTGGGTTTTTATTGCTGCTGTTGTTTCTTGGTCTATTAGTTAGCTTTTTCTTGTCAAATGAAAACAATTTCCAATAGTTGGCTCAGTTGGTAAAAGTATTTGCTGTGCAGGCTAGATGACCTGAGTTCAATTCCTGGAACCCAATTGTGCACTGACAGAACCAGCTCCACAAAGTTGTTCTCTGACCTCCATGTGTGTGCAGTGCCACATGTATGCCTCCCCACTGGAGACATACCATGTACACACACCATGATTTATTTTAAATTCTGAAAAGCTGATCTAGCCTGTAAACTGAGGCTCCATCTTTCCCAAAACACTCACTTACTGCAAGGTTTTGATGTGTAAAATATAAATGAACAGAGGGATCTATACTGACCACTACCACAAATGTATTTCTTTCACTCGAGCCTCACTTCTCAAAGAAAGATACCTCACAAAAACCATTCATTGCTTTTCTATATTTCAATAGAAAAATTTAGAAACCGAGAAATGAGAAAACGTAGAGAATATTAATGCTCGTTTCCCATTTCCTGATGCAGTATTTTAAGAACGAGGTATAGAACTTTGATCCAGAGAGAGAGAGAGAGCACACAAGAGATGAAAAGGGGGAGGTTAAATGATTCTCAGAAGATGATAGGGCTAGCCTTAGTTTCTGAGACTGGCCAGCATACCAACCCCTACCACTAATCCACACAGGAAGCAAAGGCAGCTCACTCGCCAGGCCCCTAGAACTCCATTTGTGCCTCCACAGATCGCACACCCACTGTTTCCGCTTTGTTCCAGACACTGAGCAACTGAACGGCCTGGCTCCCGCTCTGCTGGAGCCTGCAGCGCAAGATGAAAGACACATCCTGCAATGTTTGCACAAAGTAATATTGCTCACTTGAGTCTCGCTTTTGCTTTTATTATTTGCTTTAAGATAATAAGTGAAGCGCTTCCCAAGGATCGTTCTGTAAACACTTTCATTTTCCTGGGGTTTTTCAAGGGCATCAAATGAAACCTGCTTTGTCCTGAGGGCCTGAGCCTATGGAGTTTGCCTGACCCCACGAGATCTCAAGATATCACTGCCCCAGCACAAGGAACAGCAAGTATACTTTTCCATATGCTCCACACCAATCCACTGTTCTCTCCTAAAAGCATGCTGCAGAAGAATCAGGATACCTGAGTAGGTCTTTCTTAATGTACAAAACACTGACCTTCCCATCTATCAACTTTTCCACAGAGGTGCTGAAAGAATGAACAGATAATAAATACTAAAGCCTAGATTAGGTGGTTTCTGTTTTGTTTTGTTCAGGAAAGTCAACTGTGTTGCCCTTTCACATCTTACTTCTCTTCCCTGTAATTTGGGCTGTAGGACCAGATCAGTGATTCAAAGATGCCCTCAGAGGCCTGGCAGATAACCAGTAAATGAAAGAAGGGCGGCTTTGGGATAAAACAGTAGAGTTTGTTTAGGATCTATCTAGTTTCATCTGACTAGCTACCGGTTCCCTCTTCCTCATGATTCTGAGTGGTCCTTGCTTGCTTCAATGCCCAGATGCAGCAGGACTGCTGTCTGGCTTCTTGGCCTCCACACTAATAGACTTTGCAACCTGTACCTTTCCCCTTCTTCAAAGCCCTGAGCTGCTAGGCAGAGAAGTCAATCATCCTTGTAAAGAGCCTGTCTGCAATTGAGCTAGGATCTCATCCAACAGCCAGACTCTACGCCCTAGTATACGAACAAGGCCTCAAAAATCCTAGCGTCAACCAACTCACAACTAAGTGCAGCCACCTATGGAACAGGTCTACCAGTTGAGCCCAGCCAACTCACAGAGTTGTTCAGATTATGAAATCCTCATTATATTGTTTTGTTTTTCAGACAGGGTCTTACCACTGAGCCCTCACTGACCTGGGACTCACTATGTAGACCAGGCTTGTCTTGACCTCACAGAGATCTGCCTTTACCTCCTGGGTGCCAGAATTAAAGTCAGTCACCATGTCTGATTATTTTAAGCCTCTACATTATGCTAGACAATAGGCACAGTTAGGGCAGGACTTTTAAACAGATATTTAGCTCTAACTTGGCCAACACTGGCAGAACTCTCAGATCCGCTCTTTTTCCAGTAAGACTGCCCTCCACATTGTCTGTAGTATCTTCACACACACACACACACACACACACAGACACACACACACACACACACACACACACACAAGAAGAGAAGCTCCACTAGAGATCTGGCCTGAGCCCCTTACTTAACAGAACCCCAGCCCAGCAAGGCTGAGAGTCCTGTCAAGATCACGCTCTCATATAGTAGCCAAAGTGGGGTTTGAATTCGAGGCTCATGATCAACAGAATATAAAGTCCCAGGCAACATAATAGCACCAGATAGAATGATTGACAAATGCTTAGGTAACGTGTAATATAAGATAGTATAGGGAGTATAGACTTTAAGAGCAGACCACCTAGGTAGAAGCCCTGAGCTCTCTGTGTATTCCTCTATGACTTCTTTGGGCCTATTTCTTAAGTGGAAAGTTCTTCTTTGAATTATGAAAGTTCTTTATAACTGCTAGAAGTGCCCCAGAGATATTAATAGGAACAGAGCCTATATTTATGACTTTCCACTGAGTTCTGAGACTCCCAGGAGCATTTCCTGAGTTGATATTGGAGTTGAAATTTGCCTCCACTGTGAAAGTCAAACTAGAGAGTATTCGGAAGACAGCTTCAGCCAGGCTGCTTTGCCTGGGAACTCCCTAGACGCCCACGGCAAGTGTTACAACCACAAGCTGGGATAGGTGGGCAGTTGGGGATGTCTAAGTGGACTCCACACCTGGCTCCAATCCGGTGTGCTCATAAGTCTTGTGGACACCTAATCACCTAGAAGTCAATAGGACCTCTAGTCGAGAGTGCAAGGGGACACTTTCCAAAGGTTCAGGCCACGTGCCAACACCAGATATTATAAGTACACACAGGACACCTGTCACCTCTACAAACACAGGAAATGAGAAGTGGATTCCAAGACCTACATCCAATACTATGGATGAGCCTTACCTTGTCCCAAGCCCTGGAAAACATAGCTACTCCTGTTGAGGAGGGAAGGATGCTTGATTTTTCTTTGAAGAATCATTCTTTGTTCCTAAAATAGAACTAATACCAAAACCCATTTGGGTGGGTGCTGAGAGCACCTAATTTCTCCCAGGGAAAATACATGCAAAGCATTGCCCCATCCCTGCCTCATTCTATTTCTTGCAGCCATTCTTATTTACATTTCCCAACTACACATATTCTCCAGGACCCGGTAATCTGGCATGGTTTTCATTAAAGCAAGATCAGTTGTCTCACTTCACTGGCCCTGCCTGAGAGTTACCCCATGAAAAATGTAAATTTGCAAATCACAGAAGCTGTCAATGTAACATCAATGCCAAGTGTATATATGGTGAAAGGAAGAGCTATGTCAGGTTAAAAACCTAGCTGGATAATACCCCACGGACAAAGAGGGACGCCTCAAGGAGGTGCATGGTACCTCAGAAACTGGGAGGCACTAAAGCTGGTAGAGTTAGGGTTGCTCAAAGTTCAGCAGCTTTGAAGTCCTACAGAACAAGGAGGAAAAACTCATTTGAGAGAAACATGAGATTGTGCTAGGAAGCCATGAAAAACAAGGCCCATAATGCAAAGTTGAGCAAGACAATTTGAGCAGGAAGGTGCCTTGGATTTGGGCTCTGAGGCTATGAGTGCCGCACACAATGGCCCCTTCCCTGCATGTTGCATAGGTTATAGTGTTCTCTTACTGGAGTGTAAGCTCCATAAAAGGCATAGATTGTCGGATGATTTTTTTTTTCAAAGAATATATCCTCCACTCTGGACCAGTAGATTCTAAGAAATACATATTAGATACAGACCTGAAGAATGTAGCAAGCTAAAAAGGGAAAGGAACACAGTGTCCTCTTATCTCATCCATGGAATTTATGGAACTTAACTACTATGGGAATTAACTGAAGAATAACAACATACAATTTCCTCCAGTGGCTGGATTTTAAATGTGAATGTATTTTTAGATGATGAGTCTGTGTTGGCTTGTTTTATGTCAACTTGACACAAGCTGTAGTCATCTGACAGGAAGGAACCTTGATTGGGATAATGCCTCCATAATATCAGGCTGTAGTGAAGCCTTTAAAACATTTTCTTAGTTAGTGATTAATGGTAGAGGTCCTGTCCCATTGTGGGTGGTATCATCCCTGGCCTGATGGTCATGGTTCTATTAGAAACCTGGCTGAGCCAGCCATAGTGAGCAAGCCAGTAAGCAGCACCCCTCCGTGGCCTCTGCATCAACTCCTGCCTCCAGGCTCCTGCCCTGTTTGAGTTCCTATTCTGACTTCCTTAAATGATAAACAATGCTATGGAAGTATAAGTCAAATAAATTCTTTCCTCCTCAAGTTGCTTTTGGTCATGATGTTTCATCACAGCAATAGTAATCCTAACTAGGATAGTATCTAACTTGCTATAAAAACTATGAAGGCTTTAGTCTTAGTTTGGTTGCCCTGGAGCAGGGTTAAACACTTGGATTAATGGAGGTTGAGGGATTGAGGAATATGAAACAAAGAAAAAAACTAACATGAAGGTGTAACAGTTGAGGTCATTGACATAGGCATTTGGGCTCAAGGGCATAGGGCCCTTCAGAGCAACACTCTGAATGTTTCCCAGAACTATCTGCCTACAGAATGGGAAATCAGAGAGTCAGGTCTCTGGCTTAGCTGCCCAGCCGTAATAGTGTTAACATCCCCCTCTCACCACACACACACACACACACACACACACAGCACTTAGGAGATACACTTAATGTCAGGAGCCTGCAGACACACACACACACACACACACACACACACACACACACACACACACACACACACCCATGCTGTGGGATGATGCTTTTGTACACCGGTTTAATAAAATGCTGATTGGCCAGTAGCCAGGCAGGAAGTATAGGCAGGATACACAGACAAGGAGAATTCTGGGAAGAGGAAGGCTGAGTCAGGAGACACCAGCCCGCCGTCCAGGGAGCAGCATGTAATGGCACACAGGTAAAGCCACAGAAAATGTGGTGACATACAGGTTAACAGAAATGGGCTAGGTTTAAGTGTAAGAGCTAGTCAGTAGGAAGCCTGAGCTAACGGCTGGGCAGTTTTAATTAATATAAGCCTCTGTATGTTTACTGGGGTCTGAGCACCTGCGGATCAGGGGGGACACAGAAAAACATTCAGCTACCCTCCTGGAAGGAAAGGGGCTCTGGGACAGATAGTGAAAGTTGTGTGTTGGTGAAAATAAACACCAGGGCAAGGGAGGTACGAATTCATGGAGGACTATTTGCTTTAGTTGTCCTCAAGATCAGATACAGCCAGGGACTGGGATGCAAGACATACAAAGAAATCTGCTAGAGCTATTAATCGCATGGCTTCTCTTTCCCCATCTTTCAAATGTTTCCTTTTCTAAGTACAGCAGCCCCGAGGGATTCATTCTATCTCTGTCAAATACATGTCCGTATTCTTTGTGTTTTTTACATTTATATTCAGCTTAAAGATGACTGGTTCTCAGTGAGGGGAAGAGGGAAGCTCAGTCCCCAGTAAACACTTGGCAATGCCTAGAGATGCACTTTGGTGGCTGTAACTAGAGAGAAGGTGTCATCGCCCTGTAGAGCTGAAGGAGGGACACCACTTAGCATCTGACAATGCACCAGACAATCTTCCACAACAAAGAATTTTCTAATCCAAAATATTAGCAATGCTAAAGTTGAAAATCCAATGTCAGAACAATCAAGACACTGAAGAAGGACAAATAATATCAGAAAATCATGGTAAAATAGGCACACCACTTCAAACATCCCAGTCCTGTAATACTGGGCAGCTTTGGTCTGCCATCAGTGCCTTAACTGGGCTAAGTAGACAATTTATTCATGTTTCCCAGCTAAAGTCACACAACGGGTGAATTGTGTTCTATGAACTTGGTCAGTTTGTGAACTGCCCTATATGGTTTTAGTTTAGAGCTGAACAAAATGATATATGTGAAATTCAGGAAGCAGAAATGAAAGCATTATCATTACTCTGAAGGTCCTTTGTTTGTTTTTCTTCTTCCCTGATGATGCCCACTCCCCAAGCCACAGAGATCTCAGAGGCACTACCAAGGGCTTAGCTAAAGGCCAGCAGAGGAGCTGGCTAAACAGAGGCCCCTGCCTCCTATATGTCTTTCCACAAACTCTCTGATTACAAGGACAATGGAGAGTGCTTGGCTGGTCTATGATTTCTCTGATCCCTGCACTTATCCCAGAAGCTCACTTATGTCTCCCCACGTCACTATGGAAGACTATAGTGAGTCTCACTGAGAGTCTTTTCTTCTGCATAAACTTTAATTGAAAAGGTTAATGGAAAGTCAGCTGCAGTAGACAGTTATGATCCAGCACTCGTACTTGGCAAGATGGAGGGTAGAGACACGACAGCAGTGGCCAACAATAACAGACCCCATATCAAACAAGATAAAAGATGAGGACATCCAAGAGTGTCCTCTAATCTCTACACTCATGTAATGGCATGTATAATGTGCCTCAGTCTCACACACACACACACACACACACACACACACACACACACACACACACACACACAAACAAAAAATAAATGTATGAGCTAGGGCTTTACAGGTTTGCATAGGTGTTCAGAAAGGCCCCATGATGGCTCAGAATGATGCTATGTCTCCTACATTCACGGGACCCAGAGTTAAAATCCTATAGGCATGTGCCTTCCTGCAATTCCAACAGAGTCCATGCCTTAAACTAGAGCTACATAAATTGCCATCTCCTTATAGGTCTAATATTCTGGTTAGGAAGCAAGAAATGCAAATAGGAGTGGCTATTCTCACTAGTAGACTCAGTAATCCACATAAGGATTTTTTTTTAATGTATATGTATGTTCCCTGAGTATGTGCACCACATGTATATAATTACCCACAGAGGCCAGAAGAGGGCATCAGATCCTCTGGAACTAAAGTTATAAGCAGTTGTGAGCTCTAGCTGCTAGAAACCAAAGCCTGGGTCCTCTGCCAGAGCAACAAGTGCTCTTAACTGCTGAGCTGCTGACATCTCTACATCCCCACATAAGGAGTTCTTATTCTTATGTTGACATAGAAACTTTGAATTTAACATTTCTATAATGCATCTTGCCCAAGGGAGAAAAGATTCACCAGCAAACACAGTCAACCATTCTATTAAACTGGAAGCTGAAATCCTTCCCTCAGCCAGTTTAGGTTCCCTGGGCCCAATAAGTAATTCCTTATGAACCAACAGTAATACCTGAAAGCCTGATTCTCAGGGGTTGCAGTAGCTTGGATTCCATGCCATCTGGCTTTCAAATGAATCTTGGCTAATTGTAGATACTGACAGAAAATTCAAAAACGTAGAAGGAAGGACATGGGTGTTATCACCCACTCCCTCCTTGGCAATGGAGTCCTTTTCAGAAACTTCTCATCTATGCCTACATCTTGGAGTGTTTCATGTTTTCTTCTATAAGTTTCATCATTCTGCATTTTAAAGTGTTTGATCCATTTCGAACTTGTGTTTATGCAGGAGGAGAGATACAGATGTAGTTTCATTCCTCAATGGTGATGATCTTGTTTCTCCAGTCTCATTTGGTAAAGAAGTTGTCTTCTTTCTAATTCATGTTCTTGACATGTCTGTTTAAAATTAGATGGCTGTAACTTGATGGGTTTACTTCTGGGTCCTATATTCTATTCCTTGGGTCTATATGTCTACTCCTGTAGCAGCACCATGGTTTTATGGTTGTGGCTCTGTTATAGAATTTGAGATCAGGTATTATGATTCTGCCAGGAATGGTCTTTCTACTGAGGCTACTGGGCTCTTTTGTGCTTCCATGTGAGTTTTAGGATTTTTCTCAGTTCTGTAAAGAATGTCATGGTATCTTTAGGATCTTTAAATATAGGATCATATCACCCAAATAGAGATAATTTTACTTCTTTTCCTGTGGGTAACACTTTCATTTTTTCTTGTCTTATTGCTATAGCTAAGACTTCAAGTATTATGCTAATAAGAGTGGGAAACATGGGCACTCTTGATTCATTCAAGATTTCCCTCCTAGTATAATATGGTCTACAGATTAGTTATGTGTGGTCTTTATTATCTTGAGGTTTGTTTGCTATAGCCCTAGTTTCTTTGGGCCTTTTATCTTGAAGAAATGTTGAACTTTGTTGAAGGCCTTTCCTCCTTGATTGAAATGATCACATGATTTCTGTTAAGTCTATTTATGTACTGTATTATGCTTACTGACTTGGATATGTTGAACCATCCTTATATCCTGAGAATTAAACCAATTTGGCCATGGTATATGAGTTTCTTAGTGTGTTTAAAATATTTGTTTACCAGACTTTCATGAGGATTTATGTTCTGATTATCAGGGAAATTGGTCTATAGCTTTCTTTCTTTGTTTGTTGTGTCCTCATCTAGTTTTAATATCAGGGTAATATCAGATTGTTTGACTGGATGGGCTATTTTCTACTTTACAGGGCAGTTAGAGAAGCACTAGTGTAGTCTGCTTCATGGGGTTGTTAGAGGAACACTGGTGTGGTCTATGCAGCAGGTAGAGGAGCACTGGTGTAGTCTATGCAGCAGGTAAAGGAGCACTAGTGTGGTCTAGGGACAGGTAGAGGAGCACTGGTGTGGTCTAGGGGACAGGTAGGGGAGCACTGGTGTGGTCCGTGGGACAGGTAGGGGAGCACTGGTGTGGTCTATGTGCAGGTAGAGGAGCACTGGTGTGGTCTATGTGCAGGTAGAGGAGCACTGGTGTGGTCTAGGGGACAGGTAGAGGAGCACTGGTGTGGTCTATGTGCAGGTAGAGGAGCACTGGTGTGGTCTAGGGGACAGGTAGGGGAGCACTGGTGTGGTCTATATGCAGGTAGAGGAGTACTGGCGTGGTCTAGGGGACAGGTAGAGGAGCACTGGTGTGGTCTATGTGCAGGTAGAGGAGCACTGGTGTGGTCTAGGGGACAGGTAGAGGAGCACTGGTGTGGTCTAGGGGACAGGTAGAGGAGCACTGGTGTGGTCTAGGGGACAGGTAGGGGAGCACTGGTGTGGTCTATATGCAGGTAGAGGAGCACTGGTGTGGTCTAGGGGACAGGTAGAGGAGCACTGGTGTGGTCTAGGGGACAGGTAGGGGAGCACTGGTGTAGCTCTTTAAAATTTTGGTAGAACTTGGTAGTGAATCTATCTAGTTCTGTGCTTTATTTTACTGGAAGGTTTTATTACTGGATCAATTTTGTTGACATGTGGATCTGTTTAAGTTGTTTATATCTCCTTGATTTGGTTTTTGTAAGTCACATGTGTATGAGTTCAACCATTCCTTCTAGATTTTCCAGTGTTTGGGGACTGTACATTTTCAAAGGATCCCCTAATTATTCTCTGTATTCCATAGGTAACCTTCTATTTTTCATTTCTATTTTTATTATTTTGAATCTTTTTTTCTTTTGGTTAATTTGACTAGGAGTTTGTTAGTCTTTTTTTTTTTTCAAAGAACCAATTCTATTACTAAATTTATGACTTTTTATGATATTTTTGAAAAAGAAAAATTGTCCAGACTTAGTGATAGACTGTTTATAAGTGGTAAATAAATAAAGAAATCAGATATAGTGCCAAGATTTCTAGGCTGGGTTATTAGGAAAATGTGGTGTCATTAACAGAGATAAGGAAATGGAGAAACGAACAGATGGGATGGGATCACTAACAGATGGTTCTGGTGGTTTAGACATATTGAAACTGAAATGATGGGTAACAACCAAATGGAGATGTTACAGGGACAATTAGAAATGCATTGGTGGAGCACAGAGAAGGTGAGAATTGGGTGTGTAGATGTGGGAGTAAACTCTATTAGAGTCTATTAAGCTAAGATAGGGGAGGTAAATATTGCAAGTTTGAGTGCTTAGAAGGCATAACAGAATGAAGACCTTGAATAATATCAAAGGAAATAAAGATATATTTAGAAATGGGAAATTTTTAATATTGGGGGTAAACACAGATAGAGTAACAATGTGGAGGCTTGGGCAGCCACTGGGCTAGAAAGTGGCTGAGTCTAGTACAGAGGTCCATAAAGAGTTGCTTTAGAAGCCATGGGGTCTGGGCTATAATCAGATCAGCAACGCCAGAATCCTAGGAGAAAGGACTAGTGGAAGCCAAATCCAGCAAGTCCAGGTTGGAGCAGGGGTCAAAATCGGATGAGTTGAGGCTGGAGAAATAGCTCAGCAGTTAAGAGCACTCACTGGCTGCTCTTCAGAGGACCCAAGTTTAATTTCTGGAACCTACATCGTGACTTGAAATGGTCAGTAACTCCAGTCCTCGGTGATCTGACAACCTCAGGCACCGGACACACACATGCTACACAGATATACATGCAGACAAAACATCTGTACACATGAAAATGCAAGACGTTCATTTAACTTTGTTTGGGGGGGGGGAAGGAAAGGAAAGGAAAGAAAAAATAACTTTAGTGTCATCCAAAGGGAAATAATCAAGTATATGCACATGCTGAAACAATGCAAGGCCATGACAGAGAACAGGATAGTTCTCCATGACTGCTGGGGAAAGAACCCCACTAACAACATAGACCGGAAGAGTGAGAGGAAGGACCACACAATTGTCAGCCACGTGGAACTGGTTCTGTGTCTGAGGGGGAGGTCTGCCAAACATAGAGGGGTTCTCGAGAAGAGGAACCTGGCAAATGACAATGGAGTCTTACCCTTTGACATGTTGAATTCTGCAAAGATGCCAAGTCATGGAGAAACCAAAAACGAGCAAGCAGAAGTCGTTCATCACTGACCTCTATGAGAGAGCTACCAGCTGAGCATGGATGGTGAGAAAAGCGTTGTAGAGGGAGGGAGATGGTGAGAGATGAGTGAGCGTGCTCTCTGTAACCAATAACTGACCCTTTAAGGACAGCAGGTGTGAATCTTCAATGTCAACTTGATTTGGAATCACCTAGGAGACACCTTTGGACATATCGGTGTAGCTCTGGCATTCCCAAAGAGAGATTTAGTGGAGGTGGGAAGACCCACCCTGAAAGCAGGTGGCCCCACGCCATGGGCTGGCTCCTGAACTGAACATAAAGAGGAAGTAAACGGAGCACCGCTCTGCTTCCTAACTGTGGACCAGGCCTGGCAACCGCTTTGAACGCTCACGATTCCCCATCCCATGAGCCACTGTGGCCCTCAAACGATGAAGCAAAATAGACATTTCCTGCTGGAAGTTGTTTTTATGCCAGGTAATTGGTCACAGCAATGAGAAAAGTTACCACAGAAAGGTAAAATGAAAACTTTGTAGACAAACTGAGATCTGAGTATATTTAAAACTGATGATGTCAGTCAGGGAGCAGGATGGAGAGCTGTGGGCTTATAGACTGTTAGGGCTTGAAACATCTCACAGGCTATCTTTCCTTCTTTATTTTAAAGCTGGGGAAAGTGAAGCCCAAGGGTGAGCCACAGATAAGAGTTTGATTAAACCCAGGCTTCGTCTTGAGCAGCTTACAAACTGCTTTGAATGGCAAGCTCCTTTTCCTAGCAACAGGTGTAAAAGCTTAACAGATTTGTGAGGCTTTATTTCTAATATTATTACCATTATTAATGAACTTCTAAGCCGCCACCATGGTAGTCTCTCCTCTACATGCTCCACACACTGACTTGATCCCTGTAATAACCCTAAGATATGTCCTGTTGCCATGAAGCTCCGAGTTACACAGCCAGAAAGCAAGCGCACTTGGATTTAAAGCAGACACCTGGCTCGTGAATCCAAGCTCTCCAACAGTCACTGCCTCTAGCTCAGGTCACGTGGCTTGCATGATCCAATGCCTTATGTGGGCAAGAGGTGAGAAAACGAGCAACTTTTAGTGCTAGCAGAGAAAGAGGTAGCTCAAGAACACAGGCTTCCTGGTGCCAGGGTTCATTCATTCCTGTCTACAGTGCTGCTGCCCTGGGTGCCCTGCTTACAACTTCCTTAATTAAAAAAAAAAAAAAAAAAAGCTACTGCTTTGGCCAAGGAAATCAGAGCTGAGGCAACACAGAATGAAACTTTTCCAAGGACAAGGCAGGACCTGGGTGCCTAAAGATCAAGCCCATCCCAAGGTACGTTCTGAGCTCTTTCGTTGTATTAGAATTGGACTACATCAAATCTTGCCTGACAAGAGGGAAATAAGGAGTCTGTGGCTAGTTGTCACTCCAGAGCCATTTCACCCAGTGAGAGAGTATTTCACCCAGTTTCCTGGGTGCAGCTCTATTCATGCATGTATCTTTGTGACGGCAGTTCACCGGGAGTGTTCAGAAACATGACACAAGAATTCTAGACTAAGCTGGCTTCCCAGGAGGCTGGCCTGTCCCCCACAGGAACATCTAGGAGTCACGCAACAGCTGTGGAATGCACTGACACATCCTTTCACCTTCTGAGCAAGGTCACTATTTCGAAATATGTGTCCTACTCTGCAGGCTCAGTGGATGAAACAAGGGGGGAATAAAATATGTGGTGAGCATCCGGAAGGGAATACAGGTCAACCACAGGAAGGGAAGTCATCCATCTATTTTCTGAGAGAGATGCCATATTCTTCCTGGCACATTTCCTTGGCATGGATTTTGGCTTCTTAAAAACCAAGTTCTGCTTCCAGGGAGATTTTCTTCAAAGGGACTGACTCAAAGGCTCCACTTGAGACTGTACAGCATACACGATGATGAAGAGGATTACAGATCGACAGCTGCAAATCCAAATGGTCACTGCTCTGCATTTATGCTGCAATAGAACTCATTAGCAGCTTAATGAGAGTTTAAAGATTTTTTTTCTCTGTGCTATTCTGATGATTTAGCACTAATTAGAAACCAAGAGTTCCTTCCCAAGAGCCTAGGGCAGATGAGAGAATACCTTATCCAATTCTCCAAAAAAAAAAAACCACTTAGAGGGAACTTTAGAAGTTGGGTTCTGAATTAAGTATAGAGAAGGATGGAAGGAGGGAGAGGAAGAAAGGAGGGATGGAGCGAGGGAGGGAGGAAAGGAGACCTCATAAAGAGAGCTCACTATCACTACCCGTCAGGGATTTGTGGTTTTCTACATCAAACATAAACAGAACTGAGCTGTTAGACCGGTCACCTTTCCTACTCAATCCTGGCCAGCACACACTGTGTGACTCAGAGCAGGTGACTTAACCCCTCTTAGTTTTCATTGCTTAATGTTAAAATGTTACAGTTGTTAAAATGAGGGTAATGACGGGATTGCCATCACATCGCTATTGTAAAAGTTAAACAAAAGCATTTGTTATTGTTGGATCTTAAATGTCCCCCAAAGGCCACAAGTTGAAGGCTTGGTCAGTGGCTAGTGGCCCTGCTGGGAGGCAATGAAACTTGAGGAGGTGAGGCGTAAGCCCAGAGTTAGGTCATTGGAGGTATGCCTCTGGAAGACAGTGTTAGAGTGTGCCCCCCTCCCCTCCTCCCTCTCTCTCCACAAAGTGAACAGCTGCCCCCTTAATATGCCTGTCACTTACCACAAGTCCCCAGGCAGTGGTTCCAACCGCCATAGACTGAGGCCTCTGAGACGCTGAGGCAGGCTAACCCTTCCCTCCTTTAAGTGGCTTTCAGGTGTAACATGAATTGCTAAGCGGTCTTAATAATAATAATAATAATAATAATAATAATAATAATAAAACAGAGCCAGATATTGAGTTAAAAGCTGAAAGATCAGAGGCCGAGCAGCAAGCCACTAGTTCTTACCCCTACCAAATCCTCCGCCAAAAGAGAGTGAGCCCCTCCCTCCACCCCGCCTTCTCACTTCCTCTCTCCGCCCAGCTCTATCACTTCCTGTCTGTCAACTAGTGGCTAGCCCCTCCTTCTGATTTCCAGGCAAGCTTTATTTGTTAGAGCACAAACAAAGTATCATCACGTTCAGGTACTTTGACATACAGAGCAGTGGGAAGTTAGCACCACGGGTGTCTCAAACTTGTGTAGAACACCCAGTGCATAGTTGGAGCGTTATGTGTTGGATGTTACCTGTTGTTGTCATTTTAAATAATCCAAAGCAGATGATAATCACTTCAGTCAGGAGATCCTTAAAGGTGAAAGTTGGGTTTACAAATATGTACATGCTTTGAAGTAGACAGGCCTCTGGTGAGACTAGAAATTGTCTAAGGCATTTGAAAACGATAGATCTGAAGTTCTCTCGCATTAAGGCTTAATTAATTGCCCTTTTCTCTCCTCAGGGCTCCAGCCCTGCCTACCTGCTGTCTGTCCTCGGCCCACGCATACTACCAACAGGCTCCTCCCTCCACTCTGGTCCTCACGGCCTTCCTACTTAGGGCTGCATCCCCCACTGGGCAACAAGCCCTATGTCAATGACCATTCTTCACACTGAAAGCTCAGGTCATCTCAAAATCTTCCTTTGAAACATGCTCTTCTTGTGCAGAACTTAGGCTACCATTGAGGAACAAAATCAGACTAAAAAAAATGGAACCCAAGTCCAGCCAATTACTTTTCTTTCTTGCATATGCTTCTGCATGTTCTTCACCCACCCAGGAACATCTGGGGGTCAGAGAGGAGAGCTAATAACAGCAGATCCTTCCCTTGAGCTGGCCCAGCCTTCACACGCTACAAATTCCTGTGCTTCCGATTCAGGCAACCCACAGTTATCATTGACTGCATCTTACATGTCAGAACGGAGGGACTCGGGCGACAAGGAGATGTAGCAGTGGGACAGTGAAAGTGGCAGCCCCAACTGGAGCATCCTTCCTCGGGGCCCTCAGGGAAGCAGCTACAGCCTTCAGCCCTGAGCTGTCCCTGACAGTTCCAGGTCCAGGCACACACCTGAGTATCCTAGTTTACCAAGCCAGGTAGGGAGTGTGTGGGATCAGAGTGGAAGGGATGTCAGCATCTTAGTGCTATGACATCTATCCCCAGATTCAACCAGATCTGGTTCCACCTGTCTGCTGTAACTGGGAGTAGAAGCTGGCAATTTCTCTGGGCCTAGTGGGGCTGACTTAAGACACAAAACAGGGGCTAGCTCCACCTGGAAAGAAGCTGCTAAGGTTAGGTGGTCTGTGAAGGAAGGTGGTGTCCTCAGTGAGGGGCTCTGTGTCAGTATCTCCCGTCTTGGCCTCCTGGTCACCCAAAGTTTGTAGTCTGCTCTAAGAGCCTTGCAGTTATCTCCACATAAACCTGAGGCTGTGAAGGCTCCTGCATGGCTAATCTCTGGACGTGGGAACGGGACATATCCGGCCGGCGCCTTCTTCGTTTCTTTGTAAGATAGGTTAGTCTTTGTTCAGCCTCAGAACCCTAGTGATCAGTGCTGGCAGGCCTCCCACCTGATTTGAAATGTTGATGTTCCAACAGTTCCATCATGTATGGTTAAGAGCACACTGTGGACATGCCACCTCACAGACTGCCTACTGGAAGGATCAGCCTGCTACACAATCAGCTAACCATGCAACAGAACCATGTAAGGGCAGCAACAGCAGGAAGCAATGTTCATTGCTCAAACATGTGTCAAGAAGCCTTTGGCCAAACTCTCAGTCTACAGAACCCCCAGGGTAAGGACAGAGTCAGATTCCAAATATGGGACGTTCATGGGACAGTGGAATCCACCATCTCTTCAGCAGACGAGAGGCAGGAAGGAGGTAAAAAGTTTCCTTGAGATTAAAAGATGTGAACATTTCAGCAATCAAACAGGCACGGTGGAGGCAAGCAGACAGGCTCGATGACGTCATAAGCGAGTACCTTTGGTTTCTTAATTTGTCTACACCTACATGTTCACCCGTACAAGGACGATGATACTCTATTTCACAGAGACATTGTGCAGATGAGCTAAAGAAAATGCCAAAACCTCTTTCACATAGAACCTATGCAGATTAAATGTTCATAACCAGCAGGTTTTGATATCTCTGGAGATCTGTGGGGCTGGCCACACTTTGCCTCTGGAACACCCTAGGCCTTCCTGCTCATCCTATCAGTCTCTCTACATATGATACTCAACCTATGGGAAATGTTCTCTCTCCCCACAAAAAAAAAAAAAAAAAAAAAAAAAAAAAAAAAAAATAGCTCCCCTCACATTCACCCTCATCCTGAGATGAGGCTAGAGAGGGAAGCTGCATAACCACATTCAACAAATGTTGATGGGCCCAGTTCAGTGTCCTGGGCCTCCCAGTCAGCACAGACACCAGCACTCACATCTGTCCCTCTGCCTTGGCATTGGTCCACTTGCCAGAGCCCACTCATTCCAACCTCATGCGTGTGGTCCTGTAGAAATCCCACAGAAGTGATATCCACTCATCAGTCCCCTACCAGTGACTGACCAGGAGCTCCCTCACCCCGTGGTGACTGCCTCTGAGGCATGCATGCCATGCTGCTTCCCAGAACTCTGACTCCAC
Organism: Peromyscus maniculatus bairdii; assembly: GCF_049852395.1. NCBI lineage: Eukaryota > Metazoa > Chordata > Mammalia > Rodentia > Cricetidae > Peromyscus > Peromyscus maniculatus. The sequence continues at coordinate 47,093,287 of NC_134860.1, read as the reverse complement.
GTTAAACTTTCCTCACAATGTGCTATGCTAGATGATGCCTCTTTTTTTTTTTTATCTCTTTCTCTTCTCCCAAGTCTCCTCTTCCACCTGCTGCCTACTTTCTAGATTAGCCTCCCAAATGAACCACTTGTTCTAAAAATCTTTGTCTAAGGGAACCTGTACCACCTAAATGGGTCTGGACTCTCCACTGAGAGGGCAGTGGGAAGCTATGTAAGCTCTCCCTGAGTGATAGCTCATCTGAGCTCTGAGGTGGTTGATCCTGCTTTCCCCTGTCCAGGCTAGCTCAAATCCAGACAGCTCAGCAAAAGCCATCTTTGTATTCACCACAGACACTCCTCAGGTGGGTCCTGGTACAGCTAGCTAACTCCATAGCAGCCCTCTCACCTCGTTCTCCACCAAGAATGACAGGCTCAGAAGCTGGGGTCACCTTGGTGACTCAATGCATGTAGCCAGATGGACTACAAAGAACGATCCATTCGTGCCGATTCTGTTTTGGGATGCCTGCAGTCCCAATGTCCAACCCTGCGGTGACATCATGCCAGTAAAAGTGACACGTCTGAAGAAACAGTGTCCGCAACTAGCAGGCTTTGGTATCTCTTGAGAACGATGGGCTGGCCACGTTTTGTCTGCCTGTAGAATACCCTGGATCTGGGGTTATAGCAGCCTTCCTGTTCATCCTTACCAGCACCTTCTCTACATATGACACCCAACATAACCTATGGGAAGTGTCATTTTCTATTTAGCTACCTTCAAATCTGTGCCAGGGGACTCATACCTGAGGAGAAAAAAAAGAAAGAAAGGAAGGAAGGAAGGAAAGGAAGGAAGGAAGAAAGGAAGGAAAGGAAGGAAGGAAGGAAAGGAAGGAAGGAAGGAAGGAAGGAAGGAAGGAAGGAAGGAAGGAAGGAAGGAAGGAAGGAAGGAAGGAAGGAAGGAAGGAAGGAAGGAAAACACGTTGTCACACTATTCTGGTAAAGAGAATCCCAAACCCTCTGCCTTGCTGTGCTGTTCCAAGCTGATGTAACTTATTGTCATTTAAGAGGAGGGAACCTCAACTGAGAAAATTCCTCCACAAGACTGGGCTGTAAGCAAGACTGTAGAGCGTTTCCTTAACTAGTGATTAGTGGGAGAGGGCCCAGCCCGCTGTGGGTGGTGCCATCTCCTAGGCTGGTAGTCTCAGGTTCTATAAGAAAGCAGGCTGAGCAAGCCAGGGGGAGCAAGCCAGTAAGCATCACCCTTCCATTGCCTCTGCATCAACTTCTGCCTCTAGGTTCCTGCTCTGTTTGAGTTCCTGTCTTAACTTCCTTCCGTGATAATGTGGAAGTATAAGTCAGATAAACCCTTTCCCCCTCAAATAGCTTTTGGCCATGGTGTCATCACAGCAATGATAACCTAAGACCGCTTGCCCATATGCAAGCAGCTCTTCCATGAGCAGGCTGAGGAGATCCAGATATGACAACAAATAGCAAGAACAGGAAGCTGGACCAATTATCAACGAGGCTTTGTGCACAGCACTTGGGGATACTCAAGGGTCCAAATTGATATTATGATAAGAAAAAGTCCTTGAAGACAAATTCCTCAGTAGAACTTGAAGCGCGCTCACACACACCCTGCAACATTTCCACGTAGCATATTTTGCTTTCTCATGAGAGGCAGATGGCATAAGTAGATGGGGCCTGTTGTTCTAGCCATCCATAGGTAAAGGCAGATACTCTAAGATCTGTCATCTTTCCTGGGCTTTAGGTTGGTAGCAAGGAAGCAAGCTGAAGATCAGCAAATCTTCTGCTTAATAGTGATGCAGATTGGCTCTCTGTTTACAAAACAAAAACAGGTAGCATGTTTCCCTCCGGAGCCCCCAAAGAGATCACAGAGTTAGAATTGGGTGTCGTCATGGAGACATAAATTCTGCCCCTAATAATAAATAAATAAAATAATTATTAGCATCAGAGCAGTCAGAATACTGTGCCAGCAGCAGCTCTGCCACAGAGAATGGAAGCTCCTGTTCTTCCTGCAGCGCCCAGTGCCCCAGGTCAGGTGGGGGCTCTAAGCACCGGCCTAAGAACGACCCTGCCATAGCACTAAGCATGGCTCTAAGAACACCACTGCCATCCAGAGGGCAAGAGCAGGGAGTGTGGCCTACTGGCCCTGCCCGGCATTACACTTAATGAGAAATAAGTGGAGCAAAGGAAAGAACGGGAGAGGAAACCTTCTAAGGCAGGTTGCACATATTCTGTCCTCTAAACTTTACATCAGCCTTGTTTTGTTTTGTTCTTAAAGGCTTTCTTAGAGCCGAGTGACCTCCTTTCTTGGGTTAGTCCTGATGCCAGTGTGTTTTTAAAACACATGGTTGACAGGTGGAAACTTCTGGAATTCCTCTTCCTAGCACTGACCAGAGTGACAGTCAATGATGACAACTGAAGCCTTTCTCTGGACCACACAGCCCACCCTGAACCTAGGGACACCTGACACATCACACTTGTATCCACTCTGCCATTGTCTCTCCTGGAAGCTAAAAGCTCACATCTCCACTGATAGGAACATACTTAAATTGAAAGAGAGGGAGACAGGGAAGAAAAGGAAGGGAGGAAAGAAAGGAAGAGGTTTTTCTAAAGACATATTTAAAGGTATCATAAGTAAAGGTTAATATTCCCAATGAAGAAAAACATGCAACAATTCTTTCATCCAAGTAAATCCCTTAGTAAATTCCTTTTGAGGAATTTATCCCCTGACTGCACATCACGTGGTCACCTGATTTTAATATTGAACTCAATGAAAGATGCTGATTTTAGTCAGCTGTGCTCTTTTAGCCGTCTCCACGAGAAGCCTCGGCATGCTGTTTTGGTTGAACACTTTTCAAACCAAGTGGGTCTTGGCTACATTGTCACCTTGCAGCCAACGCATAGATAAATATAGGGAGATGCCATCACTGGCAGGGACATTAAGGCTGGGGTCGTGCATCAGCCCTGCTTAGCTGGCAACCAAATGCATAATTCACATTGCTGCAAAGCCTCTTGTGATTGCTTATCCATTACAGATCAATTGCAAGAGAGGCTGTCAGTTTATTAGAGTGTAATTTAGGAATCCTACAAGCATTTGGGATTTACACTCTATTGACTGAATGTACAATAATTAATCTGTGTATGAAATTAAGTACAACCCTAAGGAATATTTATGTGCAGGTTGTCTTAAATTCTGAGGACTTCTGTAAAAATCACATGCCAAAGGAGCACAAGGCAGTTTAACAAGCCTGGCTTGAGACAGCAACCACTCTATCCTAAGACTATTACCTGAGCGTGAGTCATGTGCTTCATATCCTTGACTCTCTGTATCACGTTCTACACCACAGATCCAACCACGGATCAATGGAGGAATAGTTTAAACAAAAAGTATGAATGTGTGAAGATAATTTCCTGTCATTCCATAAACAATACAGTAAAATTCCTCTTCATATAGCATGACAATGTATTTGGTATTACAAGTAGTTTAAAGCATGCAGGATGACCAAGGTAGATGGGGGATATTTGCAGGTTAAATGTAAATACTTTGCAGTTATTACATTTATCATTTATGTACGTGTGTGTTTGTTGTGTGTGTGTGTGTATATGCATGTGTGCGCATGTGTGTGTGTACAAGTGCATGTGCATATGTGAACAGTGAGTGTCATGACATGCATACATGTGTATGAAGATCAGAGAACAACTTTCAGGACTTGGTGTTCTGCTTCCAGCCTGTGGGTCTCTGTAATCAAACTCAGATCCTTGGTCTTGACAAGTGCTCTTATCCTTGGAACCATCTTGCCAGTCCATTTTGCAATTTTTTTATAAGGGACTTACAGACCGCCAATTTTGGTCCTTCACCTAATCTCCAGTAGGCAACTACATTCAATATCCAACTGTGGTTACCTATGGCTCATTTGCTCAATATTAGATTATCTACACTTTAATTTTACTCCCTATTAATAAACCATGCCAGTAAGTGATCGTCTGGTTTCCTCCATGCTACTGCTGTAGCAGTGTCCTGTTTGAGTCAGATAGTAGTTTGTAGGGTTCCTGCAAATAAATCTAACATTTTCATCCTGGGCATATCCCTTCTCTTAGCAAAGGGTGGGGCCAAGAGAGTGACTGACTCAGGGAAGCTCATCAGGAGGAGGACAAGGGGATCAAGTCTCAGTCCGGGGGACAGAGCAACATGACATTTTCATCCAAGAAAATCTCTTGCTGCCTCTAACTTGCTTGCAGGTCCTTGGAATTCTTTAAGGAAAAACTCACTCCCCACCCCCACCCCCTTCGATCTGATACCCAGCTCACACTTAAAGCTCTGGATCTTGTTTCTTGTCATTTGAATGTAAATGTAAACTTCTTAGGCAGCAGGAAAACCCAGATATCTCATTATAAGCATGCATTGAATTTCTCTAGATTCTAAATTACTAAACAAGATTGCTTAACAACTTTGCCCCAAGGCTAGTTGGAGTGAACCAAGAACAAAAGCTAAGATTTCTTTCTGAGAAAAGCAACTAACTTCATAGCTAGGCTCACTGTGTCTTAAAGGAGGGTGCCCCAACACTCTGAGTTGGTACCAAGGTTGCTCCTGTATCCTCCTGGCAGGAATGAACAGACTTTTAAAAGACACTTTTTAGTTACCTCTTACCTTCGATGTAAATGGAAACATCATGTGAAGCCCCGCCCCCGAAGACTGATGTGGAGGGTAAAGAGCAGAGTGACATTCACTCCTTTGTTCCTCTTCCTAATATGGCCACGTTGGATAAATCCCCTTTTTCTGCTTTTGGCTTTTTGCTTATTGAGTATGAGTGTCCAGTCCACCTTGTTAGGGCTGTCAGGGCCCAGGCTCTGACTCTCCGAACTCCTGAACTTCCTTGGGAACCTCCAGGTCATAGTGCCTGGCAAGCTGTGCCAGGCCAGGAGCCTTGATTGTACACCTTCAAGAATAGCACATTTGGTTCTTGCTTCCGGCTTCTTCCCATCCTCCCCTAAGACCTCACCACCCTCTCTTCTCTCTGTGCACTTCATCTTAGTCATTGTTACTCTGGCCGGGTACGGTGTAATCCCAGCACTTGGGAAGAAGGAAGCGTGTGACGTCAGCGTGGGCTACATAATGCACTCAAGGCCACTCCAGGCTACCCAACAAGACCCTGTCCCAGAAAACAAACTGACAGGGCTGTGCAGATATCTCCATCAGTAAGGTACTTGCTGGGCATCCACGAGGACCTGAGTTTATCCTCACAACCCATATGCAAAGCCAAGCACGGCAGTGCACACTTGTAACACCAGCGCTGGAGAGGTAGAGACCGGCAGGTCCTTGCTGGGGCTTGCTGGCTGGCCAACCTTAATGAAGCAGGTCAGCGGGAAAGACACCCTGTCTCAAAAAAAGAACAAGGCGGATGGTGTCCTGAGGAATAGCACTCAAGGTGGACCTCTGGCCTCCACATGAACCCACACACACACACACAGTCACATACACTCATAAACATGAACACAAGAAAAGAAAAGAACAGCCAAGAAAACAGTAAATATTTGCTCTGGGTATAGCTTTAGAAGAAATGAATCCTTTCTGGGTCTCTTTGTTTTCCCAGTCCCTGTAGATACACCTACAATGCAATCCCTACACGTAAGGCTCTGGGAAAATTGAAGAGAGGGCAAAAAGATTGTAGGAGCCAGAGGAAAGCTGCGGCGGATAGTGTCTTCTAAACACGGTGGGGCAGCCGCATCATGAAGTCTCGGCAGTGTGGTCGCCCAGACGAGGCTTGCACAATGCAGCACCAGATGACAGGCCAGGTGGGTGAGGGATGTTTCACAAAGCCCCACACCTAACAACTGGCGGCTGCCAAGAGAGGAAGATCAGGTTTTTTCAAGAATGAGTTCCCTGATGTTCCCAAGTGGTCAGATCTAAACATATGTATACACAAGCAACATTAAATGGACTCAATAGGATGGATGGATGGATAGATGACAGATAGACAGATGATAGACAGATAATAGATAAATAGATAGATGATAGAAAATAGGTTTATAGATTTATAGATGTATAAAACAATATTAATTTATGAAGAGGTTATGAGTTTAAAAAGGGAATAGCATGGGAGGACTTGTAGAGGGGAAGGAATGAGAAATGATCTAAATACAGTATTCATGTATGAAATTACCAAAATAAAATTTTTAATTAAAAAATTTATAAATTCAAAATATCACTTCCTATTTATAAATTCTGTTGTAAGTAATCCATATTTTATCATATTTACTCATAATAATGTATGTTCATAACCATCCTGGAACTGGGGAGAGATTATTATAAAGTATCCTAAATAGTTTGGAGACATTTAGGCTTTGGAAGATGAGACCTTATTGGTTGTAGTATTAAGGCAACTCCACGTAGTTAAAAGAGAGGTTTATTTTGTGGGGTAACTTACAAGTAAAGGGGTAGGTTACAGGGTCTGGGAAAGGTGTAGCACAGACCAGCGGTGTTCTCTGGAGAACTCTGCTTAATCTACCTCCAGCGTCCATGATACAGGAACCAAGAGAGCCAGCACATCTGGATCTCGGGTCTTAAAGGCTCCTGTCTTGGCCTCACCTCATAGTCATGACAGTTACCGAAGCCTCAATGGGGGTAGTACTTCCAGGTCAAAGCTGGAACAGCTACCCACTACAGGACCTCTTTAATGTGCTCCCACTCTTTCGGTTAAGAAATTGCATCTTATTTTTAACCCTGTAGCTGAAACTCAGTGACAATTTTTATTTCCCACTATTATTCTAAGATCATGCATATGACTTTTTTATAATAGTTTTTGTTTTTTTGAGACAGGGTTATACTGGCTGTCCTAGAGCTCGCTATGTAGGACAGATGGCCTCAAATTCACAGAGAATGCTTGCCTCTGCCTCTTGAGTGCTGGAATTAAAGGTGTTCACCTGCCATGCTTGGCTTTAAGTAATAATTTTTAAATACTGCCATTTCTAGTCAATAAAATCAATGAATTTGCCCTCATTTATCCTCATTGGTGTTTTCTCTATCCTTAGGTATGAGGTCTGTAGACAGGAACTTGTCTGTTTCAATGGCGTCTAACCTGTGGGCTAGAAGGACTAGTCTGCATATGTGGACATGTAGCAACACTGGCCTAGGAGGAAGAGAACAGAGGCTGATGCCAGGTGTTATTCTAAGGGCTATAGATGGAACCAATTGATTCATTCTTCATGAGGTCTTATCAGTAACCCCACTTTTCAGGTCAGGACAGTAAATGATTTGTAATAGTCACAAAGCTTGGAAGTAGCACCTTGGTCTCTTTATTTAATCATTTCTGCAACTGACCAGCTTCCTCAAATAAGGCTCGTATTCTCTACAGATGCAGCTTCTCAAAATTAAATAACAATAAGGCAAAAAATGAGAACTAAATCCTTCGTAATAACTATCAGGACTTTCCAATCACCATGTTAGCCTTTTGGCCAATGGATTTCATAACATGGAGAACATTTTTAATTCTCCTATGGAGTTAGAAATGCCAAAAATGCCAGGCAGTGCTGGAGCAGGCCTTTAATCCCAGCACTCCGTAGGCAGAGGCTGGAGACCTTTGAGTTTGAGGCCAGCCTGGTGTATAGAACAAGTCCCAGGACAGCCAGGGCTACACAGAGAAATTCTGTCTTGAAAAACAAAAGAGAAAAAAATGCCAAAAGTACCTGTAATCTATGGTTATGAACAAATCAACTTGAAAGTGAGTCTCACTCTGAGTAAAGAACTGAAATAAAAATTAGCCATAATCCCATCACTCAAAAATCCCATCACTGTTCAACACATTAGTGTATTTCCTTCTGTTTTCTTTCCTACAAAAAAAAAAAAAAACATAGCCGGGTGGTGGTGGCACACGCCTTTAATCTCAGCATAGGTAGGCAGATCTCTAGATCTCTGTGAGTTTGAGGCCAGCCTGGGCTACAGAGTGAGTTCCAGGAAAGGTGCCAAAGCTACACAGAGAAACCCTGTCTCGAAAGAAAAAAAAAAAAACATAATAAATAGGCTCTGTTTGAAAAGTTTTTATTTATTTAGACTACTTCTTTAAGAAATTTGTTCCTTCGTTCCTGGCAGGGAGGAGGAGGAGGAATTCTATTGTCTCTCCATTGTCCTACAATGTACTCACAATCCTTCCAATGTAGTCAAGCCATTGACAGAAAAATTAAGTGAAGCATTATCCACCCTCCTGTTTCTTTTCTTAATTGGAAGACATTCTCTAGTTAAAACTATAGGTTAACAATGCCCTGGTTCATTAGCATCTGTCCTCTGATTTCCAAGGACAGCTCTTCTCAGCCGTTATCTTCCCAAAGCGTCTGCTGTGAGGACGGTGGTTCTCAGACTCTAAGCCCTGCTCTGCATCTCTGTTCGCAGGCTGGGGTTGGGCAGTCATTTAATGATCAACAGAGCGTCTGCCTCTACCACTAGAATAACCAGGTCAATGTTTAACTGCATTCTTTAGTTCTGGAATGGCAAAGTAGAAGTTGAAGGGAAGTCTCCATGGAAACCGGCCTCCCAGGAAGTGGCCAGAGAAGTTAGTGTCGGGGGACAGAACTGGAAAGATGTCATGAAGGAAACACCTGTTTTGGTAAGCTGGGGTAAACTGAAACTACTGAACTAAATCACACTCCATAAAGGCCCCCCACGACCCCCCTCCATCATGATTTTTTTCTGAATATCTTCAAGGAAAATGGGCCTGGGCCGCTCCAAGCCTCACCCTCGGGTGATCAAAGTCACACCTTTACAAAGCCAAGAAGCAGAGATTCCCTCAGCTGGCCCTGTGTTCTATGCATTAAATCGGAACCTAGAAGAAAAGAGCTCATACCCATTCTCGAGACTGCAGGGTCAAAAGCAAGCTCTGGAAGGACTGCTACCACCTCTTCGAGAAACCTGGTATGGAAGACATCCTGCAGGTATACCACGAGCGAACATGAGACATGCATGCCTAGGACTCAGGAGAGCTGCGGCACATTTACCTGTCTCCGTGATCTCTGAAAGCTTAGATGATTGAGATGCAGGAGAATGTTTTTCAGTGAGGACTGACTGACTGTCTGCTGAGTGACTTCCAGTGTGTTCGAATGCTTGTGTCAATTCCAGATTTAAAAAAAAAAAAAAAAAAAAAAAAAAAACTTTTAAATAAGAAGGAAAGCAGTCTGGTCTCAGCTTAGTCTGGAGTGATTTCAATGTGGCCTCCATTAGGCCACTGAGATCACACAGATGTGACAGACGGTGGCAACTGTGCTCCACTTGGGTTCTGAATTGAAGTCATTATCTCCAGAGAGACTGAATGCATCAGGCTTTGTAGTTTTGAGAGCAGCACGTTAGGAGTAAACCTCTCCCGTGTGAATTTTGAAACCAGCCCAAACAAAATCAATTTACCACATGAGGGAGAGTAGATGAGTCACCTTCCTAACCCCATGTTCTTCAGGATTGTCACAGAATTAAGGGAATTTTTCCCATGGGGGTGGGGGGGATGGGGGAGAGCTGTGAGCTGAAATGGCTGCAGGTTGCAGGTTGTTCGTGGATATTTTTTATGACATGTAAAATGTTTTCTGATGACAATCGTGATAACTAAACAGATGTGCTAACTTGGGATGAAAAAATTCATACTGATGTGTGTCATCTGGCACACATTCCATATATTTGAATCAGCTTTTCTCTTCTTCACATTCCGCATCAGTAACAAAACTGGGTTGTCCTTCCCAGATGACTCTGTCTCAGATGACCCTGTATGTCTTTAGCTGCCAGATCTTCTTGGGGAGATTTTCATGGTTACTTTCTGTACAGGTAAAATATTGAGTAGTGTTGACTAATACGGCTTTTTTAATGTTCTTCACTATGAATGATAATTTCCTTCTTAATGACATTGATTCCCCTTTTTTGGTTGCTTTGGTTTTTTGTCTGCTGTCAGTGTCTCACTGCATAACCCTGGGTTGGCCTTGAACTTTCCATGTAGCCTAGACTGGCTTTGAACTCACAGAGTCCTGCCTGCCTTTGCCTCACAAGTGCTAGGATTAAAGGCATGCAGTTTTATCCTCTTCTGAGTTCTAAGGTTTTGGTAACTAGGTGGCAAATGCTGATTTGGGTACTTTGGAGTCCCAACTGAAAAAATGATACTTGAAAGACAAAAGTCACATTCGTTATAAATAACAAGGGATGAAAAACATTCTCTATAAATACTGACTGTACCAAAAGCATTCTGAGAGCTGGTTTTAGGGGCCCATGTTCTAGCCCCAGCCCCACTAAACATATCACACAACCTTAGACAAGTTACTTCTCAGTTTTGTTTGCCTATGTTCAGAAGTAGAAGTCAGTGTCTGGGACGGCCTTTGCCTTATGGGGCAGTCCAACTAAAAACAGGATGATATCACTCACGTCATATAAAGGTGAGGAGTACTGAAGTTTCTAGGAGGAAAAAATGCTTTAAACAATTTAGATTTTAAAACCCAATTGATGGTGGTAGAGTTTCTGTCCTGCTCAATGTATGCCATAATCTGAAAGAAAGAAAAACAAAAAGTCACAGAGTCCATTCTCTTCAAAGCTGGAGACGGCAAAGCTTCACAGAGGTCACTCAGATGTCTTAAGAAAACTTAAGCACAAGTGTCAGAATGTGTTTTGACTGTTCTAAGAGAAGGCCAAGGACACCGTGCAGTTTGCTCCCGGCAGCACTCTTGAGTGGCGCAGTGAATCAAGCCAAGCGCAGCGTGTGTGGGGAGGGGCTCACCATCTGATTCTCAGCAGAGCAACTCTGTAGCCCTGGCTTGTTGTATAGAGAAGGAAGAGTGCCATGTTGCATCCCACAGCAAACTGGGGACTGCCCCCTGTTAATTTCCTATTTACCTGAAAAGATAATGTATTTTCATTTCTTATTTTTTTATTTCCTTTATTTTGGGGGAGATTTCATGGTATTTAACTAGTGGGCTGAGACAGAGCTCAAAGGTAGAGCTGAGTCTAGTGTAGGTGAAACCCTGGGTATTTGATCTCCGGTACAGGAAGTGTGGGGGAGTCATAAGACTAATCAGCAGGTTTCTGTTTTCTTTTTTTTTTTTTTTTTTTTTTTTTTTTTTTTTTTTTTTTGGTTTTTCGAGACAGGGTTTCTCTGTGTAGCTTTGCGCCTTTCCTAGAGCTCACTTGGTAGCCCAGGCTGGCCTCGAACTCACAGAGATCCTCCTGGCTCTGCCTCCCGAGTGCTGGGATTAAAGGCGTGCGCCACCAACGCCCGGCTAGGTTTCTGTTTTCTAAGCTAAATTATGTGTTTGAGTAGTACCTGTGGTCACTACATAGCTAATTTTGCAACTGTTTTTTAAAAAAAAAAATCAACCTGAGGAGTGGGATGAGAAAAGAAGAAAGCAGACTAAAATGTTCACTTACATTCATGTAAGGACCCTGCTTTACATGTCTGTTGTAGGATCTCTGTACACTGTGTGAAAATGTATTGCTGTGACTGGTGTAATAAAAAAGCTGAATGGCCAAATAGCTAGGCAGGAGATGTAGGCGGGACTTCCGGGCAGAGAGAGAACTCTGGGAAGAAGGCAGAGTCGCCAGCCAGACATGGAGAAGAGACAGGAGGTACAAGAAGAAAGAGAGGTAATGCCACGTGGCAGAACATAGATTTTAAAATATGGGTTAAGTTATAAGAGCTAGTTGAGACAAGCCTAAGCTAAAGGCCAAGCTTTCATAGTTAATAGTAAGTTGATGGGTCATTATTTTCTGGCTGGCAATCCAAGGATAGTCCAACAAGGAAGCTTGCTACGTATGTCTCATCTTTGCATTTGACTAGTGTGTTAGGCATGAGTAAGTGAAGATACAAAATTATGTAGATGATGACTACTAAACAGTGATCAGCCTGGATACTGAATTTGACAATAAATTTATTCTAATGATTTATTATTGCCTCCCCCCATCCTTCAAGTATCCAGGCCCATGTATCTTGACATCCCACTGAAAAATGAAGAATCAAGCATTATCAAAAGGCATCCACCCCGAAGAATTCAAGTAAGATGAATTTTAAAGTCTTCTTAAGGAACTTTTTTGCGTTAATGCTAATATCTTTTTATCTATAATCATAAAAGAACCTTAAATACCTCGCTAATGGAAACACTGTTACAAAGAATGTTGACAGTTGCAAAGACCATAGTATTAGAATTTCCTTTAGCAACTGACGTCACTTTTGTGGCTCACTACCCAAAAAAATATGCTAACAAAGATTTAGCTAGATATTTAAAGGACCCAAATCTGGCATTCAGTTGAGAGAGTATTTGAAAATCACAACAACTACCACTTCTATTCAAGTCAAACACCATACTAGGCCACTTGATCTTTGTCATTCATCTAGTCCTTTAGCCCAACATAAGAAAATGTCATCTTTGTTTTCTACATATGGTTCAGAGTGAAGGAACCTGCCAAAAGACCCACTGGAACTCTTAGCCAGGTCTCTGATACGTCTAACCATCAGTGTAAGATACCTCTAACTCCCCCGACTCCATCCTTTAAACATCCTAGATGCTACAAGCAGTTGTTGAAGTCAGGGAGACTGGGGCCAGATATGGTGGTGCACACCTTTAATCCTAACACCCAGGAGGCAGATGCAAGCAGATCTCTGTGAGTTCAGGGCCAGCCAGGGCTACATCCTGAGACCCTGTCTAAAAGAGAAGAAACAGGGGGGATTAGGGACATCAGAGGAAGAATTTTTTATGCATAGCATAAATTCTAATAAGATATCTCATCCTAGAAAAGGAAAGAGATCAGAGTGAGTTCTTGGAAATGAACATCAGACAACAGAAAGCATGGGCTCTCTGTGAGCAGAGAGAAGTAACCAGCCAAACCCTGCCTGCTCCACAGTTCACCTAGATGCTCAGGCCAGTTCCGGGGCTAATGGAGCTCTTTGTTGAAGACTGTTTCTGTTTCAGCCTGGTCTTATTTACTTGTCTTCTTTGGAAGCTCAAGATTACTACTCAAAGTGGTTATCATTTTTAGTTCCAAAAGAGCACTTCTTGTAAAATATTCGAAAGTGCAAAAATATTTAGTTCAAGAAAAATAAAGGGTAAATGTAATAAATCTATGTCTAATATAAAACGGTGAGCACATCTCTAGCTTAGCTGAGCCACCCTAAAGCTGGCTTTATTCTTAAACTAAATGTGTTCCTTCAAAGGAGTATTATTATATGTCCCTGTGAAGCCCTGATACTCATTGGCTCAAACAGAAGAAATCACTACAACCAGAGAAATATGTCTGTGTTGCACCCTCTAGTCCACAGAATAATTTTAATACTTACCAACTCTAAATAAGTTAAAGTTAGGTTTTGATTCCCCTGAGTTCAAAAAGAGGACTTGGAGATTTCAGAGTCTGGCACCATTCTCCACACAGCAGCAAAGCACCATAAGAATAAAGAATCAAGACACATTATCTGATTGCAATGACCAGGCTTTAAGCAATCTTACATCTTCAGCCACTGACATGTGCCACATCAAAGTCTAGGAGTGAGTGAATGAAAGGAGGCTCATCCTGCTAGAGGGGAAGCACACTGAGTGTACAGATATCAGTGTGCTTCGTTCTAAGGATACAGGGACTTTTTGTTGACCCCAAGAGCCAGGATACACTAGATTTAGCAAAGCTCTGGAAAGCAGAACTCTAGGTAGCTCGCTTGAGCTCTGTACACCTGCCTTAATTTTCCCCAAAGATCAGCTTTCTCTGTTCCTCGGGCCACCCTAAACTTGAATCTTATATATCCAATCAAATGGACAGAGTGGCCTGACCATGGCTGGGATTCCAGATTCCTGTGGAGGAAAGATCTTATTGGCTCAGCTTTGCTAATGATTCTAGCTCTAATCCAATGAGTGGGGAGCAGAAGACATTCTTGCACTGTAGAAACGTGGGCCGAGGAGTCACCCTGTAGGTTCTGGAGTCAGCTCCCAGAGAAAAGGGAAATCACTAGGAACTTGGCAGACACTCCCAAAGATATCATCTATAATTATCTTCACAAATGAGGCTCGGCACATTTTCCACCACAAATGGGTTTTTGAGAGAATAATAAATGCTGGGTTCCCATGACAGGCTAATTAATAGCCTGATCTCTGCCAAAGAAAATTCTAAAAGTATTTTTAATTATTAAACCAAACCTAATTGCATCCTAAATAATTTGAGTTGCATATTTGGCGCTCTCCACTTCCTGAACATCTCTACTCCTCAAGCAGAGAGGACCTCTTCCTGGAGGTGAGAACTGAGCCTCTCTGCCTGGAGCTCTTAATCAATAGTGCACCCCCTGCTCATGCTGTGTAGAAGAGTTGATCAGCAGCACACACACACACCCCGCCTGCCCACCTTCTCCTCTGACCATGCAGCCTAATAGGAATGCCCTCCTACTACCCCCTCCCCCCCACACACACAATGTTGGCCCACCTAATCCAGCTGGATAATTCTGAGTTCCAGAGATGTGTTCAAATTTCAGCATCTCTCTGAGGTTCACTTGAACAACCTATTAACCATTGCAAACCCCATCCCAGCAGTCCTGATTCCCTCAGGCCTTCTCTATTCTCTTCCCCTGGACACTATTTTCCAAAGATATTAAGAATCCCTAATTCTAATATGTAAAATCCAAAATGCTCCAAAATCCAGTTTTATCTGAACACTGACATTACCACAGGAGAAAAATTCCACACCTGATCCCGTGTACTGGTTTGCTACCCAAACAGCAAAAACACTGTGTAAAATTACCTTCAGCTAGCACACCTAGCAAACACATGAAACAAGTGTTTAACTTGGGTCCCATTCCCAAGACATCTCATTACATACATGCAAATATTTGAAAATCCAAAATAAGACCCCAAATTTGAAACACTACTACTAGTTCCAAGAATTTCAAGTAAAGGATACTCAGCATATATAATGTATGCTGTAGGATTTTGATAAGTACTGGCAAAGTCCCCAAAGACACAGGTGGCACACTGAAATCATAGCAATTCGGGAAAGTTTTCTTTGTAACTATCCTGCAAGGAAGTTTGGTTAAGAAAAACAGCCAAAGATATTTCAGAAACTGTTAGAGGTGGCTAATGGGTAACCAGGCCAAGGCAAGAGGAGAGATTTCTGGAGCCTGAAAGGAAAAAGCCAGGTAGAGAAAGTTGCACTGAGAACAAGAGTGAACCTCCATGGAGGGACAGTCCCCCCATACCACCTTGTGAAGAGCTGGAAGCCCAAATACATGACCTCATCATCATCCCCTTCCTATTGGCTACATCCCATAGGAAGCCGGAGGCAAGGGAGCTGGGCATGGGTACAGGCAGAGGACAGGTGGCTAGTGGATGAGAAGATCTGGAGAGACCAACAGAAGATACCTGGCACCATAGCGTTCAATTTCACGCATTTACCTCATGCTAAGACTTTATCACTGCTGAGTGTTAGATTTAATGGATTTTTGTCCTCATTTATTAAAACAATCACATCCACCCACACACAGAGATGTGTCTGCCCACATAAAAATAAACAACCCCATGAGCTTTCTTTTCCCTAGTTGATAGAGTGTGAATTTTATAATGCTGAACCACGCTTGCATTTCTGGAAGAGACTGGACTTGGTCCTAAAGTATCTAAGTGTACACATTGCTGAGCTGGATTTCCAAAGGCTTTATTTATCTGCTTTAACGAGTTGAGATGGATCTACACTTTTCTAATACACTTTTACACCAGCTTTGCCACTAAGATTGAATCAGTCTTGTAAAAGGAAGAGATTTCTCGTTCTTCTTTTCCAAAACATTTATTATAGAGCAGGAATTCTCTATTCTCCTAACATTTTGTAAAACATGCCTCCACTACTATTTTTAGACTCTTGGACTTTTAAGGGAAGTGATCATTTTTCCTACTAGCTTAATTTCTTTATAGTTCTGCGTTTGACTTGGATATCTTATTCTTCCTGGCTGTTTCTTGGAAATTATCCAGTTAACACAAAGCATTAGAATTTATTGCTACGAAGTCTTCTCCATATTCAACACTTTGCTAAGTCGTATGAAATGAATCTTCCAACTTACAGTGTGAAGTGTGTGTGTGTGTGAGTGTGTGTGTTGGCTAAAGATTGGTGTTGGGTTTCTTCTTTAATGACCCTCCTTTGTATTTATTGACAAGGAGTCTCTCCCTGAACCTGGAGTTCACCAATACAGAGTTCAGACAGTTTGTCCTGAGAATCCCATTTCTAGCTCTCAAGGTCTCACACTTTTGTGATGAGCATTTTATCCACTGAGCCATCTCCCCAGCCCCAGACACCTTATTTCACGTTTTCAGTGCTGAGAATTGAACCCATGGCCTCATACATGCTAAAAGAACATGCTTTACTACTCAGCTCTACCCCAGGCCTCCTTTCATATGTAGCAAGGTGGATAACTCAGCCCTGATCTCAAGCTGTGAGCCTAGATCTTCCATGGAGCGTTTCCTGATCCCCTTTATCCAAGATAAATAACTCACAGACTTCACCTGCCCCAATGTCTTATGGATCAGCTCCCCACAAATGTTTGCATTTCTGTTCTGTTTTCTGATCTAGGGAAATATTTGCCTTGTACTGAAAGCCAAATCATGTCATGTTGGCTTCATTTTTTGTCTTTCATGGACAACTGTTGGGAACAAAGAATGTTACTGAAACGAAACTGCATTGCAAGGACTTGATCAGAAATTCTTTCTCGGCCTTAAGTTGTCTTGGTGATCACCTACATAAAGCTGTCAGAGAACACATTCTCCACTTATCAGAGTCTAAAGACACACTCTTAAGTCATTGTGCCAAACAAATGTTATGCTTTCTTTGGGTTGCTCTGACCCACCTTCCTTTTCTTACTAATAAACAAAAGTAGCCTTTCCTAGGTTAGTGTTCATCACCAAGTGCAGATATTTGTGGTGCGTGGATGGCTTATTTTCCATCCCCAAAGCCGTAGCACATACTCCAACTGATGATATTGATCATGTGTTGAACAGCCAAGTAATTCATAAATCTTAAGACAAATAAGATATTTCCTAATATTAAAAATGAGAACGTGCCACCCTACCACTTCTCTAAGCAGTTCCTTCCAGCGTGTTTCCTCTGCAAGGGAA
This sequence comes from Peromyscus maniculatus bairdii, assembly GCF_049852395.1. Classification (NCBI taxonomy): domain Eukaryota; kingdom Metazoa; phylum Chordata; class Mammalia; order Rodentia; family Cricetidae; genus Peromyscus; species Peromyscus maniculatus. The sequence continues at coordinate 47,076,215 of NC_134860.1, read as the reverse complement.
AAAGCAAGGAATCTCCCTACCACTGTAGGGCAAGGGGTGTGCAAGAGAACCCAGGATTCTGAACATCACTCGGCTGGCATATTTAAACGAAGCTAGCTTTCCCAACCATTTTTTCTGTGCTCGGCTTCTCGGGGCCAAACTCTGTGTGGACAGAAAAGCCACTTGCAGTGTCGCTTGCTGCCATCTAGTGGCTCTGTACAGAGACCGGGCGGTCGTGTTCTGTTCTCAGAAAATTGTCTGGAGCGTTCTCACCAGTATCTACTCTTTAACCGTTATCAGAAACGTGAGTTTAAATGGAAGGCTGAGAATAAAGAAAAGGAGCCTGCCGTGACTCAGACATTCATACTGTCAAACCAAAAATCTGGTCCAAAGACTATTTTTTAAATGACTCAAGGATCTGGGCTTCTTCAGACTGGGTGTTCATACTGCACACAAAACCTTCTATAGTGTACTCTCCGTGCAGTCCTCTTGTTCATCTGTGGCAATGTGGGACCACTCCAGACCCCCCAACAGAACGATTTCAACCGAATCCTCAGTGTCTCTGGGGGAGCTCTGAAAACTATCTACTCCCAAGACATACCCCAGACCTGGGGACTCCGCAGCTCCAGCGAAATTCTGCAAGATTTTGTTTCACAATGTGAGGGCATTCTGAGGATCAAGCATCTGCAGGGCAATTAGGTGGAGAACCTGGCTCGAGACTGGGTATACATCAGAGATGAATCATAGTCATGCCACTGCCCAGTTGGGCATTAAGCTTTCTAAAATGAGGACCCTCGTGATTTATACACCGGGTTCACCTGAGAACAAGTGATGGTACATTTACTCCTGCACATAATATGGAACAATAGCTATGCAGCCGGACAGACTTGTGCATGCACAAATCCTGAAGACTGGCCCATGTGGAGGAGACCCAGACCCCACCCCCAGCTGTCATAGACTCTTCCTCCCGTGGGTGTCTGGGAGTCTCCCCTGTTCCTGGGCCTCTCCCTCCAGCATCCTGACACAATCAACTGCTCCCTCCTCAAGTAGCGTCTTTCACACCCTGAACAACTGAAAAGGCAGGGGACAACCAAGCTTCCCTTCCTGTGTTAGTCACTTCTCATTGCTTCTCTGCTGGATTGAGGTACAGGGCCAGGCCTCATGGGAATGGTCTCATAGTCACCACTGATTACTACCGAGGAGTCTGGAAATGCTGCTCTGCTGAGACTAGGATAGACAGCCAGTGTTGTTCATTTTTTCACTCTTTTAGGGAGCCTGCCACCCAGCTCCCAAATAAATCACACACGGAGGCTTATTCTTAATTATGAATGCCCGGCCTTAGCTTGCCTTGTTTCCTTAACTTTAAATTAGCCCTGTCTACCATTTGCCTCTGGGCTTTTCCCATTCTCTTACTTCTGTAACTCTTACTCTTACTCCGTGGCTGGCTGGATGTGTGGCTGGGTGGCTGACCCCTGATGTCCTCCCCTTCTCTGGCTCCTTCTAGATCTCCCTCTCCAGATTTCTCCCTCTATATATACTCCCTGCCTGCCAGCCCCGCCTATCCTTTCTCCTGCCTCGCCATTGGCCGTTCAGTTCTTTATTAGACCATCAGGTGTGTTAGACAGGCCCAGTAACACAGCATCACAGAGTTAAACAAATGCAACCTGAACAAAAGTAGCACACCTTAAAATAATACTCTCCAACAAGCCAGTTCTTGCCTCAAACACAGACAGACTGCCTGGATGTGAAGAACTCAGCTGTCACCCTGAGTGAACAAACTCTGCAGACCCCCCCACCCCCACACACACATGCACGTCAACGTGAGGAGACCAGCTTTGTCTCCCATGGTCAGCTTGTAGAGCCCAGTGTTCTCTGAGGTGAAGGAAGGCTAGGCTGTGGGCCAGGCAAGACTGAGTGGGTAAAGCGCATGCAGTGCAGACTTTGGATACCCAACACCCACACAAAAAATCTAAAACCCCAGGTCTGGAAGTACTCAGTTATGACAGTGCCCGTCCATAACCCCAGGAAGACTGGGGCGGGAGGAGTTGTGAAAAGAGATGTTCCCAGGGGCTCACTGCCTAGCCATCTAGTGGAAACCGTTAGTCACAAGTTCAGTGAGAGACCCTGCCTCACATAAAATACAAATAAAAATAGCCTTGAGAGCTGTCTAAGACACCAGACATCAACCCTTGCTCTCTACATGTGCACACACGAATGGGTGTACCCACACATACATGTACAACAGAGAGAGAAGGAAAGAGGCGAGTTAGACAAACCCATGGAAATAGTTCTGCTCAGTTTTAGTGACCCTTTCAAGTTCCGATAAAATGTCTCCCCCAAAGCCTACCCCCTGCTAGAAAAAGATGGTCCTATCATTTGTTAACACTTTGCACTTTCCTTTTGAGTGTGTCTTGTCACTCATGATTAGTGAGGGAGCGTCTCTAGAGACCTTCAAAATATGTCACTTCCTAAGCACTGGGACACTCAGCTTGGCGGTCAAGGGAAGATAGGTGTGTCTCCGGTGTCGAATCTCTACTGCTCTAAGACCCCAGCTATTGGGTGACTTTGAACATGGCCCATCAGTACAGGAGAAAAAGTGCTCAATTCTCTGACCAATATTTTGATTAATAACTCACTGGAAACGGTGTGATAGAACAGTAAAGAACCCCAGAGGTCAAAAAGCCTTTCTCACAGGAAACAACTGTGATACTGTGGGAGCCACCTTCTCTGCGCATGCCCAGGAGGAAGTTCAGCTTCCACAGAGTGCTCAGGTAGTTAAATGTCTCTGCTTTTGTGCTTCATCATGTCACGGCATGAGGGACGCTGAATACTCTAAATATTGGACTTCTAGAAGCTCGAGCCCATTGACCTGCCACAAGTCATTACCTCTGAGCGACTCCTGAGCCAGCAAGAAGCCAGAACAAGACACAAAGCAAAGGTGAGCTGTGGCAGTTCCTGGCTGGGGGAGCGGGGGAGCCTGGGGGAGTCACTCTTTTCATGTTTCCCCTTCACACAGGAGTTCAAAGGCGAAGCAGACAGTTCAGTCCTTGGCAGGTAGAATGTTTGAAGCTTCAGCGCTTGCCCATGCCTGCCTCCAACTGGCAAGTGCTCTTCACTCTTGGAAGAGGCCAGGCTCTGTTTGCTTTGTGGCGCAAACAGAGCTATGTAGATGAAAGGGGGATTTTACATGGAAACCAATGATTCTAAAGGTTTTTTAAATCTGCGGTGGAGGCAAGCCAGCATGGCTCTTCCCTTCACCTCTCCCGAGTTTCGCACTCCCTCTGCTCTGACTCCAGGGAAGATCTTATTAGAAGTTGTTCCTGACTTCTGGGCCACAACCTCCATCAAAATGTAATCCCAGGAAAGGTCTTCTGTTAGCTTTGTCCTGCTGAGTAAAAATGAAAGCTGTTAGTCGGGGTCACTTTCATACCCCGTCCTGACTCATCCTGGAGCCAGCCAGACACTGCTGTGTGGCCGGGTAAGGGACACCTGAGCGCTGTAGGTCCTTGAGTTCATGTTTAAGGCGCTGACAGTGGGGACATCCTCCCCCGGCCTTCCTGCACTATCCCACACATTGTCCACAGAGCCGCACAAAGGGCTGTCATCAACTCTCTCCTTTACCTCTGGACAACAGCAAGTGACAAACGAAACTATCTTCACCTCTGCTCGTCCTCAATAGCCACCTTGACTGTGCCACTGAATTTTGGGACAAACTAAGGGGAGACCACCAGACACAGAAGCAGTCGCTTCAAATCCCCCCTCACCGGCCATGCTCCCTTGGGCATGTATTCAAATGTGAAAATATACTGTAGAGAAATAGGTTCTACTGAACCACCTCCTCTTACTGCACAGCCAGTCGGTCAATGATAGAAGACACAGGAAGAGAAAGGAAGGTCTCATCAGACCAGGACACCTTTCTAGACAGATAGTAAAAGCATCTGTTGGCAGGGGAAATGGACTGTTGTCAACGTGAGATTATCAAAATGAAATTGTTAAAAACCCTCGAATCCAAAACCCTGCAAAGACCCTTAAAACACTATCAGCTACACGGCAGAGTGCCACTTCATTCTCTGACAGCTACACAAACGACTTGTCAGGGACACAGCTGCAGTGTACTTTCACCAAGACAGGAGACCGGCTACAGATTACCAGGGATTAAGATCTCCTGCTCCAAGAAGGGTTGAAGGCAGTAAATTACCATTTCCCCATCCATACTAATAAATATATCATCTTTCATAGCAGGAACTTGAGAAGAAAATGCAGCTTCCAATGTACACTTCTGGGAAGAGACAGTATTTACATAAGATGAAAATGCTGGAGATAAACCATAAGAGACAGGAGGTAAAGAGAAGGGGGTCATGTTTACCAAATTTGGAGGGTACCGTCACTGTCCTGCCGAGTCCAGTCTGTTCTCAGCAACAGAGCAGAAGCTGCCACTGCCTGAGCTGGGAAAAACAGGAAGATGACCTTTTGTCCCAAGCCTTGATGAGTCTTTTTTTTTTCACTTCTCTACAATATTAGATCTGTGCTTCAAGCATCTCTCTCTCCCTCCCTCCCTCTCTCTCTCTCTCTCTCTCTCCCTCTCCTCTCTCGATTATTTCTTTATTTTGTGAGGGAGAGAGCACATACACATGCCACAGTACACGTCTAGAGGTCACAGGCTAATTTTTAGTAGTAGGTTGTTTTTTTTTTTTTTCCATCATATGGGTTCCGGTTATCAAACTCAAATTTGCCAGGCTTTGCAGCAAGCTCCCTTAGCCACTGGGTCATCTCACTGGTCCCTCAAGTGTCCCTTTTTCTTTGTCTCTTTGGTTTGTTTTTTAAGAAAGAGTCTCGCTATATAGCCCTGGCTGGCCTGGAACTCACTGTGTGGGCCAAGATGACCTTCTGCCTCCTGAATGTTAGGATTAAAGATGTGCAAAAGCCTAGCTTGTGTCTCTTGTAATAACCTTTGACCTTCCAGCTGTAGCCAGAAAATAAGGTAAATAATATTTCTTTCTTGGTTTAGTAGGAGAGGGGATCGAGGTCAGTCTTTATTCTGATACACAGGCCTCTCCCTATTAACTCATGCCATAGAATTTGCTAGTGAGAAACACCTTGTACTAGGCACACTTGTATCCATGCTTGGGGGAGGGGGGGCTGTAGAGGAGGACTACCACAAGGTCTAGGCCAGCCTGGGTGACACAGAAAGTTTCAGGACAGCCGAGCTATGGAATGTAACCCTGTTTCCAAAAGAAGAAACAGGCAAGGCTTTTGTCTTCGTCCATTTCTGCTGCTATAAGAGAATACCAGAGATGTGGTAATTAATAAAGATGATGTCTGAGCTAGGGTTTCCATCGCTGTGAAGAGACACATGACCATGCAATTCTTATAAAGGGAAAGCATTTCACTGGAGTGGCTACTTACAGTTCAGAGGTTCAGTCCATTATCATCATGGTGGGACATTGGCAGCATGTGAGCAGACATGGTGCTGGAGAAGGAGCTGAATGTCCTACATCTTGACTTGATGGCAACAGGAAGTGGTCTCAGACACGGGGTGGTATCTTGAGCATGTATGAGACCTCAAACCCCAACTCCACAGCGACACACTTCCTCCAACAAGGCCACACCCACTCCAGCAAGGCCACACCCACTCCAACTAGGCCACACCCACTCCAACTAGGCCACGCCTCCTAATAGAGCCACTCCCTCTGGCGGCCGTTTTCTTTCAACCCCCCCAGATGATAAATATATTGCTCATTGTTCTGGGGGCGGGGGAGTCTAAGACTGAGATACCGGTAGTTGATAAGAGGTGGCGCAACACAGCAGAGGACATGGTAGGCGACAATGTTCATGAGAGTGAGGAGTCGGGAGCCAGAGCAAACCAAGGCAGTCAAGGCAGCCTTTATAACTCACCAGGGATAACTAGCCTCTCCTGGGATAACAGTTTCACTCTGTCCTAAGGGCGAAACCCTCACCACCCGAACTTCTCTTTAAAAAAAAACAAAAAACCCACCTACAAATTAGCATAAGAATCGGGAGGGTCATGTTTCCAACCTAAGAATTTGGGAGGACACCTTTCTCCAGGAAGGCTCTGCCACTGTCATACCCCGAGCCCCCCACCCCCTCTAAGGAACCAGCCTGTAGTTCTATCCTCTGCAATTCCAAAACCTCACCTACAGACAGAGGCTGACGGGGACCCTCGTTTCCTTGATCCACGCCTCTGTAAGCCAGTGAGCATGCTCGTCTGTCTCCTGACAAGCCTCGGAATAAAGGTGCCACAGAACGTGATGAGAACAAAACCATCCCAATGTGTTCAAGGGTGGCCAGGTCTGTGAACTGTCCATGCTTTTGTTGTGGCTGCGTTTGTTCTGGAGAAGACAGTTTGGGAGACTATTAACCACTTCCACCTTATCATTTCAGGCCCAAATGAAGTTGCACAGTCTTCAGAGTAAAGCGAGACTTGATATGCAAAAGCTGAAGGACCATAACGGCAATAAAATCACCGAGAGCATGCCCAGGAGCAAGCACTATGACGTTGTCACCATACTGCCTGATGAAACCGTGAACAGACACCCAGGTGGGTACTGTCATTTCTTTAGGAAAACCTTTCACGTGTTGTTTCGGTTCGGTTTGGGGTTCAGTTATTGCTTTAAGACAGGCTTTTATGTAGCTCAGGGTAGCCTCAGACTCACTATGTTCTCAAAGATGACCTTGAACTTCCGATGCTCCTGCCTCCACCTCCCAAGCACTGGATTGCACCACTATGTCCAGTTTGTTTATGTCAAGCTAGATATCAAGCCCGGGGCTTCGTAAACATGCCAGGCAAACACTCCACCAATATACCTATATCCCCAGCTCCTTAATTTTGCTTTGAGACAGAGTCAAACTTGAACTCAGTATCCTCCTGCCTCAGCTTCTTGAGCACTGAGATGCAAACAGATTTGAAACTTCATCAAATAAATATCCATAATGGGCAGGGGAAGGAAAGTGAGGGGACAGCAAACAGATGTCACTGAGGGGACGTTTGATGTCTTAGAATAAGACATAAGAAATGGCATGCTGCATTGTGTTTTGCATCTCTGAGAGAAAAAGACAAAAAAGCTTTTAAGCTCTGCATAGAGGTCTTTCCTCTTGTAGATTCTAAGTGCTTTGCAGGCACTCATAAGACAGGCTCACAGCATCTCTTACTGTCAGAGAGAGGCTCTGATAGATGCATGAAGTTTCCTGTGCTCACAGGCACATTTATGTAATATACATCAACCCCTTATCCCTCGAGCACCCTTTGCCCTGTGTGTAGTTCAGCCTTCGTGGATACCCATGAATGCTACAGTGAATCTAGCACCCCTACCCTCTCCACCTGGCTCCTGCTTCATCCACCATCTGTATGGAGGAGGCCTTCATACCCCATGTCACTTGGACCAGAGCTCCATCCCCAGCCCCATAAGCTGAACTTCTAGAAGCACTGTGCTGATGCAGAGTGACCTCATGGAAAGCATCTGGCCACATCACTCTCCTGCTTAGAAAACAATTGCCAGGACTGGAGAGCTGACTCAGTGGTCCAGAGTGCTTACCATCCCTCCAGAGGACCAAGTTTGCTTCCCAGAACCCATGGAGGGTGGCTCAAAACTGCCTGCAACTCCGGCTCCGGGGTATCTGGTGCCCTCTTCTAGCATCCTACAAAACCTGTACACACATGCCCTATAAGCACATAAGCACAAACTCATAAGTAAAAATAAATCTTTAAAAAAAAATGCAGCCAAACTTCTATCATAACAGGGGGTCCCAGGTCTTTCCGAATCTGGTCACTGCCTATGTTCTCATTTCATCTCCTGCTGCTCCACACTCCAGCCTCGAGTTGTTCTGGGCTTTCCAACAGATATCCTCATCCACAACCTGTCTGCTACGCTGCCCACCAACTGGAATGCTCATTAAGTTTTCCCAGTGTGAGTTCTCCCAGGAGAACGCTGCATGTGTCCTGTATTGTTCACACACAGAGGTTGCTGTGCCGGGGAGGAGGGGGGGAACCCCACATCAGTAGGGCTGACCATGGTGGAGCTGCAGCAATGGCAAGTGAGCTCTAAGATGCAGAATCACCTGCTGAAGGAGATGCTGTCCCCACTCCAAAGAACAAGGGTCTGAACGCATCAATAAGTTAACTAAACAAAAGGCAGAGTCACTGAAAATCAGCTTGAAATCAGCTTGGGGCATCCATTTAACCTACGTCCCAGTCTCAGATAGAGACAGGCTTTGTTGTCAAATAAACAACATTTGCAACTGAAAAAAAATATTGACAAAACAACGAAGGAAAAGGGGCTCCCTAGAGCTAAGCACTCCAAGTCATCACCTGAGAACGAGCCTAATACATTGGCAAAGGCTGGGAGGGACCCAGGAGGGACTGAAGACAAGGGTTTTCCATTGCTTTCCTGAAGCTTTCTAAAGAGGCTTCACTCTACTCCAGCTGTGGTTTGCTGATCTCTCTCTCTCTCTCTCTCTCTCTCTCTCTCTCTCTCTCTCTCTCTCTCTCTCTCTCTCTTTCTCTCGCCTAAACCTGTAATCCCAGTTCTTGATCACCATGAGTTCCTTGGATGGCATAGTGACTTCCAGGCCAACCTGGACTCCACACTGAGACCCTATCTCAAAAGCAGACCAAGCAGCCGGTCATGTGATCTGTCCTGGAAGCACCGTCTCTCACAACAGGATATCCAAGAAGAGTCCCAGTGAGGATCCAGTATTAATCCTTACTGTAGCCAGAGGCCTCAAACCAGACCAATGACTCATTGCAATGAACATTTGCATATAAAGATGTATGGACTAAAGGGTATACTGTGTGACTCACTGTGACACACTACAGCTTCCATGGCAAGATTTTTTTTTTTGTCTTTATTTTATTAGGGAGGGAGAGTTGCAAGGGAAGATGAGTGGGATGCATGATGTGAAATCCACAAAGAATCAATAAAAAGTTTCTTAAAAAATATAAAGTTGAAGAAATTTTTTTTTTTTTAATGAGATCACTATTAATTAGGATCTCATGGAGGGAGATGTCTGCAGGCAATTAGCCTTGCCAGCTGCTGAAATTGCTAGAAATGGAAATCCACGGCTTACTTTTCTGGTTGCTCTAACAAAATTGCCCACAAGAACTCTGTAGAAGGAAGAGTTTGTTGTGGTGCACAGTTCCAAGATATAGTTCATTATGGCAGGAAAGGCACGGTGGCAGGGGTGAGAGGTTGGTCACATCGTGTCTGCAGCCAGGAAGCAGGTAGAGATGGAAACTGACCCAACAGCTTGCTTCCTTCTCGGTCCTCTCGACCCAGTCTGGAACCCCAGCCAATGGGATGGTGCCACCCACGTTTGGGGTATGTCTTCCCTCTGGAAGCACACTTGCAGGTGTACCCAGAGGTGTGTCTCCTAGGTGATTCCAAATCCAGTCAAGTTGACAATGGGAATTGTCACAAGAAGTGAAGTATCGCCACACATTGCTTTGATGATGGAGAGATTGTGGGTCACAAAGTTGGCCGTTCTCCCCATTGCTTCCATTCTTGCTGCACAGCCCCACAGGCAGGAGCTTACAGGGATGATATAATACTATAATATATAACACAGTATTGAGTTCTTCCTATATGAATCAAAAGAGGTCAGGATTATTCGCCTGTTTCATATATAAGGAGACCAGATCCAGAAAGGACGGGTTCATGCACAAGGTCACAGCCAGATAGTGTTCTCAGGATGCCTTACCCCAGAGGCTTCACACTTGACTACTCTTGCCACAGGTTCTAGCAAAGACTCCTTGCCCATCACAGAGAACCTCTTGGACTACTTTCCCTGTCTTCCAAAAGCATTTCACTTTGCTTTCTCTTGTGAGTGGGATAGAGCCAAGCTCAGACACAGACCTGAGCATCCTGGTAGTCAGGGTCTGGCAATGCAGACACCTCTGTTCCAGCCTTCACTGATTTAATGGTGTGTCCACCATTTTTTTTTTGTTTCTCTCTGGAAGACAGGATGAGAAGTTTAGCCTCTAGTGAGACAGAAGGCAAGCTCTATTTTCTGCTGCCTCTTTAAAACAAAACTACCTTTAAATTTTTGGTTTATATATTCACATGATAAATCACACATATAGTCATATAAAATAATTAAGTACAACATACATACAGTGAGCATCACTCTTTTTGGTGTACAATTCTGTGAGTTTTACTATTTTCATGTGGCCCCTGCCCTTTCCAGAGGCATGACTTGGATACAGTTGGAGAAAGTCACAGAAATTGGGATCAAAGTCCGTCCCTGAGCCCCAACAGTACACTCTCTCCTGACAGAAGGCACATTCTCCTGTTCCTAGAGCAGGGTCTGACAAACCATAGATTTTTCTGCATTGTTTCATTTTTTAAAGAGAAAATTTAAGTATATTTATTGCTTCACTCCTGTGACCCTGTCTCTCTAGGTCCGTAAAATGGGGATAAATAGTATCAGTCAAAGTAGAGTTCATGTAAAGTTAATCTCATGCTGTGGATATCACTCTGTATGCTGTAAATGTGTTGCTTTGATTGGTTAAAAATGAAGTGCTGATTGGCTAGTAGCCAGGCAGGAAGTATAGGCAGGACAAGCAGAGAGATTTCTGGGAACAAGAAGACTGAGTCAGGAGTCGCCAGCCAGACACAGAGGAAGCAAGATGTGAAGGCAGAACTGAGAAAAGGTACCAAGCCACGTGGCTAAACATAAATAAGAATTATGGGTTAATTTAAGTGTAAGAACTAGTTAATAGTTAGCCTGAGCCATTAGGCCATACAGTTTTAATTAATATAAGCCTCTGTGTGTTTATTTGGGTCTGAGTGGCTGCAGGCCTGGCCAGGACTGGAGAAAATTCCAGCTACAATCTCATTTGTATAGAAGCCCAAGTCAGGGCTAGGGAGATTGCTACACTGAGAAAGTGTTTGCCCCATGAGCTTGAGGACCTGAGTTTGGATCTTTAGTACACGCATAAAAAGCCAAGTCATGGCAGCATGCATCTACAATCCCAGTTTTAGAGAGGCGGAGATGGGGGAACCCTTGAGGCTTGCTAGCCAAACCAAGCCAGCCAACCCAGTGAGCTCTGGGCTCAGTGAGAGGCCCTGACTCAACACATAAGATGGAGAGCAACTGACAAGACACTTGTCCTAAGCCTCCGTCGTCCACATGCACCTGTGCACATAGAGTCTTCCCCATCTCCAGTGTGCATAACATAAGCTGTGAGGTTCAGGCAATACATAGGAATGTGCGTAAAACCAAAGGGAGAAGGATGGAACTGTCGCCTCACTGAAGCAACAAAATACCTGAGAGAAGCAACTTAAGGGAGCAGGTGTTTATTCTGGCTCACGGTTTCAGGTAGTGAAGTCCAGTAGGGAAAGTGTGGTGTCAAGAGTAGGAGGCAGCTGGCTACACTTCATCCAGCTGGGAAGTAGAGGGCTCAGTAGACGCAGCTCACTTTCTCTTTCATTTGGTTCAGGAGCCCAGCCTATGCATGGGTACCACGTTCAGGGTGGGTCTTCCCACCTCAATTAACCTAGTTGACAATCCCTCCTGGGCATGCTCAGAGGCAAGTGGTTTTTAGAATCACCCAAGATAACAGCCAACATTAACCATCACAATGTCTTATACTAAAACAACCATATCTTTCAGAAAATGTCACCCTAAATCTATCATTTCAGTATCACCTTCATAATTCTAATCTTCTCTATCCACCCACACTATTTAACTACTAAATCAATAAATTTTTTGAAAATATATAGCTTTGTCTTTAAACTACTGTGATGTTATAGTGTCATAAAGTGGTGGTTTTTTTGTTTTGTTTTGTTTTTCAAGACAGGGTTTTTCTGTGTAGTTTTTGGTGGCTGTCCTGGATCTCACTCTGTAGCCCAGGCTGGCCTTGAACTCACAGAGATCCACCTGGCTCTGCCTCCCAAGTGCTAGGATTAAAGGCATGGGTCACCGCCACTCATGATAGATTTTTCTAAAACACATATTATAAAGCATAGAACTGTCAAAGATTCTTCATGCTGATTGCTGTACTATTTAAATCACTCATTTCCTCCACACACATCAGCATATATTGGCTTCCCCTTTAAAAAAAAAAAACTTTAAAAAGGTTAATCCTGGAGCTTTATATACTGACTTCTGTTGGACCCACCCAAAATCCATTTAGGTTTCTAAAGGTCATGATTGTTTTAATTTTTATTGTTTTCGAGTCTATAAGCCATAGACCATGGAACATCAACAACAATGTTGTTATATCTAGCTCAGATGCCCTCAAGCTTCAGTGCTATGTACCCAGAACTGTGTGCATGGTCCCCTATTGGTGAGAAAGGCTGGTTTTCAAGGATGAAACTGAGGGTGTGCATTTGCATCACGTACAACATTAGACTGGGACGGTCATGGCACAAAGAACGTTGTGGGACTTAAGCTACTGTTCATAGTATATTAGACCCCACCACTAGTAGACATTTTCTTCCCGTTTCAAAGTTCTGCTTCTAGTTAGACATTGTAGAAATTTCTCTTCTCAGTGATGCCTCTTGCAGTGCTCAGCTCATTTTCAGAACAGAGATGACTGACAAGTTTAAGCTCCAATAATGAAGTATTTCCCAGGTCGCCATTACTCCTCATTTCCTAAAATTCTCTGATTACTCATTGGCTCATTCATTTATTTGTTTTGCTAATGACAAAAGTCTAGAGATGTGGTTTTGTTTTTCTGGCTTTGTTTGTTTGTTTTGAGACAGACCTCACATATCTGAGTGTGCATCAATGGATGACCTGAACTTCTGGTCCTCTTGCCTCCTCCACCTCTTGACTTCTAGGAACACAGGCATCTGCCACCACCCCATGTTTCGTGCAGTCTGTATAGTGCTTGCTGATTGTGTGTGCTGATCAAGCACTCTACCAACTGAGCTCTACTCCTTTCCCTGATTTTCAGATGGTTCAGCTGAAAGCAATATTGTGGCAAAATGTTGTGGAGGAGAAGTTGGAAATCTAGGTTTGTTTTACTAGTCTTGTTACTTTTAGATGATTAAATAAAATTCAAATAACAGCTAAAAATTAGTATTTACAGAGATAACAGTCAATGTATATGTGTTTGTTGTAGTTAAAAACAATGAATAGGGCTGAAGAGATGGCTCAGAGGTTAAGAACATTGGCTGTTCTTCCAGAGGTCCTGAGTTCAATTCCCAGCACCCACATGGTGGCTCACAGCCATCTGTAATGAGATCTGGTGCCCTCTTCTGGCCTGCAAGCAGAATACTATATACATAATAAATAAATGAATCTTAAAAAAAGAATGAATAATCTCAATGTTGTACAAAGGAAAACCAGAACAAAACAAAAGAGCAAAGGAATTCTTTTTGCAAAAAGGTGTGCCAATCCAACCTGGTCTAGCAGGCACACTGGTACAGGAAGTGCTCAGGGTTTTATTCCAACACAGGTAGTGACTGTGTCTTTTCCCCATTGGCTGGGGGCCAACCTCCCAGTCTTTTGAAATTGGCTAGTTTTGAAAGATTTGTAAAAAGGAAATGAAGGGAAGTGGGAAGGGATGGGGTGCTTAAGTCACTTAAATCCAAGAATTTTATGTAAACAACAGTTTTAACAGTATGGGGGGGGTGGGGTAGGAAGATTTAAACATTTTCATAATAGAGATAGGGAAGAAAAAAAGATTTTAATTCCTGTGGCAAACAACAGTTTTACAGTGTTTACAGAAAAGGCTAATATTTTTCTTCCAGTATTAACGTCAAGTAGATTATTCTATGATAATAAGAGCACTTTAAATAATCAATCTTTAGGAGACAGTAAAAGGACTTTTGCTCTTTTACAGGAAATCCACGGGATGAAAAGTTCGTGGAATATCACACAGAGAATGACTATTGTGTCCGGAAAATTGGCAAAATGGAAGCATGGCTCCGTGAACAAGCAGCCCAAGGACCGCTTTTCTGTGACAGCTCTAGCTCTGACTCAGACGAGCCTGAGAAAGATCCAAAGAGACCACAAGCACTAGTGAGGACCAGGACAGAGAGGGTCCCACTTTATGATGAGTTTTATGACAGAGAATGAGAAAACTACACACTACTCCAGATAGGACACCGAATGGTATGTCGGTTTCTCTGTTTTCATCAAAGTCATTCCTGTTCGCGCATGAAGTACTGAGGGAAGGAACTTAACGTTGGTACAGTGAAAGGATGTCATCTGGAGCCTTGTGGCTAATGGGTTTGTCATGTATGCTATAAGTCTAGGCCTTAAAACTAAGGGGCTCAAACAAAGGTCATTTGATTGTCTTACTTTTCCGTGGGTAGCTGGGCTCAGTGAGGATGTTCTGCTGATCTCTTCACATAGCTTATGTAATTTGACATCAGATGGCAGCTGAGACTAGAGTCACATAGAGGCTGAGCTAGAACTCAAGACAACTGAAATTTGATCATGTTCCATCCAGTCTGAGTCTCTTAACAGTCTGTGCAGCAAGGTAGTACATTTTCCCTTTAAACCAGTCCAATGTTTCTAACATCAAATATTCCAGCTGGAGGAAGCTGGAAGACACAGAATTGACAGGTGTCTAGTCATTGAACCCGCCCTAAACCACTTCCACCATATCCTATCAGTTAATGCAAGTCACAGGACAATTGCTAGCAAAGGAAAAGTCTACACAAGGGGACAGGTACCTGTGCATCCTGGAGGTCATCAACACCACCACACATTTCAAAGCTTGGAACTGGTTTTGTCTTTAGAAGCAAGGTGGTAGCCTTCAATCCCAGCACTCAGGAGACAGAGGCAGGTGGATCTCTGTGTCCAAGGCCAGCCTGGCCTACAGTGTGAGTTCTAGGACAGCCAGTGCTACACAGAGAAACCCAGACTTGGTGAGGAAGCGAGGAGTTTAAGAGGCATGGTGGCAACATGCATGTAATCCCAGCACTGGAGAGGCTGAGTCAGGAGAATCATGAATTCAAGACTAGCCTGGGCTATATGACAGAAGCCTGCCTCAATCAATTGATCACCAATAAAGGCAAATTAAATTCTATAAAAATAGATGAGAGTATATTGTATATTTAAAAAGTTAGTTTTTAAAGAAACATCACCGTGATGCTATAGGAGACACTAAGAACATTTAGGGCTACTTTTTAGATAAGTTGCCCATATAGCAAGGGCTCAAGAAAGAGGTAAATAAAGCCAGGTGTGAAAAGTAATTGTGGAATTAAAGCTCCAAATTAAGACTTCACATAATCTACAAATGGTTTTAAGCATTTCAATTTTTGATAATTTAGTAAAAGTTTAAAATAAATCAAAATAAAAACACCTTTTAAAGCCTTCAGTAGGAAATTTCCCAAAAGAAAAAACTAGAGGAAAGCACACCTGAGTGTGGTATTCAGTCTCTTCAAACAGGTTGCTAAGAAGACCAAAGCCTGTCAGGATGACCTCATGTCCTCTAACAATGGAGAGTTATGGGTCTTTTATTGTAATTCCTTTCTGTACTTCCTTTTCTGTACTTTGGACAAGAAGCTAATCTGTACCAAAAGATAATTATCAATACTAGGTTGTTTGCCCACCAGCCTTCTCCCATCAGAGGATATGCAAATTCAAAATACCTCTGATGTCTTCATGTTTAAAGGGTACCTGGAAACCTTAAAAGGAAGAGAAACTCCCAGTGTTCAAGATAGTGGCACCAGGGACGAGAGAGACGGTTTAGCAGCCAAGATCTCTTGTTACTCTTACAAAGGACCCAGGTTGTGTTCCCAACACCCACAGGGCAGTTCACAACTATCTGTAACTCCAGTCCCAGAGGATCTGATGCCATCTTCTGACCTTTGCAGGCACTGCATGCATGTGGTACATGGACATACTTTCAGGCAAAACATTCATACACAATGAAAATAAATAAATCTTAAAAAAAAAAAAAAGTAGCACCAACATGTTGTCTAGACTCTGCTCTGTCACACAAAATTAGACAAAACTTCTTTCTACAAACTCCCTATGCCATGACTTCCACTAGAGCGTGGACCACAACCTCTTCCTGTATTACTAATACCTGCACTGTCCAACTTGACATCTGGCACAGATTTCATTATCAGATGTTTGTGAATTACCCAATTTACGTGTTGAGTTGCCTTGTCAGATGGGAGACACTTGTATCTCCCCAGCTCTGCATTTGCTCACAGTCCCTTCATTTCTCAAGACTTACATCATCCACAAGCTTCATTATATGTAAAGAGGCTTCTCAGAAGTTCTTGGAATGTGAGCATCTAAGTGGATGACCTCAGTCAGACACCATTGCGAGGTCCAGAAGATATACCATTTGCTGATGAAGACCCATAGCTCCAAGTATTTTCCAAAACCACATCAGAATGTGTTCAATGCAAGGAGAACCAATCACACTGCCTTCTGTGTGAGAGTTGATTTGCTTGCCCTAGAACTCTTCCTTGGTCAGTTTCTATCCAGAATCTGAAAAGGATAATGGCTATAATGTGCATGGACTATTCATGTGTGCGCCAGGCACTCTTCGGTGCTTAACATGATTGATCCTCGCAGAAGTTTTGTGAGCCAGCATTAACATTTCCATCTAACAAGGACACGGGGCACAAAGGGGCTCAGTGAAGTGCCAGAGTCATCCAGCAGAACTTCCCTTCAGGCTTGATCATTGTTTACTGATAGTCCACTGATAGGCCCTTCCCTTCTTTACCAAATTTACTTCTAAGAACTCAAATGGTGACCAGCATCCCATACTTTTTTCTATTCCCTGGTTTTGTTTTGGTATTTTATTTTGTTTTGAAAGTAGAGGAGCACATTGGAAATGAAAAGTACTCTATGGGAGATTTTTTTAGAGGAAGGAAGAATGGCCTGATAGAATGTGATCACAGGGAAGGCTCAAAGTACCTGCAGAGAGTTGAGACAAATACAAATTCTACTGTGTCATTGGGCCTGGAAGTAGCTGGGTAAGCACTGTCCACCCCAACCCCTCAGCCCCATCCCAGACATAATGGCCATGATTGGGAACAGCAGTGCTGGGTGCTGGCCCCAGGTTAGAAACACCTGTTGCATGATCAAAATGCTAACAGCCATCAAGATTTAGGAGCCCTCCTTTTGTTTTAGAGATGGTATTCAGATACTGTGTTGTAGTGGGTTACTTATTGTTAATAAGTATTTTAATTCTCAAATATGTCCCATCATAACATTCATTCATTCATGGGGAGTGAATGTGCAGGCCGTGACACACATGTGGATGATCCAAGACAACTTTCAGAATTTAGCTATCTCTGTCTGTGCATGTTCTGAGGGCTGAGCTCGGGTTGTTAGGAAAGGCATTTGCCACTGAGCCTATCAGCAGCTGGTTTCGCTGGGCCTCTAGATTTTATACAGATGAATCTAATGTTTAAAATATAGAATGACTAGGATTGAAAATAAAATCACAGATACCACAGTATAAATGTTTAACATCTATCTAAAGCAACAATTTCTCTGATTGATTTTTTGAAGCCACAGACAGGAGGCCCAGAGCTCTACAAACAATGGGAGAAATGAGCATTTGCTACTGACAGCCTGAGCACATCAGTCCTATAATACATCCTGAATCTGTTCTGGCCAAGCTACATCCTTCATAGACATAGCTGCTGTTGCTGCTGCTGAAAATTGTAACATCCAGCTGGAGGCAAAGCTGTCAGTTCCCTACAACTGAAAAAAAAAATCGAGATTTGGAAAGAAAAAGGCTTTGTCTATAATATGCATATATACATATATATGGAATATTTAGATATTCCTTCTTGTTTTGAAGTTTTCATGAGAAAGCTGTCTCTTTTGCATAGTTTGGGAATGTGCTTCTCTCAATTCTATTTCTTCTTGTCCTCAGCTACAGGCCAGGGTTACAAAAGGCAGTCTTGTAAATGAATGGACATTGTCTACTTCGAGCACAGTCTTTAGACTAGGAAACAGAAAGCTGCAGTGAGGGAACAGCTCACTGACAGCACCTGACCACTACATCCAGGTCCCAGAGTTCCAGAGTCCCAGAGTCCAGGTCCCTGAGTTCTGTCCACAGCACTAGGCAAAGCCAGAATGCACAGACGCCATGCAACATCCTCCCTTCGCCATGGAGCACACTGTTCAAACTGTGACGTGGCAGTGCTTCTGTCTTAACAACAGAAACTTGTTTCCATTTGTTGCCCTCAGGCCTCACTGATTTAGCACAATGTCAGAGAATTCAAAAGAGAGTACACTATCTAGATGAGGAAAGACCATTAAAAAATCTAAATTACACTGGGCAGTGGCAGCACATGCCTGTAATCCCAGCACTTGGGAGGAATAAGCAGGCAGGTCTCTGTGCATTCAAGGCCAGCTTGGTCTCCAGAGCAAGCTCCAGGACAGCCAGAGCTACACAGAGAAACCCTGTCTCAGAAAAAAAAAATCTAAATTACATCTTATTTTTAAAGAAATACTATTTCATTCAGGTACATAATGAACAATGGATACCCAAGTCAGTAGTGAAGGCACATTTAAAATACATTTTCACAGTAAGTCTGTAATACATGCATTCTGTTTTTTACATTTTTTAAAGATTTATTTTTGTGTATGAGTTTTGCCAGTATGTAAGTGCACTGTGTGTGCCTGGTACCTATGGAGGCCAGAAGGTGCCAAATTCCTGAAACTAGAATTCCAGATGTTTGTGAGCTGTCTGGGTGCAGGGAACTGAACCTGGATCCTCCACAAAAGCAGCAAATGCTCTTAACTACTGAACCATGTGTCCATCCTATATACTATTCATCTAATCCTGCACTAGAGAATGGGTTGTGAGCATCTACTCTAGGCCAAGCAAGTGCTATTGCATGGTTGAGATTACAGCTGCAGATATACTACAATGCAGTGGGAGATTGTGAGCAGACAGCCAAGTATATGGTAAAGCTTCACAGGATTTGTGCATCATTAAGAACAAAGCAAGGGAAAAGACTGAGGCAGGATGCTAAGAGACTCTGTGAAAAAAGGTGTAAGCCGTGAGAAAATCCATGGAGCAGGCTTTCCAGAGGGCAGTGTGCAAAGGCCATGAGATAAAACACAGCATGTGGTGTTTAAGGGGCAACAAGACTAGAATAGCAAAGTGCCAAAGGGGAGTACATCCGTTCATTTTTCTGTTACTATAACAAAACATGAGGTCACATGCTTTTTCTTTTTATCGTATGTGTGTGTGTGTGTGTGTGTGTGTGTGTGTGTGTGTGTGTTTTATTCGAATGCATGTTTGTTCATCATATGTATGTGATACTGTGAAAGCCAGAAGAGGTTGTAAGATCCTCTGAGACTGAAGTTATAAATAGTTGTGAGCTGCCAAGTGGGTGGGTGCTGCAGATTGAACCCAGGTCTTCTAGAAGAGCAGCCACCGCTCTTAAGCACTGAGCCATCCCTCCAGCCACATCCACACTTTACTTTTAAAAGAAGTCTATTTGGTCCAGGTTTGGACAGCCCCATCAACTCAGCTTCTAGTGAGGGGTTTCCTGGCTACATTAATAGATGGTAGCTAGTATCATAGTACACATGCTAAGACACATCAGAAAGATTCAGAAGGCAGGCTCAATCTGTGTGTGTGATTTGTATTTGTGTGTACAAGATGTACTACTCTGTGTGTGAGTGTGGGTACACATACCATAGTGTGCATGTGGAGGATGACACGGAGTGTCAGTTCTCGACTTCCACCTAATTGAAAACTCAGAATGTTCAACACAACCATGAGCCCTAATTCATGGAAACTGGAGGACAGTGATGTGTCATGAAGCTTCTTCAGGTGTAATTCATGTGCAAGGACATCACTCATGCAGAAGGCTGTCCATGTCTGGGCACAGGGGTATTATAGAAATGTGCATTTTATGGATAAAAGGGTTTACTGCATGCCTCACTGTGCCACACTACAGCTTCCATGATGAAATTGATTTTTCCTTTTTTTTTCTCTTAAATTTTATTTCATTTTATTTGAGGAGGGGAAGGTTGCAAGGGTAGGGGGCAGATATGAAAGGATGGGGAAATGAATGGGATTGAGATGCATGATATGAAAGACACGAAGGATAAATAAAGAAAAAGAAATGTATATCTTCCACAAAATGTTGCTGTGAGCTAGAAACTGCTCTAGAGTATAAATCATTTCAATAACTTTAGCTTACAAAGGCTACCATAGATGTTACCACCCCAACTTCCTTTTTTTTTCAAACAAAAACTCTGAATTTAATCTCCCTGTTCAGTTTTTTTCCTGACGATTAACAATTAACAACTTGTAACCAACCATTGTAAACAATGACAATATCCATAACAATTAAACAACCAAAATCCTCCCATCCCACCTCTTGGGAATGTGGACATCATTTTCTTAAAATTACTTCCTGCTTTCTGGGGGTGAAGACATCTTTAGGGAATCCTGAAAAGAAAATGTTTGGGTTAATTGTCAAGTCCTGAGAGAGTTAGCTGTATCTTTTGTCCAGTCTCTGCATAATGGGAAAATGCAGGGCTTGTCTCAAGTACTTGCTCTAGTAGTCGTGAATTTGGACCATCTCAGCTAGCCATCTCGAAATTGTTCTGAGCAGTTTGTAGTCCAAAGCCAATCTTTCCATGGTGTTAATGGCTTTACCATAGTTCATGTGGAATCATCATTGTGGGATCCCGTCACCTTTTTGAAGATTTCAAAGCTACTGTTAGGTGTGGTCATGGTTCCCTGAAGACTTTGGGGTGGGGGGAGTAAATTCTGAAAGATCAGAGAGACAGAATAAGCCACAGCTACCTCACCTTGCCAGTTCTTCAGCTGATCCTGTTTCCTCTGACTGGAAGCCTCTGATTCCTCATCCAGAATGAATCTCAGCTGAACTGCTGCTCAAAAGCCTAAAAGCTTAACCAGCTCTAGTTCCTGGTGTTCACACCTTATATACCTTTCTGCTCCTGCCATCACTCCCTGGGATTAAAGGCTCTTATTACCACGCCTGGCTGTTTCCAGTGTGGCTTTGAACTCACAGAGATCCAAATGGATCTCTGCCTCTGGAATGCTAGGATTAAAGGCATGTGTGCCACCATTTTCTGACCTCTATATCTAGTGGCTGTTCTGTTCTCTGACCCCAGATAAGTTTATTAGTAAGCACAATATATTGGGGGACACAATATATCACCACAAGACTGCCCAAAAAAAGACCATTGCCACATAATAATCAAACCACTAAACATACAGAATAAAGAAATAATATTAAGAGCAGCAAAGGAAAAAGGTCAAGTGACTTATAAAGGAAGACCCATCAGAATTACACACAGTCCTGGAGAGACATAATGCAGACACTAAGAGAACATGAATGCCAGCCCAGGCTACTATACACAACAAAACTTTCACCATAGACAGAATGCACAAGGCATTCCAAGACAAAACCAGATTTAAACAATACCTATCCACAAAAAGCACTACAGAAAGCACTAGGAAAAATCCAACCTAAGGAAGTCAGATGCACCCATAAAAACACAGGTAATAGATAACCCCACAGCAGAAAATCCCAAAGAAGGAAAATACACACACACTACCACCAAAAGATAACAGGATTAACAATCACTGGTCATTAATATCAATAATAATCCCTTAATATCAATAGATTCAATTCACCTATAAAAAGACACGGGCTAACAGGATGGATACGAAAACAGGATCCATCCTGCTGCTGCTTACAAGAAACACACTTCAGAGTAAAAGGCTGGGAAAAGACTTTCCAATCAAATGGACTTAAGAAGCAAGGTGGTGTAGCTATCCTAGTATCTAACAAAATAAACTTCAAACTAAAATTAATCAAAAGAGATCAGGAAGGACATTACATATTCATCACAGGAAAAATCCACCAAGATGAAGTCTTAACTCTGAACAGTTATGCCTCCAAAACAAGGGTACCCACATCTGTAAAAAAAAAAATTACTAAAGCTTAATTCATACATCAAACCCCACACACTAGTAGTGGGAGACTTCAATACCCAACTCTCATTATGGACAGGTCTGCCAGACAGAAACTTAATAGAGAAATAAGGAATATAACAGATGTTATGACTCAAATGGACTTAATAGCTACAGAACATTCCACCCTAACACAAAAGAATATACCTTCTTCTCAGCACCCCTAAAATCAACCACATACTTGGTCACAAAGCAAATCTCATCAGCTACAAAAAAATTGGAATAATCTCCTATATTTTACCAGACTACCATGGCTTAAAGTTAGATTTCAACAACAAAAATTACAGAAAGCCTACAGTCTCATAGAAACTGAATAATGCTCAACCGAATCACCAATGAGTCAAGGAAGAAACAAAGAAATTAAAGACTTCCTAGAATTCAATGAAAATGAAAGTACAACATACCCAAACTTATGGGACATTATGAAAGCAGTGCTAAGAGGAAAATTCATAGCACTAAATGCCCACATAAAGAAGTTGGAGAATTCTCATACTAGTGATTTAACAGCACACATGAAAGCTCTAAAACAAAAAGAAGCAAACTCACCCAGGATGACTAGACACCAGGAAGTAATCAAATTGAAGACTGAAATCAATAAAATAGAAACAAAGAGAACAATACAAAGAATCAATGAAAGAAAAAGTTGGTTCCTTGAGAAAATCAACAAGATAGACAAGCTCTTATCCAAACTAACCAAAAGCCAAAGAGAGAACATCCAAATTAACAAAATCAGAAATGAAAAGGGAGACATAAAAACAGACAATGAGGAAATCCAGAGAATCATCAGGTCATACTTCAAAAACCTGTATTTCACAAAATGGCAAAATCTAAAAGAAATGGACAATTTTCTGGATAGGTACAAATACCAAAATTAAATCAAGACCAGATAAACAATTTAAATAGACCTACAACCCCCAAAGAAATAGAAACAGTTACTAAGTCTCCCCGCCACACACACACACACACACAAAAAGCCCAGGACCAGATGGTTCCAGTGAAATTCTAGTAGCATTTCAAAGAAGAACTAATATCAATACTCTTCAAATTGTTCCACACAATAGAAACAGAAGGAACATTACCAAACTCTTTTGATGAGGCTACAGTTACCCTGATTCCCAGACCACACAGAGATGCAACTAAGAATTACAGACCAATCCCTCTTATGAACATTGATGCAAAAATATTCAATAAAACAATCTTTTATGAGGCTACAGTGACCCTGATACCTAAACCATACAGAGATGCAACAAAGAATTGCAGACCAATCTTTCTCATGAACACTGATGCAAAAATATTCAATAAAACACTGGCAAACCAAATCCAAGAACACATCAAAAAAATTATACACCATGACCAAGTAGACTTCATCCCAGAGATGCAAAGATGGTTCAACATATGAAAACCATATAAACAAACTGAAAGAAAAAAAACACATGATCATTTCATTAAATGCTGAAAAAGCCTTTAACAAAATCCAACACCCCTTCATGATAAAGGTCTTGGAGAAATCAGGAATACAACGAACATACCTAAACATAATAAAGGCAATTTATAGCAAGCCAACAGCCAACATCAAAGTAAATGGAGAGAAACTCAAAGTGATTCCACTAAAATCAGGAACAAGACAAGGCTGTCCACTCTCCCCATATCATTTCAATATAGTACACCAAGTTGTAGGTACAGCAATAAGACAACAAAAGGAGATCAAAAAATTGGAAAGGAAGAAGTCAAACTTTCGCTATTTGCAGACAATATGATAGTACACATTAGTGATTTCAAAAATTCTACCAGGGAACTCCTACACTTGATAAACACCTTCAGTAATGTGGCAGAATACAAGAATAATTCAAAAAAATCAGTAGCTCTCCTATATACAAATGATAAATGGGCTGAGAAAGAAATCAGAGAAACATTACCCTTTACAATAACCACAAATAATATAAAATACATTGGGATAATTCTACCTAAGCAAGTGAAAGACCTATATGACAAGAACTTCAAGTCTCTGAAGAAAGAAATTACAAAAAATATCAGAAAATGGAAATATCTCCCATGCTCATGGATAGGTAAGATTTACATAGTAAAAATGGCAATCTTACCAAAAGCAATCTACAGATTCAATGCAATCCCCATCAAAATCCCAATACAATTCTTCACATACCTGGAAAGAAAAATACTCAACTTCATATGGAAAAACAAAAAAAAAACAGGATAGCTAAAACAATCCTGTGGTGGTATTTTCTTTGTGCACCCCAATAAAGTTTATCTGAGGATCAAAGGAAAAAGCCAACCACTAAAGTAGACTAGAGGTCAGGCAATGGTAGCACATGCCTTTAATCCTATCACTCAGGAGGCAGAGATTCATTTGGATCTCTGTGAGTTCAAGGCCACCCACGGGGAACAGAGCCAGGCATGGTGACACATGCCTTTAATTCCAACATTAGTTAACTATAAAGGTCTGGAAGTCTATACAGACAGACAGGAAGTCATGTAGCTGGGCAGAGAGATGAAATGAGATGGCAAAACAGGCACATAGACATGGGTAAACAGGAAACAGGGCTCTTTGGAGACTGAGGTATTGGTAAGGTGAGTTTGTCTGTGGCTTTTCCTATTCCTCTGATCTCTCAGATTTTTACCCCAATACCTGGCTCCAGGTTTTTTATTAATAAGAGCATTTAGCAATTCATCTTACATTTGGTGGCCCAATGTTTGTGGCAAGAGTTCACTAAAAAGCTGCTTGTGGCCTTACAGGCCTCTAGCTCAGGCCCGAGTTGCATGGCTCAGGCCTGAACTATACATGGCTAGAGTTTCTTTGGCTTTTTCTCTCCTGGTGGGTGGTGGCCTCTCTCTGGATTCCCATCTCAGACTGCTACCATACTAGGTAGCTGCTGTGAAATTCCCTCACACTTCTAATCTTCTACATAGTCAACAGACTTGATGAGTCAGTTAAGATATCTTGAAGGGAGGAATTAGTTAAAAGAGAAATTTTTCCCCACATTAAAAAATGGGAAACATTTTTACAATTGAGGGAATTTGGTCTCTGTCTGATAACACATTAGGCAGTCTGAAAATAGAACAATTAAATAAAAAGATAATTAATATTGATGGGATTTACATAACATCAATTATGTATATTGTTTGATCATTTATATTTTAGCATTAAAAAGGTTGGTCAATTTGAGTGACAAGATAAAAGTTTTAGAAAATCCTGTTAAAATGGTTTAGAGAGAAATTCAGACCCAGACAGAAGAATGTAAAGGTGAACCTATCTCAACATTGAATTATAGATTACAGAGAAACAGCCTAAGGTTTCCGGACAGCAAACATTAATCTACCTGGTAACCTTACAGGAACTGCCAAATGCTCAAGGGTATGTATGAGCTAAATAGACTCCAGTGGAAATGTTAGATTTGAGGATATTTAAGAAGCTATAGTATCATATGGTATGCATTCTCCATTTGTAAATCTCATGGTCAACTTGTAATAGAATTATCCCTCAGGACTGGAAAGATTGGAGAAACTGGTTTAAAGAGGAGGCTAAAACTATAGAACAATGATGTAGGACTAGAGGCATGGACATTTTCTAGGATCAACTTTTTGGAGAAGGTGATTATGCTGATATACAAATACAATGTTGATGTGATAACCAAACCCTAATTCTATGCCACATGGCAGCCATGAATGCGTAGGACAGAATTGAAGAAGCAGAGAAGATAATTGAGTCACTTACAAAAGTTATACAGGACCCAAAAGAAACCTTCACAGATTTCTTACAAAGGCTGTCTTCAGCTATAAATAGAATGATGCAAAATTCAGTAGACAGATAATTGAATCTTTAGCTTTTGGTAACACTAATGCAGCATGAAGAGGGTAATTAGGCTATTAAAGGCAAAATCAGCATCCTTGGAGGATTGGATGAGGGATACAATTAATATTGAATCTTATGTCCAAGATGATACATGGACAGGAGAGGTGATTTCAAGAGGGTTGAAGAATAATGTCAGATGCTTTAATTGTGGCAAACAAGGTCACCTAAAAAGGGACTATAAACAGGGCATTCCCAGAAACAATGTTTCTTCAAGGAACAATGGCAACAGAAAGCCTCTCCCTTCTAGATTATGCAGGTGTGATAAAGGCAAACGTTGGACTAACCAATGTAGATCAACAAGGGACAGACAAGGTAATCCTTTGCCTTTGCCATTAGGAAACTCCCTGAGGGGCTGGCCTCTCCCAGGCCCCATGGCAAATCCAGTTCAGTCCTTTCCTGCCATCATAGAAGAAAACCCTTCTCAGAGCAATTAAATAATCAAATGCCTACTGTAATAAGCCATACTACTCAGGATGATACTACATACTACTCAGCTATAGCAGAGAGAACAGAAAATTCAGGAGAAACCATAAAGCAAATTTTTTTGGCAAACTTCTATAAATGAACAAAGACCAAAATTAAAAATACAAATAAATGACGTTCTCATGGAGGGTCTTGTAGACATAGGTAAGGATATCACAATTGCACCAGAACCTTGGCATCTAAATGGGCCTCTTCAGGAGGTAAATGTTCAGCCTTTAGAGGTGGGAACATTATCTCAAGTGAAACAGAATACAAGAAGGGTCAAATGTATAGAGCCAGAAGGACAGAGAAGAAAACTAAAGCCATATGTGGCTAATATAGCTAAGAATATATGGGGCCATGATCTATTATAACAATGTAACAACATTCCTCCAACCTCAGAAACAAGCCATAAGCTAAGACATGTTTCTGAGTGAAATATTAGGAGGTATTATAAAGAGCAGTCACCGGCCATCCAGATTGTACAAGAACAGGGCACAACAGCTGCTGATCTGCCAAAGACACCAACAGCCATACCTTTAAAATGGTTAACAGACAATCCTGTATGGGTTCAGCAATGGCCTTTAACAACTGAGAAACTGCAGGCCTTGGAAAAGCTGGTACAAGAGCAGTTAAATGCTCAGCATATTGAAGAATCAACCAGCCCTTGTAATTCTCCTGTATTTGTTATTAAAAAGAAATCTGGTAAATGGAGAATGGTAACAGACCTAAGAGCAATAACAAGGTAATTTAGCCAATGGGCTCTCTACAATCTGGAATTCCTTTGCCTACTTTGTTACCTCAAGGATGGCCTCTTATGGTTATCAATTTAAAAGACTGTTTCTTCTCATTACCCTTCCAAGAAAAAGACAGAGACACGGAAAGGAGAGGACAGGCAGAGAGGAGATGCCAGCTGCTGCCATGAGAAGCAAGATGTGAAAGTACCAGTAAGCCACAGCCATGTGGCAACTTATAGATTAATAAAAATGGGTTAAGTTATAAGAGCTAGCTAGCAAGAAGCCTGCCTTAGGTCATACAATTGGTAATTAATGTTAAGCCTCTGAATGATTATTTTGTAAGCTGCCATGGGACCTTGGGGGCCAGGCAGGACCAGAGGAAAGCAGGACCATGGGGCCTGCGAAGGACCAGAGAAACCTTCTGACTACACAATCCTGTACAATAAAGCAACTACTGGAGGCATCACCATCCCTGACCTCAAGCTCTACTACAGAGTTTGTTATTGGCATAAAAACCAACATGTGGACAAATGAAATCAAACTGAAGACACTGACATTAATCCATACACCTATGAATACCTGATTTTTGACAAAGAAGCCAAAACTATACAATGGAAAAAAGAAAGTGTCTTCAACAAATGGTGCTGGCATAACTGGATGTCAACATGTAAAAGATTGCAAATAGATCCATATCTATTGCCATGCACAAAACTCAAGTCCAAGTGGATCCAAGACCTCAACATAAATCCTGTTGCACTGAAAATGATAGAAGAGAAAGTAGGAAGTAGTCTTGAACACACTGGCACAGGAGACCACCTCCTAAATATAACACCAGTAGCACAGACACTGAGAGCAACAATTAATAAATGGGACCTCCTGAAACTAAGAAGCTTTTGTAGGACAAAGGACACGGTCAATAAAACCAAACGACGCCTACAGAATGGGAAAAGACCTTCACCAACCCCACATCTGACAGAGGACTGGTCTCCAAAATATATAAAGAACTCAAGAAACTAGACAGCAAAATACCAAACAATCCAATTTTAAAATGGGCTACAGAGCTAAACAGAGAATTCTCAACAGAAGAATCTCAAATGGCTGAAAGACATTTAAGGAATTGCTCACCATCCTTAGTCATCAGGGAGATGCAAATCAAAACGACTCTGAGATACCATCTTACACCTGTCAGAATGACTAAGATCAAAAATACTTATAACAAGCCGGGCGGTGATGGTGCACGCCTTTAATCCCAGCACTCGGGAGGCAGAGCCAGGAGGATCTCTGTGAGTTCGAGGCCAGCCTGGGCTACCAAGTGAGTCCCAGGAAAGGCGCAAAGCTACACAGAGAAACCCTGTCTCGAAAAAAAAAAAAAAAAAAAAAACTTATAACAGTATTATGTTGGAGAGGATGTGGAGCAAGGGGAACGCTCTTCCACTGTTGGTGGGGATGCAAACTTGTACCGCCACTATGGAAATCAGTATGGTGGTTTCTCAGAAAATTGGGAATCAATCTACCTCAAGACTCAGCTATGCCACTCTTGGGCATATACCCAAGGGATGCTCAATCATCCCTCAAGGACACATGCTCAACTATGTTCATAGCAGCATTATTTGTAATAGCCAGAATCTGGAAAGAACCTAGATGTCCCTCAACTGAAGAATGGATAAAGAAAATGTGGTTCATATACCAATGGAGTACTACTCAGCAACAAAAAAACAATGACATCATGAAATTTGCAGGCAAATAGATGGAACTAGAAAATATCACCCTGAGTGAGATAATCTAGACTCAGAAGGACAAACATGGTATGTACTCACTCATAAGTGGATACTAGATGTAAAGCAAAGTATAACCAGATTACAACCCACAGCTCCAGAGAGGCTAGCTAACAAAGAGGACCCTAAGAGGGATGCATAGATCACCCTGGGAAAGGGAAATAGATGAGATCTCCATGAGTAAACTATGTGTGTGAGGGAGCAATAGAGGGTAGGGGATGGGGGGTGAGAACATAAGGGAACGGAATGGTCCAGCTGGAACAGGAACAGCGTGGGAGAACAAGGAAAGAGATACCATGATAGAGGGAGACATCATGGGTAGGGAGAAATCGAGTGCTAGGGAAGTTCCTAGGAATCCACAGGGATGACCCTAGCTTAGACTAACTAGCAATTGGTGGAAAGGGTGCCTGAACTGGCTTACCCCAGTAATCAGATTGGTGAATGCCCTGTCATCATAGAGCCTTATTCAGTAACTGATAGAATCCACAGCCAAGCACCAGACCAAGCTCCAGGAGTCTAGTCAAAGAGAGAGAAGAGGGATTCTATAAGCAAGGGGTATCAAGATCATGATGAGGAAACCTACAGAGACAACCAAACCAAACTAGTTGGAACTCAGGAACTTTAGACCAACAGCTGTGGAGCCTCCACAGGACTGGACGAGGCCCTCTGCATAAGAGAGACAGTTGTGTAGCTTGATCTGCTTAAGGGGACCCCTGGCAGTAGAATCAGGATCCATCTCTGGTGCATAAGCTGGCTTTTTGGAGCCCACTACCTCTGGTGGGACACCTTGCACAGCCTTGATGCAGGGCGAGGGGCTTGGACCTGCCTCAACTGAATGTACCAGGTTCTGCTGACTCCCCATGGGAGGCCTTACCTTGTCAGAGGAGGGAATGGGGGTTGGGTTGGAGGGGGATGCTGAGGGGCGGGAGGAGGGAAGAGAGGAGGATCTCTGGTTGTCATGTAAAAATGAATAAAAAATTTCTTAATTAAAAACAAAAGACACAAATGGCTAGAGATAAAAGAACAAGATAAACAACACCAGCACTAAAAGACAAAACAACCCTCTCGCATAATCATAGTAGTGTAGACAAAATAGACTGAAGGGCCTGTAATAGGCACACTCACTATTAGTAGCTCAAGTATGCAATCTCTCAATTTGGAAAGAAGAGAAGTATTTCACACCTCACTCGTGTGAAATCTACCCCACAAGGAATCTGTCATGACAGTGGACATCCCAACTTTGAGAAGGTAGAATGAGCACTTTGGTGGCATCACATGGAGCCAACAACCAGTTTCCCAAAAAAAGGTCCCAAAGATTTAATAAAAGCAAGTGTTCACGAGCAGGTGCACAGCAAGGAACTAGAGGTGACATGCCACCCATCTGTAAGGCACACCCTTGGTGTGACTCTATCCAAGCACAATGTGACAACAATTGAGAGGTTAAAGGGGTTTGGAAGCTCATTGCTTCTAGAAACGATTTCATTTTGCTCCAGAATTTATCAGAGAAAAACTTTAAATTCGGGAGTTCCAGAAATGAAGAAAAAGATGCCGGCATCCAATCCAAGTCACAGTAAGGAAGGTTACTTTAGTAGTGTTCTGTTCTTTCAATCCCTTACTGAAAAGTCTACGCTTCAAAGGGTCTAGGGCTGCAGGTGGGGCTCAGTGATAACGTGCTTGCCTAGCATGCACAAGGCCCCGTGTTGATCCCCATGACCAATCAAAAATATTAGTCCCCAGCCACAAAGTCCTACAAAATATACCCCAAAGCTGCTCGGACTTCAGATAAATATGGGACAGCTGAGCACAAATTGCCAAAAGTGAATCTAAGAACCTGGTCATCCACCCTCTGTCCCCTGACATGGGAGGGGCAGAGATTCCCACAGCCCTCACATGTGACCAATTTTTATTCATACTGATTCAGTTTATTGGTAAATGTGTTCATAACTCTTTGAAGAGGGAGGAGGGAGAAAGATGGCTTCGTAGTTTGAAAGCACTTGTTGCTCTTGCACAGGTCCTGGCTTTGGTTCCCTGTAGTGGGTAGCTGTTCCAGCTTTGACCTGGAAGTACTACCCCCATTGAGGCTTTAGTAACTGTCACGCCTACAACGCAGGGCTGAGACAGGAGCCCTTAAGACCCAAGATCTGGATGTGCCGGCTCTCTTGGTCTGTATCCTGGATGCTGGAGGTAGATCGAGCGGAGTTCTCCAGAGAACACTGCTGGACTGTGCTACACCTTTCCCAGACCCTGTAACCTATCCCTTTACTTATAAGTTACCCCACCAAATCAACCTCCCTTTTAACTACATGGAGTTGCCTTAATACTACAGTTTCCCAAATCCACATTGAGCAGTTCAAAACCACCTGTAACTCCTCTTCTGACACCCTCCTCTGGCCTCTGCAGATACCTACATGAACATGGTGCACATATATACATCTAGGTAAAACATTCACATATTTATTCATAAATCTAAAATAGTAATAACAAAAATTATTTGGAAAAAGACTTCCCTTTTGTACTAAGTGTATGTCCAACATGTCACACATTTACATACACAAACCATCACTATGCACCCCTGACTTCAAAAAGAAGCAGGAACCTGAATACTGTCTAGAACTGGATGCAGGAAATAACCTGTGTCCACCTTTGACCACTACTACAAAGTATCTTGTTCTCTGTGAAATTCAATGGTAGTTCCACATATTGAGGCTTTAGTTTTTTGCAATCATTTCACCAGTTGAATGGGGCTTGTTTTTGTGTTGTGTTTCTTCTTTTTAAAAAGTTTAGTAAGAACTAAACACTCAAAAATGCCACATAAATATGTAAGAGCACTCAAGTTCCTCTGAAAGCCCTCTGCTGGCTATTTCATGATGAATATTTCTTAATTAAAAAATAAATAAAATTGGTCACACAAAAAACATTGGAAACAGCAAAGACTTTTTAGTAACTTCCTGCTCTAACTCTGCTGCCTCACCTGTTTCTCTCTGGTCTGCTTGCTGCCCTGGGTGCGAATCAGCTGACAGGCATACTCCCATTGCTTTTTCTTGGAAAGCAGACAGGTAGATCCTGCTCTGATCTGTCTTGCTCTAGGTTGCTTCCACTTATTTCATTATTATTTGCAAAGTTTCTATTATCTAAATTATGACTTCTTTCCTGGATTAATATTTTGGAGATAGTCCTAAATATGGGCTATCAAAGGCATACCAAGCCTTTAAAATAAGATGTAATTTCCAGGGGAGTAATTAGAGGCAGAAGTATTGAGCCATGCCCAGTTATTACAAAGTACTTCCCCAACGGAGTAAGCTATGAACATGTCAGGACAAGATGCATTGCCCACGGAGTTCTAAAGGCAGAATTCATCCCCACAACTTAATCCCCCTCCCTTGGGTCCATTTTTAATCTTTTTAGTATTCCTATTTCCTCTGCAGAATCTGTTAGGCTACTCTGTACCTTTCACTGTCCCTGTAGGCAACAATCCTCTATGTAAATCTTGGAAAATAAAGTATCTGCCCACATGTCTGGGTTTCTGAAATGCCTTATCCTCCTCTAATTTTATGGTGATAAGTCAGTCTACAATAGAGTTGATTGCAAACAGTAGCAGAGATAGATGAGCTGAAGGGGTTTTTGACACCTGAAAACAAGTCAGTAAAGATTGGCCTATGAGAAACATCATGCACTGAAGGGTATGATTATGCTAAACAAAATGACATCAATGGAAAGACATGAAATGTCAAAGCTTGGGAATAGGAACACACAGCAGATACAGTCAATAAAGATCAGAAATATTTGAAATTTAAAGTGAGTGTCTCTACCAGTGTTTCAGTCTAGCAGGTAAGATTGGAGAAACCCTTGCTATGACATATTCACACGAGACCCTGAGCAGACCTCCTCAAATAAAAGTACCTGGTCATGAGAAAGCAGGCAGGGGCAGTGGTGAGGCAACAAGAATGATGTGGTTTCATTTCCACTTGGCCAAAAGCTGACTGATCCTCAATCACAAATCTTCAACCCAGGGTCCAGGACTCAAGACCAGGCAAATAAGAATAGAGACAGGCAGGATAGCCCTGCTTCAACCTTGATGCACTCTCCTACTCTTGACGGTTCAATTGTGATTTCTTAGATCACCCCAAAACCTAGC
Organism: Peromyscus maniculatus bairdii; assembly: GCF_049852395.1. Lineage (NCBI taxonomy): Eukaryota > Metazoa > Chordata > Mammalia > Rodentia > Cricetidae > Peromyscus > Peromyscus maniculatus. Next base: position 47,043,340 of record NC_134860.1, on the reverse strand, counting down.
CCTTGCTAGCCTAGCTGGTGGCCAGTGAAGTAGGGGATCTAATGGAGGATGTAAATATGAGATGACATGTCTTAGTCATCCCTATTTTCTGTTTAGCTTTACGTTTAAAGAACAAAAATTGAACACTCCATCATAAAAGACAAGAAAAATTTAAATATATGTTGTGAAGCAAAGCATGAAAAATAAAACCTATTACAACTTAATATGTTGTATCAGAAATTTAAAGTTACTGTTTGTCACTTGTGGATGTATAATGATCCTCGGAACCTGCAAAGGAACTAGAAGTGTGTATTAGTTACTTCTCTCACTGCTGTGAGAAAATCCCTAACAGAAGCAACTAGGTACCACTTCATACCTGTTACAAAGGTTAAAATTGAAAACATCAAATTTTGTAAGAATGTAAAGCAGTTGAATACTCTCACTGTTGATGTTAAGGAAAAATAGGACAGTCAGGAGGACAGTTTTGTCTTTTCGTGTCTCTCAAACTAGATATACTCTGTGTAAATAATCATATTCCTTGGGGCGTAACCAAATGAAGTGAAAACTATGTAAACACAAAAGCCTTCATACAGATTATCATAAAAGCCTTACTAATAATTGTCAAAACTTGAAAGCAAACAAAATGTTCTTCAGTCACTTGAATGGATCAACAAACTAGTATATCTAGACAATGGAAATATTAAGCATTAAAAAGAAATGAACTAATAATTCATACATAGTCACAGTTCAATGCATATTATTAAGTTAAAGAGGCCTACCTAAAAAGGTTATATGCTATTCAGTTACAATTATATGAGCTCCTGGGAAAGGTAAATCTTCAAAAACAATGAAAAAAAAAGGTAGTTGCCAAGGGATGGAGCACAAAGATTGTTTAGAACCATAAAATTATTCTTTATACATATTTATTATACATTTGTCAAGCCTGTAGAATTTATACAACTCAAATTGAACCCTAATATCAATTTAAGATCTGGGTGACAACTGTTTTAATGGTACAGATGTTAATAGTACTGTGTGCATGTGTGGGGACAGAGCATACATGGGAACTCTATATTTTCTTTTTGTTTTTTTTTCCTTTTATTGAAAATATTCTTTTCTCATATATCCTTATTATCATTTCCCCTCTCTCTACTCCTCCCAGATCCTTCCCACCTCCCCCTCCCTCTGGATCCACTCCTTTTCTGTCTTTCATTAGAAGACGAAGCAAAATCTGTCATATCAAAGTGGGACAAGGCAACCCAACTAGAGGAAAAGTCCCAAGAGCAGGCACAGGAGTCAAGAGACCCACTCGTTCTCATAGTCAGGAGTCCCATCAAATCACTGAGCTAAAAGCTGTAATATGTACACAGAGGACCTCCTGTGCTTGCTGCTTCAGTCTCTGTGAGCTCATATGCACCTTGCTTAGCTAATTCAAAGGGCTAAGTTCTGGTGTCCTCCATTTCCTCTGGCTCTTACAATCTCCACTGGATTTCCTGAGCTCTGAGGGGAGGGATTTGATGGAGACCTCCCATTTTTATTCTATCTCTGCATAATGTCTGGCTGTGGGTCTCTACATCTGTTCCCATCTGTTGCCAGAGGAAGCCTCTCTGATGATTCAAGTTGTAATACTGAGCTGCAGTAATAAAAACTGCATGGTATTGACATAAAAACAGACATGTTGATCAATAGAGTCAAATTGAAGACCCAGGCATAAATCCACACACATAGGAACACCTGATTTTTGATCAAGCCAGAAACATATACTGGAAAAAAGACAGCATCTTCAACAAATGGTGCTGGTCAAACTGGATAGCTGTATGTAGAAGAATCCAAACAGATCCATAACTATCACCCTGCACAAAATTCAAGTCCAAGTGGATCAAACACTTCAAAATAAAACCAGATACACTGAACCTGACAGGAGAAAAAGTGGGGAATAGCCTTGAATGCCTTAGCACAGAATATACATTTCTGAACAGGACACCAATAGCACAGGCACTAAGATCAACAATTAATAAATGGAACTTCATGAAACTGAAAAGCTTCTCTAAGGCAAAGGACACAGTCATTCAAACAAAGCAGCAACCTACAGAATAGAAAAAGATTTTTACAAACTCAACATCTGATACAGACTATCAAGAAAGAAAGAAAGAAAGAAAGAAAGAAAGAAAGAAAGAAAGAAAGAAAGAAAGAAAGAAAGAAAGAAAGAAAGAAAGAAAGAAAGAAAGAAAAGAAAGAAAGAAGAAAGAAACTCAAACTAGATATCAAAAAACCAAATAAACAAGCCGGGCAATGGTGGCACACGCCTTTAATCCCAGCACTTGGGAGGCAGAACCAGGTGGATCTCTGGGAGTTCGAGGACAACCTGGGCTAAAGAGTGAGTTTCAAGAAAGGCGCAAAGCTACACAGAGAAACCTGTCTCAGGGGAAGAAAAAAAAACTAATCTAATTTTTTAAATGGGGTACAGATCTAATCAGAGAATTCTCAATAAAAAAAATGGCTGAGAAACATTTAAAGAAATGCTCAACATCCTTAGCCATCAGCAAAATGAAAATCAAGATTAGAGATTTCATCTTGTACCTGTCAGAATGGCTAAGATCAGTAACACAGTGACAGCTCATGATGGCAAGGATGTGGAACAAGGGGAACACTCCCCCATTGCTGGAGGGAGTGCAAACTTGTACAGCCACTAGGAAAATCAATATGGCAGTGCCTCATAAAATCAAGAATCGATCTACCTCAAGACACAGGTATACCACTCTTGGACATATAGTCAAAGGACACTCCATCTTACCACAAAGACACTTGCTCAACTATGTTCATAGTGGCTTTATTCATAATTGCCATAAACTGGAAACAATCTAGATGTTCCTCAACAGAAGAATGGATAAACAAAATGTGGTACTTTTACACAATGGAGTATTACTCAGCTGTTAAAAAAAATGACATCATGAATGTATGTATTCACTCCTAAGTAAAAATTAGCCATTAACTAAATGATAACCAAGCTACCATCCATAGACCTATAGAAGTTAGGTAAAGATGAGGGGTTTAGGGGAGACACATAGATCTCCCTGGAAGGGGGAAATAGAAAGGACTTTGCAAGGCAGTGGTGGCACACACCTTTAATCCCAGCACTTGGGAGGCAGAGGCAGGCGGATCTCTGTGAGTTCGAGGCCAGCCTGGTCTCCAAAGCAAGTTCCAGGAAAGGCGCAAAGCTACACAGAGAAACCCTGTCTCGGAAAAGAAAAAAAAAAAAAAGACTTTACAGGCCAACTGGGAGTGGGTGGGGACAGGAGGTGAGCATCAGAATGGGGATGAGGAGAGAGACAGTGCAGGTAGACACAGCTGGAATTGGTGGGGTTTGGGGGGTAGTATGGAAACCTAGTGCAGAGGAAAATGCCTAGAATCTAGGAATGTGATCCTAATGAGGACTCCTTGTTGGTCTTAATAAAAACCCAGAGTCAAATTTCAGGGTAAATGCTGAAAGATCAGAGTGACAAAGGAGCAAGCCACAACTACCTCTTACCTTGCCAACTCCTCAGCCTGAAAGGGGGCTGAGCTCCTGTCTCCTCCTGCCTTATATTTCTCTCTCTGCCAAGCCATATCACTTCCTGTCTCCACCTCCCTACTGCTGAGACTAAAGGCATGTGCCTCCCAAGCACTGAGATCAAAGGCAAGAGGTCCTGAGGTATGAGATCCTAAATGTTGGAATTAAAGGTGTATGCCACCATTGCCTGGCCTCTATAGTTAACTAGTGGCTAGCTCTGCACTCTGATCTTCAAGCAAGCTTTTTTGTTAGATCACAAACAAAATATCACAACTCCTAATAATAGGGGATATGGAGTCTCACCTGGCCATCTCTTGTTGCCAGGAACTCTGTATTTTCTACTGTTTTCTTAGGGGAAACCCAAAATTACTCAAGAAAATAAATTTTATTTTTACAAGTCAGTTGTTATTACATATAAAGAGCTCAATTATCAAAGTGGAAACAACCAGAGAAAACATTTATGGACCTTTTTTTTTTCTTTTTCTTTAAGCAGGGAGCCATGTAATACAGGATGGCCTTAGACTCACTATATAGCAGGGATAAGCCTTTGAAATCTCAAACCTTCCACCCCTCCTTCCACTTCCCATGTGCTAAGATCACAGGTACCACCACACTTGACTTAAAGTAAGTCTTTTAAAAGGAGATTTGTATTGTTTTAATGATGCATATATGAGGATATGTGGAGAGGTTATGTGCATATTAAATACAGGTACACATGGAGTATGGAAGATGGCATCAGATCCCATAGAGCTAGAGTTACAGATGATTGTGAACCATCCACTGTAGGTGCTGGGAACGAACCTCAGGTCCTCTACAAAAGTAGCATGAGCTCCTGGCTGCTGAATCGTCTCTCCAGTGTTTCTGGTAACTCTTAAACACAGAATTTTGACTATAAAGTCAATTATACACTGAGAGACAGGAATAGACAGATAAGTAAGAGATATGGTTGATATATATGCACTCTACTGGTTTGTTTTCTGAAGACCCAGACTAATACAGAGAACAAAGGCAGACTGTTGTGCATAGCAACAGCAATAGCCAGAGAACTGTCATTATGCTCTGATTCCCCGAGCTCTAGTTCCAGCAGAGCAACATAAAGAGGCACATAGTGAGCTGCATTTGAGGAAAAGAACACTAAAATTATGGCATTCTGATGTTATATGGGTAAGCTTGTCTGCCCTCTACCCAGATAAGAGACACTGTCTTTGTCTTCCAAAACTGTTCACTATACAACCGTCTTTGAGAAGATAGGGCAAGCAGAGTGCAGGTTTGCTTGCAACATATAAACTCAAGGGTCTCATGGAAGACTGCGATGATGAGTATATTAATTATCCTAATCTAATCTACATGCACTGCACACATGGGTTGAAATGTTACACTGAAATTCTAAAACATGTACTACTGTGAGTCTTTTTTTTTTTTAAATGAAAAGAACAACTTTGCAAGGAGACAATAAGCCAAACCTAGAAGACAGGATAATGTACAAGATAAATGATCCAGTTTATACAACAAATACCAATTTAAAAGGTAGGAGAAAAAATTGTTATGGACTAAAAAGACTTGGGGAAATGATGTAGTGTAAAGTATGTTTGATCCTAAACAAAACAATTTTAGGACAATTTTAAATGACAGATATTTAAGCATGGGCAGAAATAACTATTTTTGAGTTATGATAGCACAAGATTGTTTTCTAAAATTCTTTTTTTTTTTTTTTTGGTTTTTTCGAGACAAGGTTTCTCTGTGTAGCTTTGCGCCTTTCCTGGGACTCACTTGGTAGTCCAGGCTGGCCTCGAACTCACAGAGATCCGCCTGCCTCTGCCTCCCGAGTGCTGGGATTAAAGGCGTGCGCCACCACCGCCCGGCCCTGTTTTCTAAAATTCTTACATGAGTTACTTGACTATGACATGGGTTGTCATGTACTTTAATAAAAACTGAGGGAGAAAAATGAAACCAGTTTGACAAACACTATTAATTATTAAAGCTGGATAGACTACATAAACATTAACATTATTTTATATAATTTTGAAATTTTCTATTTAGTTTCATAACTAAATAAAACTATGATTTTTAAGATAAGAAAAAAGAAATTCATTACAAAACTAGTAGTCCTAAGGGAACAGGTGCTTTAATTCAGACTCTAGTGAAGCATCTCAGAACTTCTGAAGCCCCTTCCAAAAAGCTGATCTGCATTTTCCTTGTTAATGTAATGCTTCATAACCTTTGTTCATTAAGTAAGAGTTCTCACTGGAGTAAGAGTGAGGAAGGAGGGGTAAGAAAGCAAGGGAAATGAGGAGGATGGGAAGGAGAGTAAGTTCTACTGAAAGGAGACAGGAAATGGAGGACAGGAGAGGAGAGGAAGTTCTACCGAAAGAAAGGAAATGAGGGGGAAGGGGACTGGTGAGCAAAAGAACTAAAACCCAAGGTTTGTTTGATTTGGGTTTTTCTCAAAGTCCCATTCTGAAACAAAATTTGGCCAGTTTTCTTCTCGTGTCCTCTTATCACTAGTTACTCTTTCAACGAATTCTTTCATACCAGGCATTGTGCAAAGAGCAGGAGCAGATGAATAAAAGCAAATGCCTTCTCTCTTGCTGTGGCTTTTATAGTGGTGAGGAGGCATCCATTAATCTAAAGCCACACAGTTGTGTGGCTACCAACTGGAACAAATGCTGTTAAAACAATACATTTCTGTATGAGCAAATAATGCAATTCAGATGCAAAGACAACACTCCTAAGTAAATGACCTTGTTGTTACTTAGGCAAAAAATGTAAGTAGGTCTGCTGGCTTTACACTTTCATGCATGGCAGTGCCTATTTCCTTCAATAACGTCCTCCTGGGAAGGAAAAGAAACTCATAATAGAAACTGTTGCCCGACACAATGTTTTATTGCACAAATATTGAAGTCAAAGTCTGAGAACTTCTGTGACACTTGCTATCTGGGTAATCATACAAGTGTCACTCTCGTCTCCTTTTCCTTATCTATAGAATGTGGTAATAAGGTCATTTACCACCAGGTGACTTATGAAGACTTAATGTAGTAGTAAATGTGAAAGCATTCCATGCAGCTGATTAAGTATAAGCTTATTGATCATTTGTTTTCTTTCTGCTTACTCATCTGACTTTGTTCCATGAGGAACACTGAAGGGAACAGACATAAACTATCGAATCCCTGCCCTCAGCCTGTCCCTCGTCACCTCAGTCTTGCTTAATAAAAATAGCCAGCAAGGCTTACTATTACTTTTCTGCCTGGAGGCCTGGCATGTCCGTGGCATCTGGAAAGCAGTTTGCTGCTGTCTGGTCTTGTAAGGTTCTAGTTTTGTTCTCCCCTCTTCCAGGACACTGTGTTGGTGGACAAATTGACACATAATATAGATGACTGAAGGCATTGGTAGTCTTCAAGCATTAAGACACTAACCTGCTGAAGAAAGCCTTGAGAGGTCATAACAGCCAATTCAGTAATGCATACCAACTGTCGAACACCAGCAATGGCCACAGCTTAAGGACTCTTGTATTCTCAAGTGAGAACATGCTGATGCAGTTTCTTGTGCAGCTACTCGGGCTACCTACTCCTGAACTTCCCGGGATTTTATTAAATGGTTGACATTCCCCAGAGCTGCTGAATCAGCATCCATTTGGGGATGATCCAGGATCAGTAGTGCTAACAAGGAAGGTTTGATTATGAGGACTCATCAGGCAGATTATCTTGCTAAGCCTTCCAAGACTGTTTATAATTGATAACAATTCCAGCCAGATCATTTTAATAGATTCCTAAGTATTGGTTCTATTTTTAAAAATGAGAAACTGAGTAAAGTGAGTGGCAAAGGATATTTAAAATATACTCTTCAGATTTCTACCACTTTAATCAAGACGATGATAGGCTTCACTAAAATGGGCATGTCCGTGCACTGTACAATAAAATGGCTGGCTTCAGTAGAGTATTACATCAGTTTCTGATAAGATTAAGCACAATAGATAATCACTTGCCAAGTCAAATACTAGGTAAAATAATTGAACATGAACCTCTCACTTTCTGTCTTGAAGTCGGAATTGGAGTTAAGTAGGGAAATAATAAATTACATTGAGCAGAACTTCTACTTTAGGCCTAGACATGCACACAGTCTCTCCCACTTCCACTCCTAGAGTTAAGGCCATGAGTTGGGTTGCTGTAACTGGGGGCAAAGTAGTCCCAACAGTAGTTAGACAGAATTATTAGCCACGTAAGTCAACAAACTGAGGCAAATTAGAGCGTAATCTTTTACTATCAGTCAAGGCAGTTACACATAGGTAGAAGTGAGAATAAAACCTGCTTTGTAATTGTAATTGAAGGGATCAGCGTAGATTAATGGTTTTTAGCTGGGTTAGTCTAGAGGCAGAGATAGGTGTGTGTGTGTGTGTGTGTGTGTATGCACGCACCTATATAAACATATTTCTTGGTTTGCCAAGAAAGCCTAAAAATCAATGACACCCAATAACAATGAGTACAAAGATCATGGCCTGCAAGCAAAAAACATTCTCTACCAAAAGGAGGCAGAGCTCTATTAAGAACTGGCTGATTCCCAGATTGTACCAAGGATGGGACTGGTGACCCCACAGCATCTTATTGTATTAGAAAGTAACTGCTCAAAGAATGATGGATATCAAGACGGAAAAAAAACCTATTCAAATGACATAAAATAATTAAACCTTTTATTTTGCAAATTTTCCATCAATTGAAAATTACTTCAAAATTAAGTTTAGAAAGGTATATATTCTGTTCTCATAAATTGGAAACTAAAAATAATATCGCCACTCATTTGCTGTGCTGAAGAAGTTCCAACTTCTTTAATAACAAAGAAGTGTAGGTAGATTAAATGTAAAATGAAAGATTTAATTTTCATAAATAAGCAGTAGGCATTCAACTTGGGGAAGAGAGCTGCATAAAGAGTATCTGGAACTCAATCTAGGTCGAGCAATATTATCTAGAATCTCTGAAGCTCTTCAATTAAAAAAATGGCAATTCTTTCTGTCAGACAACATATCCCAGGCTGAATGTGTGGGGTGACCATGTCAACTGATGGTCTGCTGACAGCATGCTAAGTGTCTTAGGATTTATACTGCTGTGACAAAACAATGTGAGCACAGTAACTTGGGGAGGAAAGTTTATTTGACTTACACATCACTGTTCATCACTGAAGGAGGTACCTGGAGGCAAGGGCTGATGCAGAAGCCATGCAGGAGTGCTACTTAGTGGCTTGCTCCTCCTAACCTGCTTTCTTATAGACCCAGGACCATCAACCCAGGGGTGGCACCATCCCTCAATGGGCTGGGCCCTCCCACATCTAACATCAATCACTAATCTAAAAAGTGCCCTACAGGTTTACATATAGCCTGATCTTACGGAGGCATTTTCTTGAGGCTGCCTCCTCAGATAACTTCAGCTTGTGCCAAGTTGACACAAACTAGCCAGCATACTGAAGTATAAGCTATTACAAACATTACCTTATGTCCAATTTAGATTCAACTTAAAATAACAAATGTTGATCTTTTATTGTACAAAATAACACTAATACTTTCCAATAATAAAAGCAACCAGAAGCCAGAAATATAGCCGAGTGATTTGAGTGTTTGCCTACACTCTGAGGCCTGAGATTCAACCCATCTCTCCTCTTCTCTCTCACACACACACTAAACATTATGGGCCAAGCTTTCCTGAATATATTACTTGCACTATTCTTAATTATTGTCACTTTCCTATGAAGTTGGAATAATTAATAATTTCACAGATAAACTATTATTCTGTGCATTATACACTCCAGGATCATGTGGCTGATCCCGGGCTTCTTAGTGCTCAAGTCCATGGAATTAACCATTATATGATTCCATGTTGTGCTTCAATATTTATTTTTGTGGCACCCACTATACTCTGGTTATGGTAAAAAAAAAAAAAAAAAAAAAAATTATGGGCAAAACCCTATCTTAGTCCTTCAAAAAAAATTTCTGGAGATGCCCAATTGCAAAACAACTTAAAGTAGCTATTTAATCACAAAATAAAGGGAAAAAAAAACTGCTCCGCAAATGAGATGCCTCAGGTCTTACTTCTGACATCATACTTTTAATGCCCTTAAATGTCTCACTGCTGGGGCAAACTGGTACTTTGATATTTTGGTTAGGGGAAGGTGGGAGGGGTTGCTTACAAAGTCTAAAAAACTATTCATTTAAACTATTTTGTGCTCTTAATTAAAGACTTGACTATATTGTGTCCTCAGTTGAACATTTAAAGGTGACAAATATAGGGCTCAAGAGATGGTCCAGTAGTTGAGAGCACTTGTTTTTTCCATTGTTGTTTTTGAGACAGGGTCTCATAGCCCTGGCTGTCCTGGAACTCATTATGTAGACTAGGCTGGCCTAGAATTCAGAGAGATCTACCTGCCTCTGCTGCTCCCTTTCCTCCCTCCCAGTGCTGGGATTAAAAACATGCACCACCACACCTAGTACAAGAGCACTTGTTTTTGCACAGGCCCAAGGCTCTGTTCCCCATTTCCCACATGGGCACCCAGAACCTCCTAGGGCAACAGACATGTACATGGTATACATACATGTAGGCAAAACATTCATACACAAAGAAAATCTTTTTTAAAAGAAATGATCCAATAGCTCCTCCTGAATAGTATCTGCAAAAATAAACCAGGATTGTCCAAGAGCCAGATCAAATCATGATCTCAAACTCCAAGTCCAGGCCCAGGAGCTTGCAGGCTTTCATCGGTGCACAGTGGACAATCATGGAATATGCCCTCTCACACACTCCCTGAAGGATCTGCTGGAACTGCATTCATCTCTTTCACAAAGGAAATGGTATCAGTACACAGTAAGATCTGGGGACATTAATTATAGGCATGCTATTGACTTCAAATTATGAAAAAGAATTAATTTGTAACTTTTTGAGTCAACTGTTATTAGTAATATGTCACAAGTAGTTACAGATACATTTTTATATATCCCAAGTTAAATTTGATTGGTTCTTCCTTTTAGGGTTATTGCCATTCCTCCCTTCCCCCTTAATTTTACCTTTTTGTATTTTACCTAGATCCATACCACAGAAACCCAGACAGGTAGTGGAGGCAAAGAAGTTTGTTAGCAATCACTCCCACTCAAGAAATGACACAAAGCTGAGATTGCCGGTTTTAAAGACCTTGAGTGAGTCTAGACAGCCAGGGCTACAGGGCTACATAGTGAGCCGCCCGCCTTCCCCGCCACCCTCCTCCAAAAAAAAAAGATCTGTTCACTGACCTCTCATGTTTAGTTGCTGTATGCACCAATTTTGACTTCTACCAGTAAACTTTCATTGTAAATTGGATTTGTAACTGTAAAAAGGATACCCTTGAAGCTCCCATTGAAACAAATGGCAAGTATTAAGTATCCTGGAGGTGTAATTTGTTTAAAGATCATCAGGGAGAGAACAGGTACAAGGTCATTGGGACAGTTATATTATCTCTCTGGCTCACCTCCTATGCAGAATGACAGAAACTCTAGTTCTGAAGTTCTCTGGAAAAGAAAACAAGGACAGAATCCCTGTGTCTTATGCTACCAAATGCTCCACCTCCTGTGGTTTAGAATTCAAGCTGATGAAGAACAGTACCTTTCACACACATCACATGAAGGCTAATGGCCACCAGGCCCTTATGTCCTGTGTAAGAAATGGGTAGTATGTCAAAAGCTTTTGTGACTCCTCAGTCCCATTACCTTTCACACACATCACATGAAGGCAATGGCCACCAGGCCCTTATGTCCTGTGTAAGAAATGGGTGGTATGTCAAAAGCTTTTGTGACTCCTCAGTCCCATTACCTTTCACACACATCACATGAAGGCAATGGCCACCAGGCTCTTATGTCCTGTGTAAGAAATGGGTGGTATGTCAAAAGCTTTTGTGACTCCTAGTCCCATTTACTGTCCCAGACATAGGCCCAGCAGAACTCACCCTAGAGTGATGAATGTATCCCAAATCGAAGTGCACTTCAAGCGAGACTACTCATTCCTCCAGTGACTCAGGCTGATGTGCTGGGAAGAAGTCATGAGCTATACATGGAAAAAACTTGCTAGAACCTTTTACTTACTTGAAAGCAAGATGAAGAGTTAAAACTTTAAATGGCAACTATGACACACACAGAATCCAAACTCCCAAGTGGTAGCTGTTTAGTATACTAGACAGCTTTGAGTATCTGATGTAGTTTCATGGCCTGTCCTCTGTGGATGTGAGTCCATCCTCCCAGAAGGCTGAACATAGGATAATGCTTTGTGGAAGTCAGCCAGCCTTTCACCTTCAGTCCTAACTACTTTCTGCTTTCTTGACCCAAGCTTTCATGGTTTCCTCAGTCTCTAATTATGAACAAAGATCATAATCCCCTCTGGTCACCCGCTAGATTTGCTGAGAATTCAAGGTGTATCTCTGATCACTCACTACACTTTCAAGACACTGTTCAGACTCTACCAAGCCCTGCTCTTGCTCAAGACAGCAACAGAAAACTAGCTCTTCAACTTAGAAGCAGGCCTCCCTCCCAGAGCCTCATTCCCATGTATAAGATCTCTTAGCAGGTGTGGACATTATCATTCAGAGCACTGAAAGTCAAAGATAACAGAGCATTCCCTTGGGGTCTGTCCTTGTGTTAGCCACAACTAATGAAATGGGCAGGTTGGTGTCATTTACAAGCTGTCTTTGGTTCCTTTGTGTGGTTGAGCATTAAATGAACCAGAACTAAGCAGTAACAATGACGATGACCACATCACAGCAACTGCTATTTAACTATCACCACAAACACATAAAATGACTTATTATTCCTGTTTTCTAGATAAGAAAACAGAAGTTTAAAATATTTAAATAACTTAGATTTTAATTCAAGTAACACTTTTAACTGTAAGATAAAATTTTCATAGGGCTGGGCCCTTTCACTGCCCATCCTTTAAGCCTAAACTGCAGTGCCTCTTAATTTCTTGGCACAGTTCTCCTATATCCTATCATTCCTTATTGAAAAAACACCAAACTGTCTACTATTAAAGCTATCTATTAAAACCTTTGCCTCTCATCAACTCTGACCATCCTAGGCATACTGTGTTCCCAGCGCTTCCTTGGGAAACAAGATCTGAGATGGAGATCAGCATTCTGGAAACTGATTAGGAAATATTCTTAGGTAGCTAGGCTAAGAAGTGGGAAGCTTAAGTAAGATGTAGCCAGTGAAGGTTCAAGCAACCTGCGAAGATTTCTGGTCCTACCAGATTGGCAGAAGTGCAGTTGAGCCTTTACACCCATATCAACCAGGCCTTGGATCTAGGCTGCCCCAGGAAAGGATGGAACACTGTGCCAACCAGTTCTTCTTGGTGGAAGCTAAAGAAGCTGACTGCTAAAAAGTATGTCAACAGCACTTCCAGCTCTGGGCAGCATTAAAGCCCACATTCCGGCAGAGGAACTCAATTCTTACACAGCATCTTTGTTTTGCTATCTGTGCGAGCTATTGCCTAACATAAGCGTGTGTGCACATACACACACACACACACACACACACACACACACACACACACCCAAAAGTAAATCTTTTTATTTAAAAATCTAGTATCTACTTCTGTTCAAATGGTGCCTTAAGACTCACTATAACAGCTGATTTGTATTACTAGTAGCTTAGTTACTTAGTTACTATGCATTAGGTTACCAATAAACATTATGCCATTTATTCTGCGTAACTTTGTCACAGGTTTCACCAAAAGTTCAAAAACATGATTGCCCAGAATTATGAAGACAAACACTTTCAATGTTCATCTTTAGTTCCTAATATGAAGAAAAATAATTGTTACAGAACACAAAACAATGCTTCCATCCATATTAATGTACTTTGTTTCTAAACTTTAAGCTATCGAGTAGACATGACTAAAGACAAACTTGAAATCAGTTTATATTTACCTAGTTAAGTCAATGCTTGATAGGTTTAACTCTTTTAATTGCATTCACAGTAAAAGCAGGTATTCATGATGACTGTGCAGTCACAGGCTACAGCCAGTCTGGAGGAGAGCAGCATCTAGACGCAGCAGGCTTAAATTTAAGGCAATAGGTTCAGCTCCCTTAAAAATGACATTAACAATAACAGGAAACCTGGCCCTAAAGATGACAGTGATCAATTCCTTACCTATCAGGGCATTGAATTGCAAGTATAAACAAATTTATATTATTATTAATACATTATTATTTTAAATCAACTTTGGAAGTTTCATGCATCTGTAGAACTTAATGCAATAGTTCTCTTAAGGTACCAGTATTTTCCTTAATGTGGTTAAGGAACTGCTAAAAAAGCATGGCATCTCTCACTTTAACTCTGAAATTACTTAAATCTCAAGAAATAAGACTTATAACTGCCTATTTGACTGGGAAATTTGGGGATTTGTGGGGGCTTTGGAGGGGTATTAGTTCATATAACCTACTAACTTTATAAAATGCTGTTTCTATGACATGAAATAAAAGTGTCAAATACACAGAAACTTAGTTGTAAGTGAACAAATAAAGATATACATTTCATAGAATGGAAATTTTACTAAAGAGTGCATTTACTACCCTGTCAAGTCTCTAAAACATTTTTTTTCTCTAAAGTCTTAAGAAATTTGAAATTGATTCACTATGTAACATCCAGTAACTCTCTAGACAACTTCAAGAGACAGGTTCCTTCCCCTAGGATATGGCAAGTTATTTACAAAAATGTCTTTTCTCAGGAGACTGAGGTATCAATAAGTTAAGATGCATTTATACAGCAAAGAAGTATTCATGAAAATCTACCATAAAGTACACTTATTTTTATCATTAAATAACTGGGCAGTAGTGGCACACACCTTTAATCCCAGCACTCAGGAGGCAGAGGCTGGCAGATCTCTGATTTCAAGGCCAGCATAGTCTACAGAGCAAGTTCCAGGACAGCCAGAACTACACAGAGAAACCCTGTCTTGAAAAACAAAAGCAAAATCAAAAAGCAAACTTTCAATATACTATTAATTATTTCACCATAACCCCTATACTGTATCAATTTTTAAGGTAGCAGAAAATACATCTTGGTGCTTCTATTTTTGTCACATGGAAATTACACAAGCTATCAACACAACAGGCTGAGAGCTCATCAAAGGGTGTACCAACCCAGAACTCTTCTGTGGTGGCATCCTCACTGCTGTCTTTTAAGGAAGGGCAGCTGACCAAATGACCAGCAAAGATGAAGTGATACTCCAGGAAAACAGATCCAAGTAACTCGCTAGAATTAAGAACATTTGCCTTTAGCCTCATTAGCTTTAAAAATGTATAAATATGACATACCTCCACACTCCAGTTTGACCACTGGTAAAATGAGATCTATTTGATTTAGCAGGATAATTATTTCAAATTAATCTAAAATAAATTGTTGGGCCTAATGCTACAGGTTTTAAAGCTAAAAAGTGTGACGTCTCAGAAACCAGTTTCTAGCACTTGAGTCCATAGTCTCTGCAATTCCAAGCACTTGCAAGAGCAGTAAGATGTAAGAACTGCCTTTTCAAAGGGTGATTCATGGTGGGGGGGCGGAGGGGACAGCACATGAGGCAGGAACACAACTAAGGAAAGTGTCAACACACAAGCAGCTTCGTGTTTTTGCTTTTGTTCACAGACAATCTTAAGTCATCCATTAATTTCACATTTCAATAAGCTTTCCTCAGGCATATGCTGTCTAAAGTTCTGCTATCCATATGGAGCCAATGGCTACATGTAACTAATTTCAAATAAGTAAAATTAAAAATTAAGTTCCCTGTCTAGTAAAGACTGAGGAGCAGCTCCCACCTGAAGAGTGCAGAGCATTTCCATTATTGTAAACAGCACAACCTGACAGCTCATCCGCTGTCAGGAGCACAACTGTGCTATATGCTAAGACTGACTTTTAAACTCTTTAAGTTGCTTATAAAAAACAAACAAACAAACAAAGACTGGACACCAATGGTCTCACATTTCTGGTCCTCTTTAAACACTGAGTTTATGAAGCATTCAGATCCAAGTACAATATGAACTCCATCAGACACTTCGCACTGTTACAAAGAACAAAATATTCAGCAAGGGTGATAAAACTTAGCTGTCATAATTAAAACATATCATCTCATCCTTCAACTGATATTCAGTACTTCAAATATAAAAGCATACCCAACTACCAATTTAAGGTCTTCACAAGAATGGGCCAAAAAGCCCATGAGCTCCTGCTCTACTTCACTGTTTAGCAGGAGGAAAAAAGTACTACTTACACAAGGAGGTACTGTACAAACAGTAAACATAAAATTGTCTTAAGAGTAAGTTGCGAGGAGTAAGGACAATAACTCCTTCCAGTTAATGAGTGTTTAAAATGCTCTCCCTTGTACTGCTATCTCAGTTGACTAACTTTGAGTACATTTAGCAATCAAGTTTGTAATTTTATTTTCAAATTTACTTTGTCAGAACATAACGTAGGAAGATAACAACTGTATCATTCCTTCCAAGTAACTCTTGATGAAGGGCAGTGAGAAATAGAACAGGTTGCTTTTTGATTATCTGAAACCGAAGTATAGAATGTACACAGCTGTATCTTAAAGAAAAATGCAAACACAACTTAACCATACTTTATTTGACTGCATGTTATTCACACAGCTTGCACATTTCAAATCCCATTAAATCTCTCTCCGAAAGGATAGGGGTCAATAGGAGAAACTATGCAGCAATACCCCAGTCATTGAACAGCAGTCCAATATTTTTGAGATACACGTGATATTTCATAGATACTCAACTCATATGTGGCGTCAATATAACTTATGGTTATGTTTTTACAAACCTGAAAGCCCTAGGACATTATAGCACTCATCCTAGTGATGTCGAGGTGTACTGAAAAGTAACTGGTGTACTACCAATCTGATTTCCTCGATGTTCCTGGAAAGTGATGAACCTCATCATTTTTAGACACCATAATAAATATACACATCCAGTCTTATACATGCCAGCCAATATCACAATACAGGGCATGGGAAGAGTCGAAATATGAGTTAAACTCCTTTACACAGATTTGTCTCACAGGGCATGGGAAGGGTTGATATATCAGTTAAACTCCTTCACACAGACTTTTCTCTTGTGTGTAGAGGGTAATTTGGAGAAGAGAGGCAAAAAAAACCTTAAAAATCAACTTTTAATACTAATTTTTTCTTCTTATTGTGCTGGCTTCAACATCAAGTACTAATGTTATGATTTGTGGACTTTGATTATTCCAGAGTTAAGTAGTTTCATCCCAATGTAAGGGAAATTATAATCAGCTCACACATCAAGACTGGTAGCATACCGTTAGCTTTCTTCAATACTAACATATACAGCTTCATGGTAGCATGTGTTTAATGTTCAGCAATATCAACTGCCAAACCAGTGTCAGTGGATAGTACAGTCAGTCTTAAAGAGGCAGCACCCCACTAAAAGAAAGTTGCACCAATTTTGCTCAGTTTTAGCCAAGTGAACCCACTGTCAATTATAAATGGAATTACTTTAAGCTGATATAAGAAAAATGAAAGCCTAATATCAAATTAATGTTTGAAGCTATTTCAACTTGGAAAGCTTTAATTTTGTAATCAGGTTATTAAGTTAGAGGTTAAAATTTTAGGTAAAAAAAAAATTGGTCAATTAATTAAAAATATCAAAGTATATTCATCATGTATCCATCCATTGAGCAGTATTGTGTTGATCTGATATTTTAGTCACATAGTTCAAGTCATGTTTACAAATCACCAATCAGTTCAGTTAATTCAGCAATTCGGAAGTTAAGGGGAGTCATGACAGTCTCATTGACTACATAGAAGAACAAAACTTTCGAATTGATAAATCTAGCATGTATCTACTTTACAACTATACCCATTAGAGTGAGTCAAGAAAATGTATGTTCATCAACAATTCACTACTTCTGTACCAGCAAATCAAAACAAACTTTGATGATGTCAAGTACACTGTTTAGCTACTTCCCTTCACACTGAAAATGAAACAGAAGCATCATGATGACTGGCATTCTTCTGAATGTTGGAGCCCAAATGAAGTTCGACCAAAACAGACTCAAAATGGTCAGCAGAAAAGCTGAGTACTATGTGGCCATCACATTTTTAATATTACCAGTATTCTGAATTGAACTTTAAAGAGCAATATAAAATGGAAAGACACATTTTCTTAAAAATAAGGAACTATAAATGATCCCACCAGCAGGAATTTTTATTTTCAAATATAAAGTGTGCATCTTTATTTTAAAAGTACTTGTTACCATGTTCACTTTCAAAATATTATACTGAGCAAAGAGCAGCTTTCCTTTTAAAAAAAAAAAAAAAAAAAAGGAAAAAAAAAGCAACAAACTTTCCTGAAAAGGGGCTTTTACCAACTGTTAATGGAGGTAGGGTTTTAAAAAATACAGTAATTACAGCCATAAAATAAAATTCAAACCAAGTACTAGAGCAGAAGAAAAGTATAGTCAAATGAAAATAACAACATGAATGCCAGATTCCTATAAAACATTTTTCAGAGAATGAATCTTTTCCTTATGAGTGCTTAGGTTTTCTAGTTAAATAAATTATCCATCACAAGTTTACGGACTCAACTCAAAACAATTAGCTAAAATTTATTAACATTACACTGATTAGCCAAAATACACTGTAACTAATAAACACCTTGGCTGCTCAGAAAACCCAAAGAACTCATTAAAAAAAATTTTCATCCCTCCCCTTTTTCTGGAGAAACAAAGCAAAGGTCCCCCAAGAATCTGCTCGAGTATAAAGAAAATAAATGCAGCTTAAAACGGATACAATGCTCTTTGAAATTTATTTCTAAGACAAAGAACCATAAGTGAAGTATTTTTCAAAAATGGAAGCAATGTGAATTCAAATCAAGTAAAAAAAAAAAAAAAAAACCAGCTACTTTATAGAAGCTGTTCTTCACAGCTTAGCAATCATTTTGATTAAATAAAATCATACCAATTTACATTAATTTTCTATTCCTTTCCAAAAATTCCCCGTTCTCAAAAAACAAAAACAAAAAAAGTGCATCCAAAACCCAGCAATTTCCAGCTCCATCCCTTTAAGCCATTTCCATTTCCCAAGTAGATTCAACTTCTTACTGTAAGGGAAAAAGGGACTCCTACAACAAAACCACTGTCACTCACCTGGAAAACTGTCCAAATTATAAAAATCTGAAATAATTTATTATCAAATTTAGAATTTAAATAAAAACAAGTTTGCTTGCAAAGGCATTAAAGAAAAAGAAAAGACAGCATGCATTCAAAAACTAGAGATGAAGACAGGAATACTTATCTACACAGGCACTGGCAGACGCAACTGAATTGTCATCTTTACTCATTGTAAGACAAATCCCACCCCACACTTTTCATCCACTAATTACTGAGGTACCAATAATATTCAAGAATGGAAAATTTAATATTGAAAAAATAAAACCTAAATTGAAGCTTTTCCCTCACCCTCTTCAGAAAACTATGGCAGGTTTTGTGTGAAATGTTAGTATACTTAAGAGACTTACTACATTGGCGTCTTTAAGGAACAAAATCACGTCCCACTTCCTTGTTCTGTGATAAAATGATCACTATGTAAATAGCACTGTCAGCAAACTTTGCAAATGAACAAGTCTTGGCTAGGAACTGGCACATCCTGTTGGTACCAAAAGAACCCTTGAAGTTTAAAACAATCTCATTTAATTCAGAACAAATGCGCCATGCCAAAGTGCAACAAATGTTGTGCGACACTCAATGGACACTGACAGATAACAGCTGCATGGGAATTACTAAATCCACCTGCAAAGCAATTCTGCACAAATTGCATTGCATGCACAAGTCGCTTCCATGGGGGAGCCACTCCTTGCTGGCAGTCTCTCAGCGCAGCCACAGTTTAAGTCGCAGTGCGTCAACTCCGTTTAAATAGTATCTGAACAGCCTCTTATCTCGAACAAAACCAAGGTTTTCATAAAGTTTCAAAGCAGACTTATTCGTTATTTCTGTTTCCAAAACAACCTTCAAAAAAGAAAAAAAAACTTAAGTTATAATTTTATATTAAAAACTGACAAAGTATATAATTAAATATTTTTAAAATTACATTGATTTGTTAAAAAATGATAAAACAATACTTGTGTACAGAAAAAAATCATCAAAATACTAATTATTTTTGAGTTAAGACGGGTAAAATCACTGAGAACTTTTCTCCTGGTTTTTGTGCTGTTTCAACTTTTAGGACTTGACTACATGTTTATAAAAAAAAAAAAACAAAGATGAACTATTTTCCTGTGGCGAAAACTAAGGTGATATATAAAGAAAAAGAAAAATCAACAATCAAAAGTTTTAAAAGTCAGTACTTGAAATTATTTGGTCTGACCTCTAACTCCTGTTTTGTATTAACCTGTCACTGTTTATCCTGGTTAACAACTACCATATTGGCTAGAGCAGTGGTTTCTCAACCTTCCTAATGCAGTGAACCCTTAATACAGTTCTTCATGTTGTGGTGACCCCCGATCATAAAATTATTTCCATTGCTACTTCGTAATTATACTTTTGCTACTGTTATGAGTCATAAGCATATATTAAGCACATGGTCTTTGGCGACCCCTGTGAAAGATCTGACATATCCCCCTGCCCAAAAGGTCTCACTGGTTGAGAACCGCTGGTCTAGCGTCTAGACCAGTCTGCAAACTACAAGAATTGAGCCAAATATCCTAATGCTGTCAGTTTCCATAGATAAAATTTTCCTGGTGGGCTGGGGATAAAGCTCAATGGCAGAGTACTTGTCTAGCATGCATGAGGTTTGGGATTCAATTTTCAGCAAAACATACAAAAGAGGGAAGAGAGAAAAAGAGGGAGAGAGAAAGAAAAAAAAGAACAAGGCTATATCCATTTGTGCACATGCCTATGGCTCCTTTCTTGACACAGAACAGAGCTAAGCAGCTGTCACGAAGACCCATGGTTTATAAAACTTAAAATATTTAGTATCTGGACTTTTGCAGAAAAAGTTTACTGAATCTAACTAAACCAAGGACTTTAAACATTAGGGTCCATCAGTCACCTGGAGGGATGGTTAGAATAAGATCGCTGAGGGCTGAGGAAGAAAGATGCGAGGTTGAGGAGACAAGCACATCTCTAAATCACTGGCCAGTCTGGACAAATCAGCAAGCTACAAGTTAGATGGAGAGACCCTGTGTCAAAACTAAGGAGGACTGGTGATGGTTAAGCAGGTGATGTGTTTGCAGAGCAAGTCTGGCAACCTGAGCTTGACAGTGCGAAGCTCACACAGCGGTGTAAGAACAGAACCAACTCTGTTACAGAGTTATCTGATGTCCACATATACCATGGTGTATGCACTCACACATCACAACTATATACATACAGTAATAATTACAAAACTAAAGTTGGGAGAAATAAGGCAAGCAACTGAAGAAGATCCCTTGTTGATTTTAGACCTCCAACTTGCATGCACATATATATGCCATACACATATACTCACACACAAAGAGACTTACTTAGAAGAGGGCCCAAGAATTTGCATTTTAAACAAATGACAAGGTGAGATTGATGTCACTGAGAATCAGTGGTCTAAATATTACTCAGATCAAAACTTAACAGAGGATCACAGAGTATTAGGTTCCATTTGAGTCTTTTAGAATTATCACTGAACTGGTAGCCCTGACACCATAGGGCTGATATTTCTGAAACTATGAGCTCTTGTTTCTACTTTCCTCTACCTAAACACTCTCTTCCTTCCCAGCTTTTATGTATGTTACTCTATTTACCTTTTGTCTTTATTCTCACCTGTGTCACTGAGAATTAGCAACACAGCTAATCACAGTTCAAAGGTTGGGCATTTAGAATGAGGGGAAAATGGCAAAAGTACAACTAAACACAGACACAGCAAAGCATCTATAAAGACTTGAGTCTCTTCCTGTTCCATCTTCAACAAGAATTCAAGAGACAGAACAGATAGCACCTCAATTTGCTTTGTCCAAAACCACTCAGGACCTGCACAATTCTGCATCATGGTGAAGAGGCTCTCTATCTCACCATCCAGTTCCTCAGCCTGAGACCCAGGAATCTAAACTCTTTTCCCACCACTCTCCTATACCCATGTAAGCACTGAGTACTGTCAACTCTCCGTCTGAAATTTTCTCTCAAAATAGTCCTCTTATTTTTATCCCACACTGACAGCACCATAAACTGCCACCAGACCAAGAAGTCTCCCATTTTCTACATGCAATCCTCTCATTAATTTCCTAACTAAAATAACTTACTCTTTGTCCTTAAAATAAACTTAATGATCTAAAATTATCTGAAGAGGCTTAAAGGCCTATCAATATATGACTTCCATGTACATCCCCAGTTTCCCTCTAAGTCTCCCTCATCCTCCTCTTCATGTTCAATATCAAACTGTCAGTCTCTAAAATCAATTATGATCTACTTCACCTCCTATAGGTGCCCAAGCTTTTAACAACGTAATATGATTATCACTTACAAACATGTTGGGTCAAATCCACAGCTATTCTAAAACACATGGCCCATGCACAAGTTGGATACACACCTTCAATCCTAGCAGAGGCAGATGTCTATGACCACTGATCTAGCCAAAGCTACATAATGAAAAACTGCCATGATCAAACAAAAATTCAAGTTTAACATTGAATGCTATACTAGAACACCTGAGTACAAATTTTCAGATCTGAATAATTCTCTTGGGAAATTCTTGGAAATTCTGTTATTAGGTCAACATGTAATTACAACTAAGTGTTAAATAAAGGCAATTTAATGTGAAAAAAAAAAAACTAATGTTGCCATGATGCAAAATTACTAACTCATTTCACTATAATAAAAAGTGAAAATTTTTAGAAGGATAGCTATATTTAGACAGCAACCTTAAGAAATAGACATGGCGGGGCTGGAGAGATGGCTCAGAGGTTAAGAGCACTGACTGTTCTTCCAGAGGTCCTGAGTTCAATTCCCAGCAACCACATGGTGGCTCACAACCATCTACAATGAGATATGGTGCCCTCTTCTGGCCTGCAGGCTGAACATGCACTGTATACATGATAAATAAAATCTTAAAAAAAAAAAAAAAAAAAAGGAAAGAAATAGACATGGCTATCTGTATCACTGGTTCTCAACCTGTGGGTCGTGACCCTTTGACAAACTTCTATCTCCAAAAACATTTACATTATAATTTATAACAATAGCAAAAAAAAGTTAACTATTTTTCAACATTTTTATCACTTCAACACTTATAAATATTTTATTTATTTATTTTTATTTTGTTTTTCGAGACAGGGTTTCTCTGTGTCGTTTTGGTGCCTCTCCTGGAACTCGCTGTGTAGACCAGGCTGGCCTAGAATTCAAGAGATCTACCTGGCTCTGCCTCCCAAGTGCTGGGATTAAAGGCATGCACCACGGCCACCTGGCACCTTATTTTTCTAAATCAAGGTCTATAATGGAAATTTACTACAAAGCTCTTTTACTTTACATAGAAGTGTGACGAAAGAAGCCAAAAGATAATTGTTGTAGAATATTATTTTAAGATGTGTTACACTTGTTTATGCTGTGGAACATTTGTTTAATGACGCAAAGACATGTTGCATTCTTTTATTTTGCATTTGTTTAACTCTGTGAAGCTGTGTTAATGTGCCTGTCTAAAACACCTAATGGTCTAATAAAGAACTGAATGGCCAATAGTGAGGCAGGAGAAAGGATAGGCAAGGCTGGCAGGAAAGAGAATAAATAGAAAAAGGAGAAGGAAGGAGCAAGCGAGGAGAGGAGGACACAAGGGGCCAGCCACAGAGTAAGAAGTAATGAAAGGTTGACAGAAATAGAGAGGCAAAAGGCAGACAGGTTAACTTAGGAGAGCTGGCTAGACATAAGCCAAGCTAAGGCTGGGCACTTACAAGTAATAATAAGCCTCTGTGTGTGTGATTTCTTTGGGAGCTGGGAGGCGGGCCCCCCAAAGTTAAAGATCTCAAAGA
Organism: Peromyscus maniculatus bairdii; assembly: GCF_049852395.1. NCBI lineage: Eukaryota > Metazoa > Chordata > Mammalia > Rodentia > Cricetidae > Peromyscus > Peromyscus maniculatus. The sequence continues at coordinate 47,019,810 of NC_134860.1, read as the reverse complement.
GTAAAAAAAAAAAAAAAAAACCAAGATAATTCTGGAATTTTTTGGTCCTAAAGAAACACATAGGTTCCCAGCACCTATGTATCAAGACAGCTCACACCTTGAGCTATTATAAGGGGCTCACTCTTCTGACCTTCTTGAACACCTACACACTAGCTGGCAGACAAGACAGACAAACAGAGACACACACACACACACACACACACACACACACTTTTTTTTAAAGAAGCTTAATGTGTTTGATTCTTTATTACAAGAGAAATACAATTGCAGTGATGCTCCACCAATTATCCACCAATAACCCATTATGAAGATAAGCCAAACTGGCACAATTTAGACAATACCCTTTAACACTGTAGGCTGGAAGTTCATGGACAGCAGGCTGTACCCACTGTTATCTGGCTCCCTACAGACCTTGACTAGATATCAGATGAATGAACAAGTAACTACTGTTCTTCACAACAAAAGCTAAAAGCATATTAACATAACTTCACTCAAAATGACAGAGTAGGCAAAGTAAAATGATTTGCCCTCAATTATACAACTGCTAAGTCACAGAAGATGGATAAGAAATCAAGGTGTCTCATACCGAGTTCTTTAAATAAGCCAACCCATTCACTCAAGATACTTACAGTATGGGGCCAGTGAGACAGCTTAATGAATAAAGTGCTACCAAGCCCAGCTGAACTGATGAAGTCTAGGTTCAATGAAACCCTATCTCAAAAATTAAGGTGGAAAGTAATTAAAGAAGACAATCAGTTTCAATCTCTGGCCTCTACATGCCCACATACTTACACTTACACACACACACACACACACACACACACACACACACACGCAAAATAAATACATAAATAGCAGTATTTAATTTTAAAATACATAATAAAATTAAGATTTAGCCATATACTAACACATTTTTTTCAAAATCTCCACATACTATCTTAGAAGCTTTGATGAAAGGCTAGTAATTAGTTCAACACTTAGTAAGTACACATCTTGCCTTATAGGCAATGACTAATATAACTCATGAAAGACTTAACCCCAGAAACAAAGTAGTTCCTGGCCCTAAGCATTCCTGTTTACAAGAAATAATTCTCAGTAGCAGAAAATCAAAATACAGTCTATCAACTCAAAGACTTCTCCAAACAGCTAAGCAACCTTTGTAAAGCCTAAAAAGTTATTACATCTGCATGAAAATATGCTTAGAAAATATGAAGGTAGATAATCAGCCTTCAGGAGAAAGGACATAGTTGAGGAACAAGACAGTAGGAGGAATTTTGTAAAAACACGCAGAGACTCTTATTTTAAATTACTATAAATTTTATACCAAACAACTTTATTGAGTGTAGCTAGAGTTTTCCAGAACATCCCACAGCAATTTAGCAGGGCACATTTCTGTAATTCTAGTACTCTGGAGACTAAGGCAGGAGAATAGCCAGTTTAAGGGCATCCTGAACTACCTAGTAAACTCTAGGCCAGCCTGAGATAGAGACCCTGACTCATAACAAAACAAAACAAAAACCCTGGGGTTTAAAAAGTCAAAGCATGTATTAAAGTCCAAACAAAGGAATCACCTAATGCCGTGTACCTGACAACTTTGCTAAGACACATCTATGTCCTCACAGTAAAGACAGGTGCTGAGCATAATGGTACACACCTCTAATCCCAGCATTTGAGAAGTTGAGGCAAGCATCAGTGAGTGCCAGGCCAGCCAGGGCTACATAGTGAGATTCTGTCCCAAAAGACCAAACAAGTGACTTTTTTCCGTGGATAACTGTCATTTATTTGTGTTGTTCATAAAGTACAATAACTTTATTTCTTAGTCATCACTGCTATAAAAGGCATCCATTCTCTAGTTAACTGTTCCCACCTATATTACGGTACAATGTTAACATCCCCAGTTATCACCAATATTTACTAAGCATATGTAAAGCATAGTGCTATAGTAAAAAAAGAAAGTACAGGTGGCAAAGGCCTTACAGACAAGCAGAAGAGAGAAGATGTGCTCTTCTGTTAATATGCAAATCAGTCATTCATTACTTAATACTTAGAGACATATTCCTAGAGTGAAATGTCCTCCATACAGGTTGAGAGTTTTCCCATGTTTTCTTTTTTTTTTTTTAAAAAAAAAAGAAAGAAAGAGCCGGGTGGTGGTGGCGCACGCCTTTAATCCCAGCACTCGGGAGGCAGAGCCAGGAGGATCTCTGTGAGTTCAAGGCCAGCCTGGTCTCCAAAGCGAGTTCCAAGAAAGGCGCAAGGCTACACAGAGAAACCCTGTCTCGAAAAAAACCAAAAAAAAAGAAAGAGAGAGAAAGAGAAGAAGAGAGGAAGAGAGAGAGAAAGAGAGAGAAACAGAGAAAGAAAGAGAGAGAGAGAGAGAGAGAGAGAGAGAGAGAGAGAGAGAGAGAGAGAGAAAGCAAGCTAGCTAGCTAAGCAGGACAAAAGGTAAGCAAAAAAGGAACAACACCACTTAAATGACTCACCTGATAACAAAGCTTTGTATATTAAGTATTTACTGAATATGTTTAGATTTCAATCTGTATTCTGAAGAAATTCAACTTCGTTATCTTAAAATTTACTCTATAATTGTTTCTAAACAAAATAATATTTCCTCTACAATCTGCATTTGTGTAGAAGATCTGCCATGCACTTACAGTACTATTACTACAGGATACTGTAAAAATCTACCCAGAAGAACCCTGCCTGGGACAAGAGGATTAAACACTTGAAAGACTCACCTCATCACAGTCTCCTTCAACCATGGCATATATAGCTTTCTTTACCAAGTTAGTACCTAGAATATAGATCTGAGTATTAATGAAGGGAAAGTATAAGTTTCTTAAAGAATCTAAATTATGATAATCAGAAATGCACAGAAATGTCAATATTAGGTTGAATATAGATACAGTGATCATCTCTAAATGAAAAATAAACCAGAAGTCAGCTGGGAGAAGCCCAGGTTTAAACTCATTGTCAAATAAATATTTACTTGACATATTTATATTTATAAAAATTTCTCATGACATGATCCTAACTTTGAATTAAATATGAGTATTAGGCAGTAATATCTATATTCCTTTAAAGCTACAAGTAACAAAACTGCTAATAGTACTAAAAGCATATCAAATATTATTTCATAAATATTGACTTAGCTTTAAAAACACCCTAGGATTTTACACATCCCAACAAGCACTTCTCCATCTGATTGTCCACTGTGAAAAAAGAACCAGCAGGTACCAGACACTAGGACAGTAGTTCTAACTAGGCTTACAAAACAGTCAACAGAGAAAGCTTGAGCCCAACCAGCTGAATGAGATTCTCAAGGAGGGTCTAACCATCTGCTTTTAGACTATCCAGGTGATGCTAGTGACAGTTAAAACCACACACATGCTGACCCAGAGATGGCTCCGCAGGAGATAAGATCCCTGGGATGCACACGATAGGAGAAAAGAGGCTCCCCAAATTGTCCTCTCACCTCTACAAATGCACTGTATCTCTGTCTCTGTCTCACACACACGCACACAAATTTTAAAAAAACTAAGGAATGCAACTTTAAAAGAAGTCTAGGAACATGCATCTCAGAATAATAATTACTGGACTCTCAAATTACAACAGGTTTGATAATTAGCATTATGTAATGATAACAATTACTCCATAATTTTAGCTTGATTAATGTCCAGTGAACTTGAAAATAGTACCTGGTATAAAATGCTCTCATAACTCTATAAAAAAAAAACAAGAATACTTTCTCCAGTACTTAGTATAATACAAAGCATTCTGGATCAATTTTTTTAAAAACTCTCAAGACAAAAACTGATCATTATCTACTTGTTAAAAACATAATCTCTCAAAAACATTAATTATAAAACCTATTTTAAGAATGTTCTGAAAATACGTTGAAAAAAAAAAATCTTAAGGACAGTGATATGGCCAAGCAAGTAAAAGCGCTTGGCCATAAAGGCTGATAATCTGATTCAATCCCCAGAACCCATGTGAAAGGAGAACTGACTCCCCAAAGCTGTCCTCAGACATCTGTAACCATGTGTATACATAGACACACAATAAATTTATTAAAAAAAAAAAAAAACTTTCTTCCCTTACCTTGAAGTTTATTCCTACATATTGACATTTAAATCTTTTGTTTCAAAACAAAAAATAAAAATAATCTATTCATCCTTTGTGAAATAACATTTTCCTTACCAATGCCATTTCTCCTGTATTTGGAATCCACGGCTAACATGGCTATATAACCTCTGCGGAACATCTTTTTGTGCATATCCAACTTGCAAACGATGGCACCTACACACTCCTCCCCTACCATGGCCTTGAAAATAAACAAACAGTTATGAAGGATACAATGCCATCAGGTACTGCAAAATTACCAAGGGAAAACAGCAACTGACCCTTGGTCAGCATTTTTGAGAGAAGAAACCAGTAGAACTCCAGAGCAAAACAGCAATCACAGAAAGTTTCAGAAATCTGAATCTCAAAACTCTTCAAATATTCTTGTTTCTAAAACTCAAACTTTCTTCAGATCATGACTTTTTTTTAAATGCTTATTAAAGCCCTAGGGAGAGACAGACAAGATTTCTACAAGGTAAACACTTAATGACTTTTACAGACTACATATCAAGTGCTTACAATTAATATAGTTTGCAATAAAGACTGGTTTACATTTGGGAAGAGGGAGTAAACAAATTATTTTAAAGAAACATCTACTTATTAGAATACAATAAAATATTGTACAATTCTCCCATCAGCAGAGTATTACAAGTTTTTATAATAAAGATTTAATGAAGGATAAATATAAAACATAACTGAAAATTACACCTGGTAGTTAACTTTGATCAAGAAAAAAGTACCTGTAGCTTTTTGTTTTTTTTTTTCTTCAGAAAAGGCACTGTTTAGAAGGTATTACTTAGATCACACTCAAAAGGCACTTTAGCACTACAAAGACTAATACATAATGGTCTCATTTTCAGGATATTCCGGACAGTATGAGTCATTATCATAAAGCTCCCAGAAATTCAATAGCCTGCACTCAGTAGGCTAAGATGGAAGGATCTGAGTCAGAAGGATCTAAGTTCAAGGCCAGCTTGATCTACACAGCAAAATCCTGTCTCCAAAAAAAAAAAAAAATATATATATATATAATGTATATGTGGTATTTTAAGATATACACATATAAATACCTTAAATTCCACTTTATATTAGTGTAATTAGAATACTATGACTTGTTTATACTTTAATAAAATCATCAGGTTATCAGTGTTTAAATGCTAAATGCTAAGTAATGCTGATAACTCATTTTGATATTCCAGTGTTATCAATGCAAATATTTACCAAGTATTTCAAAATTGCTAAAAAGTTCTAATAGTGTATACTGAGAAATGTAAATAGGACAATATCTCAGCAAGCAATATTTCTGTTTTGCAAACTAGTTCTCCAGAAACAACTATTTCAACAACAGCAGGAACTGGTCAAAAGATTAGTAAGCAAAATCTAACATACACTTAATATCTATTTTAACTTGAATTTGTTACAAACATTTTGTGGTCAATTATTTAATGAATTTCCTGAAATTCCTTTGTCAATAAACTGTGGAGAAATCTCTGTAACCAACATAATTTTAATTCATTTAGAAATCCTTGAAGGGAATATTAAAATCAATAACTAATAATAGTTCATTCCCATTGTATCACATATTCCATAATTCTTCTGGGTCAAAAAAACCTTACAATTATTATTTCCATTTTGTTTTCTCATTAAATTTAATGCACAACAAATCAATTTAGTTTCTTTTTGTATTAAAACCTGAAACAGAGATAAAAGCCATCTAAATGAACAACGTTCACAACCTTTTTCGTGCTGAGGACTGAACCCAGTCACATGCATGTATTCTATCACTGAGCTACATGCCCGGCCCAACTAATAGCATTTTCTGATTTGGATTGTCAGTATACATATATACAGTAATATATATATGCATATATATGCATATGTATGTATATATGTGCACATGTGTACACATATACATAATTATCATAGAACAATCCATATACTTCTAACAGCCAGAAAAAAAAATTTACCCTGACCTAGTAAGCTAGGCTCATGAGAAATGGAAATACATGTAAATCTTACATAAGCCCATAGGACAGCTGTATCCATCCTACAGTTAATAAAGCCATTCAATAAGTAAAATTAAAGCCACTAAATATAGACAATACTTTCAAATTGCAGTGGGATTTCAAACAAATATTTGTTTTCTGTCCATGTAAGTAAAAAGCAAACAAAATATTATGTTAGTTTATTGTAAGTAAAAAGCAAACAAAATATTATGTTAGTTTATTCTTGAGACTACTACATTGTTTCCCTAATTAAAAAATGTAGAGAAGCATAAATCAAGTTGTACACATCATCTAAAAATAAAAATCTGATATATGGATATATAACTTGCTCATTATAAAAATCAATACCGCAATCCTAATAAATTGCTTATCAACATTTATAACAATCACTAAATTACTTGTTTTTTTTTTCCCAAGCAAAAGCTGCTGCACACACTTTTGAAGCATATTATTAAATGTGTTTCTGAAGTATAGGAAGTGGTAAATCTGTTTAATTTCTCAAGGCTTTTTAAAAGCCTGTCAAGTCTACAGAACTATGAAAAATGTGTATATGCAAAATACAGATTCCCGATTTCTAGAACATTACAAAGAGAACCCTGGAGGACACAAGAAAGTTAAATTTAGAACAAACAAGTGGAAATACTACATTGCATAGCTAGTCATAAGTTTAAGAACTTCTGAAAACACTGAAACTGAAAATACTGTGACCTATACAGGGGTAAAGTTTATGGTAATTGACAGTGACTCATTTGTACTAGCTTCTATTTTCTATTTTCCAAAGTGTTACAAATATTAGGAAGAGTCTTTAAAAACTTGCTTTTATGAGTCAACCAAATATAGGCAATTTTAAGGTTCAACCTCACATATCCCATTTGGTCTACCACATGTTCTCCCTGGAACCTAGGGGCACTTTGGGGGTTCTAATCCCAAGACTGATGCTTAAAATGACAACTGTCCCTTGGTGACGACAATTATGTGCCATGATAATATGGTTCCTCATCTTACCTGCCATCATGAGAGGCCAGGAGACCAGAGAGGTAAAGACCTCTCTGCTCCTAAACAGCTGAAGATTTAAACATTACACATCACCATGGTTTTTTATTCCCTTTAAAAAGAGAAAAGGAGGTGGGTCTAGATTATCTCTAAGGTTGTCCTTTCTGACATCATTTGAAAGACACTGTTTATAAAAATTAGTTCTTATGGGAAATTCAATTTGAAAAGCATATAAAAGATCTAGTTGTAAACTGCCTCTGTTGTGTAACTAGTTTTATTGTTAGCTATCTGCAGAGTCATATTCTATGAGAAACCTTAGAGGCCAGCCACTTGTATACATTTCAACTTCTAGATATTCATAACTTTGGCTAGTAAAGGCTAACGTACAAATTAACTGGTCAATTAAGAGGGGTGTACATAAAAGACTGAAGTTCTACCATAGTATAAAATGCCAGAAAAACTGAGGTCTAGAGAAAACACGACTCAAGCCCACTACCACTGAACCACATCCCCAGCTCCATTTCAGTTTCAAATGGGACTCCATTATACACTCTGTGGATTAACTTACAATTAAACCAATACACAATTCTAAGGAATTGCATTTAATGACATTTATAATAGTGTTGTAAGTACTGTCCCATATTCACTGCCACTAATGTCTTAGAACTTTTGTCTTTGTTTTTTGAGATAGGGTCTCTCTACACAGTCCTGGCTGTCCTGGAACTTGCTGTGTAGACCAGGCTGGCCTTGAACTCAGAGATCCTCCTGCCTCTGCCTCCCAATTGCTGGGATTAAAGGTGTGCGCCACCAAGTCCAGCATAACTATTTTAACACAATGCTAAGAATCCTTAAGAAGAAGGAAAAAAAACACCTTTTCTGGAATACAAAATAGTACCTAAAGTTTAAACAAATGTTCTAAAATAAAGTTCAAGCATAATTAACATGAAGGCTAGCAAAACTATCAATTATCTACAATATCTAATAGTATTTCTGGATTACCACTAAGCTGTGGAAGCAACAAGACTTTTGATGTCTTGTCAAAACATACTGCAAGGAATACTGAGTGCAACTAAGTCGGGGTTAACACAAGAACAGGAGGAACTTTACTCTCTTCAAAGTGTGTGCTGTGTTCACGACACACAGCTCACACCTCCAGTCTAACACTATCTCGGTTAAGGATTTCACATAGACAGAAAGTGGGTCAATGTTACTGTTGAGAGATTACTGGTGCTGGGAACGTAAACTTAAAATGGTTATTCATCTTATCCAATAGACCGATCTGTTTGGCTTACATATAGGTAGGGAAAAAAAACAACTTCTGTCCACTATACCCGATACAAACCAATGGTACCAGTTTTTAAGTAGTTTCACGCTTAAATTTCTTGCATCCCACAAAAGGACTTTCTTTTCCAAGTTTCAGGTGACTTTCGGCCACCAAGGGTGTTAGGGACACATTCTGCAATGGCACACCTGAAAGCAGGCTGGCTACAACCATTGTCCTACCGAAGGGAACAATACCCATAATCAGTGAACATGGCTCTGAGATTTCATTCTCCAAAGCGGCCACAGTAAGTTTACCGACAACCATGTTCACCATAACATGTTTACTGCATATATCCTTCCCTGACCATGGCTGTAGCTGAATTATTACAAAGGCCTGTCTGCGAACAGCACCGTGTTCCAATTAAATCACTACAAAATGCTCTGAGGATGAAGGGGGGGACGGACAATGAAGACTAACCATGATTAGGCGCTAAGGTAAACAGGACGGAAGACACCTCCTCCCCCCACATCCCAGGTGAAACACGCTTTGCGCAGGCTTGCTGCTGTTACAACAGTAGCAAGTTAACCCAGATCAGGAGCTCTTACCTTCCACACAGTTCCACTTAACAACTAGGAATGTGCCCGCGCACTTTAGCCAGTCACATCCATCTGTAAGGTACTACGAAAAGGAAAGATACAACCACTGCCACAACCACCGGGCCCTCACGCTCCCTGCCCTGAGTGGCCAAGATCTCGGCTGGGCTCACCCTGTTCTCACGCCATCCACTTACCAAGAAACACAGCTGTGGCCAGTTGTGGATAAAATATCTATACGTATAAATGGAGTAGGGTTCAGACAGATCTTTGGTGATCAGTCTCATGATATCAGGCATTTGGAGCTCGGATTCATACCGGACGTATCGTATCGTCCGATCCTCCCCGGGCTCGGCCTCCCGGCCCAGGGAGCTCCTTATACTGCAGCCGGCGGTCAGAGACGAAGACAGCAGCTGCACCTGCTCGTCCTCCTCCTCCTCCTCCTCCTCCGGCTCGTTGCCCTCCACCAGTCCGTTGCGAGCCGCCGCGGGGTCGCTGGCCGCCGCCGCCGCGGGGTCGCTGGCCACAGCCGCCGCCGCCTCTGGCCGGCCGGGGAGCGCAGTTCTTGCATTGTTGGGGACCGAGTGGGTTGGTCTCTCCTCCGGGTGTTCTCCGGCTCCTTTTGTGGCAGTCACTTTGGGGGCCCCGTCGGGGGCGGCCGCCTCCGCTGCACTCAGGACCTTACTCTTGAGGGTCGCCGCGGCCCGGAGGTGTCGCAGTTCTGGGCCGATCAATCCGTTCAGCTGCTGCTGCTGCTGCTGCTGCTGCTGCTGCTGCTGCTGCTGCTGCTCCTGGGGCAGCGGCGGGCAGCGACGGCAAGAACGCGCCTTGGCCGGGGTCGCCGCCTCGCCGCCCGCGGGGCTCCCGCAGCCGCCTTCGTGCTCCTCGTCGTCCTCCTCGTCCTCGCTGCAGCAAGCGAGGGCGGCCCCCGCCGGGAACGGGCAGCGGGGCTCGGCCGCCGCTGGGGCCGCAGGCGCTGGTGGTGGGAGGAGGCTGCTAGGCCCAGGCGGTACCTCCGCCATCCTAGAAGCGACACAGCCGAGAGAGGAGGCCATGAGAGGCGGCCGAGCGGCGCCAGGCAGCGCGGGCCGGCGGGCCGGGGGCGGCCGAGGCGGGGGGGAACAAAGGCAGAAACCGTCCCTCACCGAGTGTCCCCAACGCCGCGCCGCCCCCACGCCGCCGTGCCGGCCACCGTCCCCGGGCCACCCGAGCCCCGCCGCCGCCGGCCGTGTCACCGCCTCCCACCCGCCCCTCCTCGCGGCTCACCCCGCGCCGCTCCCCGCCGCCGCCGCTGCCGCCGCTCCTCTCCCTCAGCCACCGCCGCAGCCGCCTTTGCCGCTGCGGCCGCTCCGCTGCCGCCGCCGCCGCCGCCGCTGCCGCCGCCGCCGCCGAGCCTCTCACCCGGCCGCCGCCGCCGCCGTAAAGCGCCTCGCCTGTTACCCCGGGTAAAGTTTCCTGGGCCAGGCTTTACGACACTTCCCTGCCTGCCGGCTGCCGGGCCAGAAAAAAGGGGCGTGGAGGGAGGTGACCTGGGCAGGGGCGGGGCCCGAGGTGTCTCCGGAGGGCTTCCGGGAGGCCGCGCGCCGGGGGGGTGTGGCGCTAGCCTAGGGTTCTTGGCCCCGGAAGTCGCCGGGCAGCCTCCAGGGCAGGGCAGGGCTGGGCTGGCCCGGCCCGGCCCCTGGGACTGCTGCGGCGGCTTGTGGCTATCGACCGCCCATCTCCAGAGCCGTTTCGCAGCCGCACGGTTTCAACTTTTGCTCTGACCTGGCGCGTGGGGCAGGGAGCAGCCGCTGCGGAAGGTAGCAAGTCCCCGACTGCACGGCGAAAAAGAGGGAATTTAAAAGCACTGAGCTGTGGAGATAGCATTTTGCAATGGGAAAGAACTTCATTATCCCGTTGGGACTTACAAAGTCCCTTTTGCCCTATTCCTCCATCCCGAAGACTGGAGGCATAGATGACTAACAGGTGCTGGCCTGCTACGGGCACCCCTGGGGGAGAGTGGCAGAGATGGTGGCGGCTAAGAAGCACATTGCTAATTTGTGATTGTAAATGTGTTAGGTTGAGAAGCACCGAGAAAGAGTTCACGGGATCCACTCGTGTGACATGCGTGCTAAGCAGGTGTAGAAGACTAGAGCCTCAGCATGCATTTGAGCATGTGGCTTACCTCCGTCTGCTCTAGTCCACAGCTGGTAGTTTGCTGCCTAGCTGAGCTCAGGGGCACAAAAGTTGTGTAAATAACTCACATGCATACTAATCAAGTTATTTTGTTTTTGTTTTAAGTTGTTTGTAGGGGCTGGCGAGATGAGTTAGCTGGTAGGAACACTTGCTCCTGGGGTTAGGTTCCCAGCACCCATATGGCAGTTCACAACAGTCTGTAATTACAGGTCCAAGGGATGCTACAAGCTCTTCTGGCCTCCAAGGACTTCAGGAATGCACATGGTGCACAGACAAGCACACATACAGGCAAAACACCCATGTATGTTTAAAAAAAATAATAAAATGTATTAAAATAGTTTTTATTTATTTAGACTGGTTTATAGAGCTAGGCGGGTGTGCCCACAATTAATGTTTTCAGGGATAGGCTTCTGTGACAGAAGATGTTGGCATATATGAGACCTCAAAGCCTACCTCCACAGTGACACACTTCTCCAACAAGGCCACATCTTCCATTTTAGTGCCACTCCCTTTGGGGGCCATTTTCTTTCAAACTGCCATAGGTATGGTGTTTGAGCACAGCAATAGAAACCCTAAGACAAGTTTGTGCCAGGATGGGTGGGGTATTGCTGTGACAGACCTGACCATGTTGTCTTGGGGGAGGACTGGAGGAGGACTTTGGAACTTTAGACTAAAAATGTCCTTGAGTCTTGAGAGCGCAGTGAACTCCTCTGTAGCTGCTTGATAAGAATGTTGAGAGCAGTGCAGATGGCGAAGGCCTGGCTTGTGACTCGACCAGGCCATTGGAATTAAGAATTTGTGGTTCCCGTTAGCTGGGGCTGAAGAATCAGCTGTGATTAACAAGACCCCAGAAACTACTAAAGTACTCCATTCTGGTCACCTGGAGCTGAGAAATTATCAGTGATTAAGAGACCAGTATCATTGAGGTAAAAGCTTCTGGGGAGTGTTTCCCTGAGAGCACCCAGAAGCAGTGTTTTAGAGGGGGCCAAGGTTGTAATGACAGCTGAATGGTTTTGAAGTTTTGAAGGCGTGAAGGGGTCATGGAGAGCAGCTGAGGCTCGGCACTGTGAGAAGCCGTTGGTGAAGGTGCAGCCCCAGTAGCAGTTGAAGACCCAGGATTGGAGGGTCCTGCAGAGACTTTGCATCTTGGCACCACGAGGAGAGCCTAGGGAGAAGCTATCGGTGAAAATGCAGCCCAGATACAGTAGAAGACCCCAGCATTTTGGAGATGACCACCAAGAGCAGCAGTAGCTGTGGAGCGAAGCCGTTTGGAGCCTAGAAGACAAGCTGTGTGTGTTGCAGAGGACAGAGCCAGGAAAATGATCCAAGTCCTTTAGAGGAGCCCAGAAAATGAGGGCCCCAGACATTGGACATTGTGTTGTTTACACTGTTGGGAATTTGGTTTTTGCACAGTTCAAACTGTGACTGTGCCCTGCTTCTTCCCTCTTTGAAGCAATAAAGCGCTTAGCTTATTTTTGATTTTAGAGGAGTCCACAGTTGACTCTAAACTTAAAAAGAGAGAAAGAGGTTTTGGAGGTTTACAGAAAAATTTGGATTTTAAAATAGATTGGATATTTTTTTAAGGGACTGAAATTTTAGTGTGTTTGAATTTGCAAAGACTGTGGGATTTTTAAAGTTATTTATTTTTTTAATGTTGAGATCTTGGGGATAAGTAAGCAAAGGTGTGGCTTAATGGTGATGTATTTTTTATGTCAAGTTGAGACAGGGTCAGTTGTGCCAGATGTGGGGGATCATCCCCCACTCTTATGACCAGGGCACTCTTGAGCAGGGAGAAGTGGGAAATATTTAGATAGAAAGAGATACCTAGGTGACAAGAGGGAAGACAGAAACACAGGATAGCCTCGGGAGGGCCTGGATCAAAACCCACCAGCCCAGAACTTTATTCAAAAGGGCTTTTTATAACAATGCCAAGGGGCGGGGCAAAAAGACCTCCCCCTGCTAGATATTACCAAGTGTAGCCCCTTCCAAACACCTGCTACCCAGGCCCATTACCCAGTCATCCTCTTATGCAGACCTACTGGGTAAAGCCACTAGGAAACCTCCATGGGCTCCAATAGCTGGACAGTAGGGAGGCAGAGGAAAGAAGATCTCTGTGAGTTTGAGGCCAGCCTGGACTACAGAGTGAGTTCCAGGACAGCCAGGGCTACACAGAGAAACCCTGTCTTGAAAAACAAAAACAAACAAAACCAAGCTGTAAGGCATTTTCTTAATTAGTGACTGATGGGGGAGGGCCAAGCCTGTTGTGGATGGTGCCATCCCTAGGCTGGTGGTCCTGGGTTCTATAAGAAAACAGGCTGAGGAGGCCAGTAAGCAGCACCCCTCCATGGCTTCTGCATCAGCGCCTGCCTCCGGGTTCCTGCCTTGCTTGAGTTCCTGTCTTGACTTCCTTCAATGATGGACTACAATGTGGACGTGTAAGCTGAATAATTCCTTTCCTCCTGAACTTGCTTTTGGTCATAGTGTTTCATTGCAGCAATAGAAACCCTCACTAGGACAGGCCATTTGAGTTGCCATAGACATTTACATGGAAAGGTTTCCTAAAGCCAAGCTAGTGAGCCACACCCGTAATCTCAGCACTCAAAAGATAGAAACAGGGGAATTGCCACAAGTTCAAGGCCAACTTAGTTTATACGTGGAGTTCCAGGATAGACAGGACTACCTCAGGAGACTCTATCTCAAACACAAAGGCGTATCCCCTCCTGATACCTTATAGGAAAGGAAAGTAAGACACATAAGTGTGGCATAATCCTGTCTCTCCTCTTCAAAAAACACAAAAATAAAAATTTCCAAACCCAGGCCTAGTGGCATATACATATAATCCTAGCGTTTGAGAGGTTGAGGTAGGAATGTTGTAAGTTCAAAGCCAGCCTTTGCTACACAGCAAGTTCAAGTTAAGCCTGGGCCACATGGTGAGACCTTGCTTCGAAAAAACAATACAATCATCACAGCAATCATATTTTCAAATATATGAATACATTGTTTAAAGATAGACATTTTTCAGGCCAGGTATAGTGTTGACCACCCATAATGACAGTTTTCTGAAGTCTGGGGGAGAGAATTACGAGCTTGAGTCAGCCTGGGCTACACAGTGAGAGTCTATCACACAAACAAACATATATAGGGGCCTGGAGAGATGGTTATATGTGGTTTTGTGTGTGTTAAGAGCATAAGATGGTTATATGTGGTTAAGAGCACTTGTTGGTCTTACAAAGGACCCAATTTGGTTCCCCAAACTCACATGGTGGCTCCCAACAATCCATAACTCATTCTAGGGAATCTGATGCCACCTTCTGAACTCCATAGGTACCAGGCATGCACATGGTACACATACATACATACATGCAAGCAAAACACCCATACACATAAACAAATCTTAAAAAGTTCAGTACATATATATATATATATATATATATATATATATGCTGTGGGATGTTCTGTATGGCAAATGTGTTGCTCTGATTGGTTAGTAAATAAAACACTGGCCAGTAGTCAGGCAGGAGGAAGTATAGGCGGGACACAGAGGAGAAGAATTCTGGGAAGTAGAAGGCTGAGTCAGAGACACTGCCAGCTGCCACCATGACAAGCCGCATGTGAAGATGCCGGTAAGCCATGAGCCACGTGGTAAGGTATAGTTTTATAGAAATGGGTTAATTTAAGATATAAGAACAGTTAGCAAGAAGCCTGCCACGGCCATACAGTTTGTAAGCAATATAAGTCTCTGTGTTTACTTGGTTGGGTCTGAGCGGCTGTGGGACTGGTGGGTGACAAAGATTTGTCCTGACTGTGGGCAAGGCAGGAAAACTCTAGCTACACACACACACACACACACACACACACACACACACACACACACACGTTTCAAAATACATAGTTCCTAAGCATTATCTGGGAATTGGGCCAAAGGAACATGATCTGTTCAAATCATGAAGGAACAATACCCAAATGGCTTCACACAATCCTCAGAGAACTGTTTAAGGGAAATTCTCACTTAGAATAATGTGGCTTATCTTTTCTCTTTGGAATACAGCTGTCTCTTAAAACACACATAACCCCAGTGTAATAAAGAGGGGCAACTTGTCTTAAAGGTTTTTCTGTATTGTTAGTTGACAATGAATTTGGTCACATTGAAGGGCTGATTGGATATTGTTTCTCAAAAAGTTATTTTCAAAAATAAATAAATCAGAATTGTGGTTCAGGGAGAAGGTCCATAGGGTCTAGGAGGTCACCACTAAGCTGATGACCTGACTCAATCTCAGGGCCATGAGTCGAGGAGGGACTGAGACAACTCCCATCAGTTCATCAGTTGTCCTCTGACCTCCAAACAGGAGCTGTGACAGGCATATCTTCTTCCCTCATCACACACACACACACACACACACACACATACACACACACACACACACACACACAAATGTTACAAAAAAGTGAGGTTTGGTTTTTTTGTTTTGTTTTGCTTTTGTTTTCATTTTTTCAGAATGCGAAGCCCTCCTTAAAGCCAGGAGGCTGTTATTTTGTATTTCCCAGCTGACACAGAAAGGAATCTTAAGCTTTTTTGACACAATCCTTCAGCCGTCTTGAATTCTTACAGTAACAAAGTAAATTCTGGCTTCCTTTACAATCGCCAGAAATGTCTCTGACACCTGAGCACCAATGAGTTCTCTTTGTAATCCAGTATTAAAATCTCAGTAATGACCTCCTGGGTCAGATGACCTCTCTTGGAAGTCACTTTTCTACTTAGGAAATAGTTTCCCTTTTTTTACTTTTCACTTGACATGGGGATAATGTTGTTGTAACACAGGAATAGAACTAATTCACTACAATGCTGCAGGCATATCTGCCTGCTGTGAGATTCTACAAAGAAAGCTACCTCTGTGAGCAAAGACTTCACAGGAAAAGAAATGGCCTCGGAGCAGGGGAGTGATACAGCTACTCCTCTATCTGGGTAATTGGTATTTTTGCTGCTTTGTAATATTCTATGATGCAATAGCCACTTGAAAAAAACAACACAACTGCTTGTTGTTCTCTTTTGAATAACAAAAGGGCACATCTTAACTCTTAGAAGAAAAACACTCTCCTCATTAAACCAGTTAAAAAGACCAACAGCAATTTCAAAACAACATCTTAAAGCAACTTGGCGGAATTTCCCCCGAAGAAGAAAAGTTCTTTTCCAAGTCTCGCTATCAGCAAGACATTTTTCTCTTTTTGTCTAGGTTTAGCGGAGAAACTGATCTGCGTTACGGACCTGCATGGCAACCGTGGGAATGAAGACATTAATAATGAAAAGATGCTTTCAGTTCCCTTAACTCAGCAGGATGACACGATGTGCCATAGGCACAAACACTGAATAATTTAAGTATTTGTGTAGTTTTATTTTACATGTCATGTGGTTCTTAATCCTACTAATCTTATCTATTATACATAAAGTGCTGGATGTGTGTGTCCTTAACTTTTTTCATTATAGTGGAAAGAATGGACATATCTCAAATCTGAGGGCTGTTATGATTTAGCCGAAGGATGAATATTAGTAAAACAGTAATTTTATTCCCTAACCTGGTACACCAAGTTTCCCAGTTTAAAATGCTTTAATTAATGTAGATTCTTCCTTTGAATGGAGGGCTTGGGGTGGTGGTCTGTTCTTTAACCTCTTGCCTTCTTTTGAGAACAGTAATTGGCGGTCTCAACTGCAGGCACAGACCAGAGGCCTCCGAAGCAGACAGGGTTATGGTCAAACAGCGCTCTTCCCATTACTTCCTACCCTGTTCTAATTTCATAACCACCCTACAGACCTGAATGCAGGGCTGGTAAGAGGCCTTGGGGAGAACTACCTTCCTTTCTTTTGAAAGCTGTGGAAAATTATTGGTCCCCAAGTTAGCTGTGCCCTTAGCTGTTGATAGATACTTCATAGACTTTCTGGGGCCAGGCTCAATCCGACCAAGCTGAATCACTGCTGGCTTAGCATGCTCGCACGGGCGACTGCTGCCGTTTCACTAAGAAAGTGAACTATTTCTTAGCTGTGCTTGCCACTCTGTTGGAGCCCACTAGGTTTCCCAGTGGCTGTACCCAGCAGGACTGCATAAGAGATTGATTGGACCACGGGCCTGGGTACCAGGGGTTTGTATGGGTCTAACTAGCAAGCGGGAGGTCTTTTGCGCCACCCCTTGGCATTGTTATAAAGAGACCTTTGGAGTAAAGCTCAGGTGGGTGGATAAGGATCCAGGCTATCCTGCGTTTCTCTCTCTTTATTTCTAGCTAAGTCTTAGCCCTCATTCCTCAAGAGTCCCTGGGGTAAATAAATGTGGGGGCTGGTCCCCCCACACCACCCAATCCAACAAACGGTATCTGAACTCACCCTCACCTGTTGCCCCCAGTCCAGAGTTCTCCATGGCTCACACCTCCCTTCACCCAAGAGACTCCCGCAGCCTGTTTCAGGGGCTCTGGACCTTCACGGTCATGGTTGCCCCCTGGATGTTCCACGTGCCCCGGCTGGGAATGGAGCCTCGGAGTTGAAAAACACGCTCCATTGCAAACTCTCCCTTCTCTGTGCTGTCCCCATGGCCTTTCATCACAAAAGAATCCACACTACAGCTCCTGCCCCACTTGAGTGCAGGCTCATCCTTCAACTAATGTGATGGTGTCTCTCTCCTCCTCTCTGCCCTGCGGCAATAGTTCCCTGCTGTGTTCCCAAAGCTGGACCTTTGGCCTCCTTAGTGCTCCTGTCACTTCGCTCCTCTGTGGCATTTCTTCCTGCCATGCCCTTCAGGACATTTTTTCCCCTCTTGGTACATTAGTACATTTTCCATTATTTTCTTCTCCTAGTAATAAATTCAACTCAAAATAGTCAACTAATGGTGATTGTTTTTAATGAATGAGTGACTTTAGAGATGAATTGTTTGAAGTTCCCAAAATGTGCCTCGCGATTTCCAGACCCCGTGGCTGTGCTCAAGATACCGTCACCTGTGCCCGGAACCATTTCTAACCTCTAGTCCGCTCCTCCCGGTTCTACACGGCATACACACTTGCCCATGAAGAACCAGCCTCTGTGTGCTTCAGATGTCTGTGCTTGCACTTCTTAGGACCATCCCTTTGCTTGTCTGTCTGTGACTTCTTCTAGAAAAGAGTTTTTATCAGACATGATCTATTTTTATGGGTGTGTGTGCATCATGAGCATGTAGTGCCTCCGGAGGCTGTAAGAGGGTGCCAGAACTCCTGAAGCTGGAGTTTAGAGACCTATGTAAGCCACCACATGAGTGCTGGGAACTGAATCCCTCCCGGGTCCTCTTTGAGAACAGCAAGTACTCTCTCACAAAGCCATATTTCTAGCCCCTATGAAAGATTTCTTAGGGGTAGGAATGCTTTGTGCAATGCATTTATTCTAAAGTTGTGGGTACAAGATTGAGTTGTGTTACATCTTTTAAGAATGTAGCTCTCAGCTGGACGGTGCTGGTGCAGGCTTTTAATCCCAGCACTTGAGAGGCAGAAGCAGGTAGATCTCTGTGAGTCTGAGGCCAGCCTAGTCTACCTAGTGAGTGCCAGGACAGCCAGGGCTACATAGAGAAACCCTGTCTTGAAAGAAAAAAAATGTAGCTTTCTATTAGTATGAACATATTTAACTAAGTTTAACTATATAGGACTTTCTTTTATTACATAGATGATATACTTGGGACTTAAGATAACATTTCTTGGGGATGGAGAGATGGCTCAGAGGTTAAGAACACTGGCTGCTCTTTCAGAGGTCCTGAGTTCAATTCCCAGCACCCATATGGTGGCTCACAACCATCTGTAAATGAGATCTGACGACCTCTTCTAAATAAATAAATCTTTAAAAAAAGATAACATTTCTTAAAATCATAACTTACAGATAAGATTTTATCATTAAAATGAACATTTGGAGGCAATGTTTACAATAAAACATCAGTTTATATGGTTGACTGCATTATTTTGGCTTCAGGTCACCATAGCCTGCATGAAATGTTTTAGTTAAAGGACATTTTTCAAGGCTGGGACCAAGGCTCTGAAAAACTTAAGAAGACTTTGTAGACTTGAATGTTGCATTAAAACACAAATCATCTGAAAAAAAAAAATACTACAATGCTCATTGGAGTGGATGGGTCTCTCCTCCTAATACATACTTTGATTTGCACATCAATTTTGGTACGTGTTCAAAACCGCCAATGCAACTGTCGTGAAGAAAGAGAATGGTGCAGTGACCTTTTTTCTAGGTAATGTTGTGTTTCTCCACAGTAATGGAAGTCTCCAAAGCAGACGGGGGCAGCTGCTTCTCAGGGTTCCCACCGGAGAAACCTTTGAAGTTCCGGGAGTGGCTAATGGTTCCTTTGATCCTCACTGACTTCTTGCACTTCAAGGAGCTTTGGAGGAGAGCGGTTTTGCTTATCACTGGGACCTATTGTTAAGCAAAAGAAAAGCAACTTCCTAGATTTGTCGAGGTAACTAGAGCAGGTGAGGGGCTTTTCCTGGCCAGCTGTGGGAGCTGCTGCATAGAGCCTGACGCATCCCTTTGGCCTAGTTTCTAACTCATTTGGAAATGAGTTAGAGTTACAAACACATTTGCAAATTGGTTAATTATCATGACATTCATGCTGGTATAAAGATTTTTAATTCTTGGCCCTTTAACAAACATAATACATGCTCATTCAGAGAAAACACTAAAAACTCTAAAGAAAAAAAAACATTTTACACAGAATAGCCCTCAAAGACAATTATATTATAGGTCTTATATTAGACCAGGCTGGCCTCAAACTCACAGAGACCCACCTGCCTTGCCTCCTGAGTGCACCACCGCAGCCATCTACTTCATATATCTTAATTAAATACATAATATATTTTATATCAATTTATTTCAAATCACGCAGTTTGTATACTTAAAAAATATTTTTTGGAAAGGAGAACCTGAAGCAGGCTTTATTCACAGCGAATATAATTGTGTATATAGCTGGGTGGTGATGGCACACACTTTTAATCTCAGCACACAGGAGGCAGAGGCAGGTAGATATCTGAGTTCAAACCAGCCTGGCCTAGTGGAGCAAGTCCAGGACAACCAGGGCTACACAGAGAAACCCGGTCTCAAACAACAACAAAATTGTGTACATTAAAAAAAAAATAGTCCCAAGTTCAATCACTGAGCATACTTTTCATTCATTAATTAGACAATTAAATATATGTTGGACACCAATTAATAAGTAGCTAATATTAATTAAAATAAGTGAATATTTTCTTGTGTCTTTAGAGATTATT
Source organism: Peromyscus maniculatus bairdii (assembly GCF_049852395.1). NCBI lineage: Eukaryota > Metazoa > Chordata > Mammalia > Rodentia > Cricetidae > Peromyscus > Peromyscus maniculatus. The sequence continues at coordinate 46,999,387 of NC_134860.1, read as the reverse complement.
TGTAATCATTAATAAATCCTATTTTATTCACTTATTATTAGAGATGTCTCTAAAGTATTAGAGATAAATCAATATATCAAAATTGACCCTCCCCCATAAAACATTTGAAAAACAATTTTAAAGTACAGAGGAGTGGGGTAGTGAGAGAGAGAGAGAGGGAGAGAGAGAGAGAGGGAGAGAGAGAGAGAGAGAGAGAGAGAGAGAGAGAGAGAGACAGACAGACAGACAGACAGACAGACACAGACACATAGGACAAAATTGAGAGACTGACACCAGACACAATACTCCTAGCATCCCCTGGACCACCATCATCACAAGATTCTCGTATTAATTTCAATATGATCAGGATATCTCATTTATTCACTCGCTGCTCCGTTACATTGAATGAACAACTGTTGCTTCCCTGCTGAGCACTATCGGGTGCCAAGGAGAAAAGGGAAAACTTAGCTCTGCCCTCACAAAGCCCAAAATCTGGACGAAGAAGAGAAGAGGAGACTTAAGGGTGGGAGGCTGGGGTGTGCAACATACAGTTTAGTGCTAAACTACTATCCTTGAATGCATGAGAACCTGGATTCTGTCCCCAGCACCACAGAGATTTCAACAACACCCAGAGCAAATTACACTAGGGAGAGCCGTGCCAGGAAGAATGCCAGCAGCACGGACCGTGGAGACTTCCAAAGAAAAGCAACATGGTATCAGAGACTTAAAGGGTAGGCAAGAGTTAAACCAGAGAAAAGGCACATCTGTTTTAACCCAAGTGACCATGTGCGCGCGCATGTACGCACACATGGATGCATGTATGTGCACCAAATTTACATTTCTACTGGAATGTATGATTACCTGCTTTAATAATTAGACAACATTGAAAAGAAAATTTGGCTCACTGAATACACAAGGAATTTTTTTTAATTAATAAAAAATGTGAATGTTTTATACATAGTAACTGAGACAGCAAAGAGAGAAACTGACTGGAGATATTAAGGCAAAGTCTCTCCGGTAGGCTAACTGACTGCATCTTCCATCACTTGGGTAGTATTGGGGCTTAGTATCTGGCTCTTGAAATTCTTTGACATTATTGGGGGGGAGCAGGAAATAAGGTATATAACTATTTCTCCTTGATTCTGGTTCTCCTTAATATTAGGCCATAGTATTTTATAAATGATGTTGGGGGTTAACCTCATTTCACAAGTCATAACACTGATCTGTGTCATTTTTCGTGATTTAGTTTTAAAGTTAATTTAGGAGTCAATGAATTTTAGATAGAAAAGTTAGAACATTAAATCAGTAAAAAATGATGATTTAGCTAGAGAAAACACAAGAGGGCAATCTTGCGCAGCAATAAAATGTTTGCATAAGATGAAACGTAAGTCATTGTTTTTCATCGACTGTGAGTTTTTCCATAGGAGATGCTTACAGACTTGTTAATATGTATTGTCTTGTTGTTAATTTATAGAAAGGTAAATTTGCAAGGAAATTTAGCATTGATATCCATATAATGAATTCTGGATTGGAATTGTGCTGATCTTGTTTATAAATCTTGAGGGGAAAAACCACTGAATCTATATTTTATTTGACTACTGTATTTGTTGGCTTCAATTTTTAGAAAAGCAAGGAGATAGATATGATATAGAAGGCAAATAGAACAATTCTTCTTTTCTATAGGATTTGGTAAAAAATATCACATACATATAAAAATAAAACTCTGTGTGTGTGTGTGTGTGTGTGTGTGTGTGTGTGTGTGTGTGTGTGTAGTCTGATTTATTCTGTGATGGGTTTCACTATGTTGCCTAGGCTCCTCTCCTGCCTCAGTTTCTTAATTCAGAGATTATAGACCTGTGCTACCATGCCCAGTAAGACTTTTATTCTTTTATTCATTTTGTTTTTCTAATTATGGGTGTGTGTGTACACATGAGTACAGGTGTAGACAGACAGCAGAAGAGAATCAGATCTCCTGTAACTAGAGTTACAGGTGGTTGAGCACTGCCATGTGGGTACTGGGAACTGAACTCGGATCCTTTGGAAGAACAGTACGGGCTCTTAACCCGTAATTCATCTCTCTGGCCCAAGGCTATTTTTAATAAATAACTAAAGAAAGAAAATATCCCAATGATTTGGTGAAGAAAAAGTGTATGGTCTTTTAGCCACCTCCTGAGAGTTTCCTGACACTTAAGTAAAATATCTAGAAAAGATGGTCATGAGAAAATGGCAAGTTCCAGGCGATAACACTCCTGAGCATGAAAAGCCCCTTCTGGATGTTGACTTGCAGATGCAGTACCAGCTTCCATGCACCCTATCTAAACAGATTTGGGGTTTCTATGGCAAGGAGCATAGGGAGATGGGGGGAGTAGAAGCAGGCGTCATTCTGATAATATTGATAGAAGAACGTCGTAAGATTCAATGACCAAGTCCTGGTACTAAAGAGCAGCGTAGCACTGTAGCTAATTGTGGGTTTGGATCCTCAGTTTCTACCATAACTTACTGTGGGCATAGAGCCTGTTTCTTCTGACCCACTCTGTGCCTTATGTTCCTCATTTGAATAATGCAGTTTTATGGTGAAAACCCATCATTCCATCATGGAAAGGTTAGAAACTTAAGTCAGAAAATGCTTGTGGCAGTGTCCGGTTCAAGGTAAGCTTTGGTTAGGCATTTTCTCTTCTACAAGACAACCTTGAGAATCCCTAAAGAAAGTTAAGGTCCAGCCATCAGAATACAGGATACAGGTAAGAATCCAGCTGGAGGAAGAAGGGGAGATTAGCACGGGCTATGAGACAATCAATTCAGATTAGAGCTATTTTCCCCACCCACACACTTTTTTTTGGTTTGGTTTGGTTTGGTTTTTCCAGACAGGGTTTCTCTATATAGCTCTGGCTGTCCTGGAACTCACTCTGTACAGGCTGGTCTCCAACTCACAGAAATCTGCCTGCCTCTGCCTTCTGAGTGCCATGATTAAAGGCATGTGATTAAGCCACACCCAGCTGCCATTTTTTTTAAGATACACTTGGCCTTTCTTAAGTTCCTAAAGAGAAGGAATGGGAAATTAGCAGCAGATATACACACACATATGCACAATATATAATATATATAAATAATATATAACATACATAATATATTACACACACACATATATGTATATATATGTATATATATATATATATATATATATATATATATATATATATATAGAGAGAGAGAGAGAGAGAGAGAGAGAGAGAGAGAGAGGTCCATATTTATTGTAGGCTGGACTTGTCTGTGAATTGTTGCTAAGAATGACCTTGAGTATTTGACCCTCCTGCTTCTGTCCTGCAAACATTACTGGTGTGTGCCACTACTCCCCATTTATGCCATGATGGGGATTGAAACCAGGGCTTTATGCATGCTAGGTAAGCACATTATCATCTGAACCTCATCCCCAGCCCATAACTGTAACAACTTAATGAGTGTGCAAAGAGTGACTTATGGGACCTATGTAGAAAACCACACCTACTCGCTCCTCCATTTTGAGAGACCCTTGCTCTGTCCATAAGAGCCTTCATTAAGGAGCCTCAGCGTCCAAAATGTCTGTTGACAGGATCTCAAGTAGCACTGTTTTAATAAGGGATGAGTTTTCCAAGAGGACAAACGAACTATGCAGCGCTTTTGGGGAAGTTGCTTTAACAAGGCTTATGTCTACCATGGACAATATGACGTTCAGTGAAAGACAGTTCTGTCAGGTCACCTCCATACCCTCAAATAGTCTCTATTTGGGGAAGAAAGAAAACTGAAATTAGAAAGGAAAAGACCACAGTTCAGTTTGTAGAACTGTCCCTTGCTACTTTCAGAGAACAGACGAGGCACATGCTGAAGTCTTCTGTTCTTTCCGCGAGACTCCTCACATTTTCACGGTTGCTTAGAGTGTCTGAGTGGGAAGCAAATGTGTCATTAAGAATACTATTAGCCATACTATAAGTTGGGAATGTAACTCAATGGTAGAGCAATTGCTTTGCCTGAATGAGGCCCTAGGCTCCATCCTCAGCACTGAAAAAAAGAAGAGAAAAACTATTAGCTTTGCATTATTCCACCTAGATTTTGGGTTTTATCATTTACATGCTTGTTCACGTTTCTACACAGATCCTTTCCCAGCATCTGAAAACCTTTCTATCATATCTATTAGGCACTTGAGCAAACTTGAATTCCATTGGGCAAGGAGAGCAGACAAATAAGTGGAAAGGATTTTTACTAGACTGTCTGTTTAACTAGATGATAATGCAAGTTTGTCTTGATGAGTTACTTACAGTTGGCAGCTTCATCTTTTCATGTTCTGACATTTAATCTCCAGTTCTGAGAGGACCATACAGACCAAATTTACAAGTGTGTGCGTGTGCGTGTGCGTGTGCGTGTGCGTGTGCGTGTGTGTGTGTGTGTGTGTGTGTGTGTGTGTACACTAAAGGAAACACAAACCTTGTCCTACATTTGCTTCAAGGAGAGAAACATTTATTCGACAAACACCTGGATAACTTATTATTGAGTTGAACTGTGAGTAAGAAAGCTCTGGGGTCTACAGAACATATGTGGGTGGGCATGAAGGTTATGGAGAAAGACTCATTTTTATGGAGTAGGAGGACAGTGTCTCACTATATAGCTCAAGATGGCCTGGAATTCCCTGTCCTCCTCTCTCGGTCTCTGAGTGCTGAGATTACTGACATGTGCCACCAAACCTGGATAGAACATTGTTTTACATTTATAACTTAGATTTTTTATTTCATAAATATGTGTTATGTGGTGGCATTTTATTCAACTGTAAAGAAAAATGAAATCATGACAATTTCAAAATATTGGAACTGGACATCACTGTGAGTAAAATAAGTCAGACTCAGACAAATAGCACATTTTTTCATATGCAGAACCTATATTTAACTCGTGTGTGTGTGTGTGTGTGTGTGTGTGTGTGTGTGTGTGTGTGTGTAAACTAGACAGGGGACTATGAGAAAGGAGATGTGGCTGAGGTGGAAAAGAAGATAATAGAATATCTGTGTCATGAAGGCAGAAGGAGAGGTATTTGGGTGAAGAAGGGAACCAATAAGAGAGGACAGGCAGGGAAGGAAAGGGTAGTGGGAGAGGAGGCTGCATTATAATAAAGTGTGTATGAAACACACGTGTGAGAAATGCCATAATGAACCCCACTCCTTTGTGTGCTAACTTAAAACAACACTGAACTGTCTTCCAGCAGTTTGCTGTGGTCACCTCAACAGTGGAGAAGTCTACTCCACAGCCTTGCTCTTTATGGTCTGCTTTTCACAGCTCTCCAACATCAAAGTCTACTTCTTCCTATACTTGTCTACAAGTCAGTTTTGATTGTTGATACTTTTTTTTGTGTGACAGAGTTTCTCTGTGTAGCTTTGGAGCCTGTCCTGGATCTTGCTCTGTAGACCATGCTGGCCTTGAACTCAGAGATCCGCCTGGCTCTGCCTCCCGAGTGCTGGGATTAAAGGCGTGCACCACCAATGCCAGGGCTGTTGATATATTCTTTTTATTCTTTTCTTGAACACACTGACATTGTGTGTCAGTTCTATGAATGAAGAGTTTTTTCAGCCTAGAAGCACCATATCAGTGCCTTTTTTTAAATTTTTTTTTTTTTAGCTCAAGTCTCTAACTCCACAGGTACCTCAGTGTACCCACAAACTCAAGGCAAAAGTGACGTAAACCATTAGGTAGTTGATGTAAGCACTCATCAAATTCCTGGGCCTTTAGAAGGAAGGAACAGTGAAGAGCAGTGCCAAGTGTGATGTACAAAAAAAAAAAAAACAAACAAAACAATAGCATCATTATTGACGATAGCCAAAAGGTAGAAGCAACTGATCAACACGTAGATGGACAAACAACAAATTATTTAAACATACAATGGAGTACTCCTGGGCCTTTTAAAAGATTGAAGTTCCAATACATGCTACAACATGCATGAAACTTAAAAATATTGTGTTCATTAAAATTTAGTCATACACCAAAGGCCAAATGTCATAAGATTTCACTTACTTGAAGTATCTACAAAAATCTAAGTGGTAGTGACAGAAATTATGATCATGGTTACCAGGGGCTAAGGAAGAAAGTGAAACTATCCCCCATGGCATAGTTTCTGTTTGAGATGATGAAGATCATGGGGAAATGGATAACAGTGACGGAGACAGAGTAGTTTGAGTCTGATGTCACTGAATTATATACTGACTGAGGGTGAGAATGGTGCATTTTATTATCTAGCCATCACCACAAGGACACACATCTGTAATCCCAGATGAGTTGGAGGAAAACAACTGCCCAGAGTCATGATGATGGACTGCCTGCTATCTTATGGATTACAGACACCTGTGTGGTCTCACAGAGAGATCTCCATCACTGTGAGAAGTGCTTGGGTGCTATGCCTTGCGGATCTTGACAAGGAATCCATCACTGTGAGATGTGCTTGTATGTTATGCCTTGTGGATCTTCACAAGGGAAAGGCAACTGTGAGTTTCAGCATGAACGAAACTGTCCAAAGAGCTTGTTTTGTGATTTTAAAAGAGTGTAAGAGATGCTATTATTCATAAAACAATGGAAGTTGTTTACAGATATGCTTATTACATAAAATTGTATAATAGCCAACCCCCACCTGACCATCTAACAAAGGCAAACAGATAAGAAATACAGAGGTTTCCAACACTGTCTTACTGCAGATGACCCCTTTCTCTCCAGGGGCCCATGCTAACAGGGCCACATTTCATCTGAGTGTAGTTAAAACATATGAAAATCCACAGTGAAGAAAGGCCAAGATTTTGTTTTTGTTTCTCTCCTTTTACTATAAAGTCCTTGAGGACTGGCATTGTGTTTGTCTGCTTTTTATAGTCTCAGAACCTAATATAGTGTTTGGTACAAAATAAGCACTAAGTGTTGCTCATTAGAGATTGTTGGTTCTCCTAGAGAATGTTTATTATCCTGGATGGGTGGCATTGGTAGACTTTAGTCCTGGGACATACAACCCAGCCTGCAACCCATTACTAATATACTGTGTCAAACTGGATTGTGTAAAAAACACCACTGGATGCCACTTGGCAAATGCCATGGAAACCAACAGCCGTAAGGACTCAGGGACTCACAGATACAGACGGTGTGCTCAAGGCTTTCTTATCTCAGAGTTGCCATACTCAGGGGGAGGGTGTGTTAGGCACACTTTTCTGTCCTGCCTGCCAGCTCCCAAATAATCACAAGGAGACTTCTTATTAATTAGGAAAGCTCAGGCAATAGCTTAGGCTTGTTTTTAGCTAGCTCTTATAACTTAACCCATTTCTATTCTTCTATGTGCTACCCTGAGGCTCATTTACCTCATCTACATACTTCCCATCCTGCTTACTCTGTGTCTCATGGCATCTCCTAGCAACTCTGCCTTTTTTCTTCTCAGTGTTCTCTCTGCCCTGCAAAAATAATAATCCTGCCTAGCTATTGGCCATTCAGCTTTTTATTAAACCAATCTGAGTGACAAATACTCACAGTGTACAAAAAGTTTATTCCACAACAAAGGTGACATTCCCCTGTGTCAGATTTCTAGACTATATACCATGCTTCATGTGATCTCTACATAGAGCCCTACATAGCTTTCAGAAGGGGAAGTCTGAAAATGACCTTTTAGATCTGACTGTAACTATAGCATCCTTTCAAACACTGAGAAGAAAACCAGTTTGGGACCTATAGACAGTGCTGTAGAGCCAAGGCAGGATTGTTGCAATTTATAAATGTACATATGCATAAAGAATAAATTTAACATAATTTGGTTATTTGCTAAAAATGTATTTTTCTGATTGTATCATTAAGAATTAATACTTTGAAATATATTTCATCAAATAATAGTTTTAAACATAGAACACAACATGTTTTGCCTTTCCATAGTATGGGCCAGTGAACTGGTAGCTACTTGCCACCAAACCTGACTACCTGAGTTCATTACCCAGAGCCCACATGGTGGGGGAGTGAACTGACTCCTCAAGTTGTCCTCCACCTCCATTCACACACTGTGGCACGTGTAGACCAGGCCCACCATAAATAAATAAATGTAGTAAAAAGTTTTTTCCAGAAACAAGTTCATGGAAATGCATGACTCCCACTGTAGAAGAGGAATGGTCACCATTTGCCCGACTAGCTGTACCGGTATCCAGAGTGCAGAGACTACCAGTCTAGACTCTGCTGCTGTGGCCACATAGCTACCTTCACATCAACTTCCCTCAGCATGTTGGCGCTAGTGTCCGGCATTATCCCACAGCATCCCTAGATTTCAGTAGAAGAGAATGAGTAGGAAGTAAGAAAAACAACAGCTTATCAATAGGATGCACGGGGCATGCCCAGTAAATCTCAAGTACTTTGTCCAGTGTGCTGTCCAGTTCTGCGAGAGCACACTTCAAGTAAGGTGCTGTGGGATGTCTTTCTGTACACTGTGAATATATGCTTTTCCCATTGGTTAGTAAATAAAGCTGTATTGGCCTATGGCAGGGCAGGATGGAGCCAGGCAGGAAAATCCAAGAGAGATAATGAGAGGAGAAAGAAGAGTTGGGGGTAGGTGGGTGAGATGCCAAACCACCCTCCAAGGAACAACCTTTAACGGGACTCAGGTAAAACCCCGGAACACGTGGCGATACATAGATTAATAGTTATGGGTTGAGTTATGTTCTAAGAGCTAGCTAGTAAGAAGCCTGAGCCATAGGCCATATAATTTGCAATTAATATTAAGCCTCTGAATGATTATTTTATAAGCAGCTGCAGGACCATGGGACCAGAGAAACACGGGACAATGGAGCTGGGTGGGACGGGAGAAACTTCCAGCTACAGTAGGGGTTGTTGGCAAGCTGTATGACTATTCCCTCTCTAGGGAAGAACAAGTCCTGAAGCCCTCCATCAGACAGCACAGCTCAATCACTGAACCTCGGAGGGGTTAGCCTGAAGCTGTTTGCAGTATGGACTGGATGGGGAAACCTGTGAGGGTGGAACCCAGAGAAGAACACATTGCAATTGTAATTGCTAACTCTGAGAGGCCTGGAAGCAAATCTTGAATTTCCAAAGTAGGGGATCTCACTGGTTCTGAGACCCTCCACAGCCCGGGTAGGAGGACATAAAGGGGCTTGTGGTTTGCACATTCCCGAGGTCCACATGGGTCGCTCCTCTCCATCGGAAACATGGCTTGCAGGATACTTTTCCATCTGTCCATCTGACTGGGTTGCTCTGAGAGTCGCGGGGTAGTGATGATGTGTATCATTTTCGCTAAATGAGCCCCAGGGGTTGTTTGTGACTCTTCGGAAGGCCTTTCTGATTCTTTTCCATGGCATTTTCAGATGGCTTCGCAGAAACATCTCGCGTCAGGAAATGAAATTGAAAAGCGTCTTCTCATTTAAGTTCTTAAGAGCTTTTCTGCATCTTTTTTTTTCCCTCAAAAGGGCGTATAAAAGTGGGTTAATGGCCGAATTAAGCCGTGCCAGCCAGGCAGACATTGTGTGCGTCTGCGGAGGAAGCGTTCTCCCGCCGCTCGCCATTGTGCTTGCCTCGGAGATGCTTACAATTATGGAGGGGATCCAGCAACAAAAGAAAATAAAAGTCACCAGAAATAGATGAAAAGTACCATTGTGTTCAGAAGCATGGGCGGTGCACATTTCAGAATGTCCTGTTTTCTGCTCTGAGAAGAGCAGCCAGGTGTGTGAGTGGGTATCAACCATGTTGTGAGACTGAGCAAGCTCCCCGCTTTGGGACTCTGTCCTTGAGGGTATGAAACACATGTGGAATTACATTGGTCTCTTTGTTCAGACGAGTCTATCCTTGGCTCCGTCTCTCACAGCAGTTGGCTTTCAATTCCATGTTGCTGCTTGGCTTGACCCTTACTTAGCCCCTTCTGGTACATGAACACAATACAAGGTAGCCACACACACAGGCAAAGAACCAAGAGCAAAACCCTGTGAGCCGAGCAAGTTCCCTGGGATGCCCTCTAGCTAACAGACAGAGGTCTACCATCTTGCAGAGAAGACATCTGGAAAAAAACTAGGGAAGTCCAAATCCAAATGCCAATGCTAAAAGCTGCTTTGACGCACCCTAGACTTGTTATACAGAGCGTTTTTGTTACGTATTACAGCAGCCATGTACGCTCAAGGTTTGTAGTATTCCACAGGAGGCCACGCCAGGGCAGCAGACTGAGTGCTAATTGCGAGGTGGGTCCTGAGCGCAAAACTGGGTTCAAAGTGTGAAAAGATGAAATGAAAGAATGTTGGCACCCAAGCTAGGCACTCTCAACTGACCTTTTCTCAATGTGGGGCCATGCATTTGAGCCCGGCCTGCATCCACTGCCCTCTGGAAGAGTTAGCCATCTGTTGACTGAGAGGAATTTGATTTTGTTATCAAAATGGCTTTTGTACACAGGGCTCTATACTTAGCTCAGCATTGTTAGTACCTTTTGTTGGCAGGAGCTAAAGTATTCCCTCGGCGATGCAATTATCTTCCAGACTACAAAAATGTGAACCTCTTAACGGCAAACATTAGGCTAGGAAAATCTACACAAATGATGCTTTATAAAAAAAAATAATAAACAACATTTACTCTTGCATCAAGAACATTGAGAGGTAAAGGTCATCTTTAAAGGCGCTTTCTGTGAGATAAAGTAATGGGGAAGAAAAAGCATTTAGGACTCCTCTTTCTACATATGATGAGTACTCAGGAAATACATTTATTTAAAGAAATGGATATGTGGGTAGAGAGATGGCTCAGCAGTTAAGAGCGCTGGCTGATCTTGCAGAGGACCTGGATTTAGATTCCCACCACCCACATGGCAGCTCACAGCCATATGTTGTTAGTTCAGTTCCAGGGCACCTGATGCCCTCTTCTATCTTCCAAGGGCACCAGGCATGCTTGTGATACACAGACATACATGCAAGCAAAACACCCATACACATAAAAATAAAAAACAATTAATGGATATGGAGGTTGGAGACATGGCTCAGAGATTAAGAGTATATACTGCTCTCTGGTAGAAAACCAAAGTTAAGTTCTTTTTTTTTTTTTTTTTTTCTCTAGCAGCTTAGAATTTTTATTAAAACAATCACTTAAATTACAATCACCCCCACCCCAAATAGAAAACAGCTTTATGTTCTGGGCCCAACAGGAGTGACATGGGCCTCACAGGAAGAGCTGTTTAATAAGAGAACAGAGGAATGGAAGCCCACGGGCGCTGGCTTGGCCTCAGGCACCTGGGGGAGGCTGGATCCCCCCAAAGTTAAGTTCTTAAGATGGCTCACCACTGCCTATAACTCTAGTTCTGCCCTCTTCTATCCTGTGGGAGACCAGCTCCCACATTTTCTTCTCAGGGTACTCTTGGAGAGAGAAGTGAGAAATATTAGGTAGAAGGACAGAGGGGAGAGAAACAGATAGAAACACAGGATAGCCTCAGGAGGGCCTGGATCCTTATCCACTGGACCCTCCTGTATCATCCAAAGGGCTATTTATAGGTATGCCAAGGGGTGGAGCAAAAGACCTCCCCCTAGCCCAGCCAAGTGTAGGCCCTTTCAATCACCTAGTAACCATGCACATGGCCAAGCCATCCTCTAAATGCTGCCCTGCTGGGTAAAGCAAGCTCAGATCTCACTAGGAAACTTTTGTGGGCCTCCACACTATCCTCGTTGGGCACTGCACTCATGCACAGGCATGCACGCACACAACACACACAATTAAAAACACTTTAAAAAAGAATGTATATGGCTATATTAACACATGTACATATATATCAATAACTCACGCTACTAAGCTTTGTAGAAAACAATCCATTCCCATTTCCCTCTTTTCCTTCTTTCCTGTTTTTTCTTGATTTTTCTTTTATTTCCATTTTCCCTTGCTGAATTTTCTTCCTTTTCTCCTTTCATTTTTTCCCTTGAGACAGGGTTTCTTTGTGTAGCCCTGGCTGTCCTGGAACTTACTCTGTAAACCAGGATGGCTTCAAACTCAGAGATTCCCCTGCCTCTGCCTCCCGAGCGCAGGCATCAAAGGTGTGAGCCACCACCACCCAGCTTCTCCTTTCAGTTTTTTTTTCCTCCTTGGTTTCCCCATCACATTTAATACCTATGACTCTACATGTAAGAGTTAGTAAGTATTTCAGAAAATATTACACATACATCAAATCGTTCTCAAACATTTGAAACAAAACTTCCCAAGCCCTGTACCTGTTAAAATTAAAAAAAAAAAAACACTGAGAAGTTGATCTGATTTTCCCCCTTATCTTTATTTTGCTTTAAGTTTCCAATAAACAACTCCACCTGTCTTACAAATGCCATAATGTAAACATAAAATAAATCATGAGATGAGCATCTGGAAATGTAAAAAAGAGTGTTACATCACTTCAGTTGGACTGCTGCTCTTGCTCTGCTGTCCCCAAGGACAGAACAATTGACGAAATGGCTGCTCGTCTTGGCCCACTTTGCTTCATAGGAATATGGACATTACAGAATAAGAATGACTTGTGATAGGGAATATAACAGTCATGAGTAAGCTTTCTAGGAAAGAAAAATGCTACGTGTAGATAAAAGCCAGACACGTGCTAGAAGAGGGAGCATGGTGACTTCAAAGGATGTTCCCTGAGCAGCTGTAATTCTGCTTTAGGGAAAAAAACTGCAGGAACTCAAGCATCCTGAGAACATTCCAGATTAGCTTCCCAGTTGGGCAGAAAGCAGTTAAAGGCCATGAAAAGGGCAGTAGAAGGAGATCATAAATTCATCTCCAAAGTATTCCTTTCTCTAGAACTCATTTCTCAGATAAAATTTGACAGAGCGCTCGGCATCCTCTCCCCTCCCCTGCCAGGAACTGAGTTTATTAAATGATAAGTATTCACATGGAGGAAGAGCAGAAGACATAGCGGAGTTACAATTTATAAATGCATTAAATATCAGCGGTTACACCAGAAGACGCTGTCATTCTTTCCTTAAGCCTTTGATTCACAAAACCTCACCAACTCCCCATCTTCCTCCTTACTTTTGCTCTAGCATCAAGGCTGATTCATTAGCCTCTTCCCCCTAATGGATAACTATCTGAGACTTCTTGTGAGTGCCTCAAGGAGGGCATCTTTATTGCAGGCAGACTGGGGTGCAGACGAAGCATTGTTTGGAATTTATACTTCAATACAAACACAATATCACTTTGTGTTGAACTAGAACAAAGCTAACCCCCCTTTGAGCATCCACATCCATTGCTCTCTTTTCTTCCTTTGCCTCAGCAATGCCATTTTTATTCTACAAACCTCAAAAGTTATTGCTGCTGCTGTGCCCAGCATATGTCTGCTAAGATTGCAAACTTCGTTTTCTCCACGGATCCCTTCCCTGCCAAATGGAATCTGGGTTTTTGCTGTACACTGGGGCTTGCGTCTCCCCTGCTCTTGCCGTGTAACGCAGCTCATCGATAGTCCAAGAGTTACTCATCAATGAGGACAGTGATGGTTGGTCCATGAGTGCCAACCTTCTATTCCTTCTGTTTCCTTAGGGGCAGCTGCAGACCCTCTCCTGCGTTAGGAAGTGTTTTGAAGAGTAAGTCGCGTCCTGCCCACCTGAGCTTTAGCACGGCAGTGAAGCCTGCCTTCCCTGGCAGCAGAACTGCAGCTTCCAAGGCTGAATCGTACCCCTGTTTCATCTGGACGAAAGTACTCACTATGAGGTTTAAAAACATCCCCTTCACCAAGTAAACCCACAATGAGTCCTATTTGTGTGCTGATGGAGAACCCTTACAATAGCCAGTGCAGGAGAAGTAAGGTGTGGTCAGTGGAGACCTCCTTCCGAAGGGGGATTGAAGCACAGGAAGCAGGTGAACTTGAAATAAGGTGAGCCTTAGGCTCTTCTCCGTTCCCTCTACTGCCATCTAAAGCATCTGCATTTGCAACTGTGCTTCAAGAGTTCCAGCAGGAAAAAGCTATATATTGGACTCCTAATGGGGATAACAATAATATACACTTTTTGACATTATAATGAATAGTAGTCACATGCTGTGGAATAATCTTTCTGTACACTGTGGAAATGTGTTGTTCTCATTGTTAATAAAAAGCTGATTGGCCGATATAACTAGGCAGGATTTTCGGGGCAGAGAGAATGCCGGGAAGAAGAAGGGAGGAGTCTGAGGAGTCTTGAGCCAGAAGTGGAAGAAGCAACATGGGAAGCTCATAGATGAGGTAAACGGGCCTCGGGGCATCACATAGATTAATCGAAATGGGTTTTTTAAGTTGTAAGAGCTGGTTGGAGACAAGCCCAAGCTATCAGCTGAGCATTCATAATTACTATTAAGTTTCTAAGTGGTTATTTGGGAGCGACTGCTGGGACACAGAAAAACTCCACCTACAGTGACATGATGACTGTCAACCTCAATGGTGCCTGTGTTCGAAGATGCTAATAGTTATTAGCATTGGTACTAGCTGATGGTTTTTAGCCACGCTCTTACCCTGCGAGGAAAAGTCATGAAACATGACAGAACCCACTAGCAAGAGTTTTATTGAGAAAGGGGAGAGGGATAGATGTGTTCAGGCCTGCTGAAAGGACACATGACGGGAGGGGGTGGGGAGGGACATGGGGTTTGCCTTTTAAGGACCACCCACCCTGTGCATGCGCACACAGGCCCACATGGCTACTCCACACATGCGCATAGATCACGTGGTCACGCCACCTGCGATTTATGTGACCACACAGCACATGGGCTACGTAGGATGTATGAACCGGAAATGACCAGGCAGAAATGACTAAGTGTCCTGCTGGGACATGGTCGATCATGGGGGCGTGGCTGGAATTCCTATCACTAGCTACTAATGTCTTACCTACTAAGCTACCCTGGCTCGCTATTTAATACAAAAAGTTCTGTAAGTGTAGGCTGTATTGACTCTAATAAGAAGTGAATTTCAAAAGTGTGTGTGTGTTTCCATTCAAACTTGTTATTTAATTGGCTTTGCCAAACACTAGTACTTGGTGGAAAAAAATGGGTTGTCACTTGTAGGAATCTAATTTTCTGTATTATATTGTTCTCAGCAATTCCCTTTCCTGATCTTGAGACCAAATGTTGAGGTGGTAGATGAGCAAGTAGCAATAACAAATAACAGTAAAGAATAGTAGTAATGACAATAATAATAATAAACAATGGGCCTGCACTTCGCCCTCCTTTCCCTTCCTGCATGCAGGTGAAGCTGCACGCTGGGCTAGCTTTCCACCCTAACATTATGGAGGAATCTCAGAAATCAAAACAATGCACGAGAAGGTCCGTTATGGTATTCTGCCTTACAATTGGCAGCTGGAACATCTCTCCCTTTGAACACATACTTTTTTTTTTTTCTGTCTATTGAATCCTGTGGTCTAAGACTAGATGAGCCCAATCTCACAATTTTTTTCTCACTGTTTTTGTGTTCAAAAAAAAAAAACCATAAGCATGCAGTCTAATAACTATTGGTGGGAGCATAAATTCATACATCATCTTCAGAGTTTAGTTGTATTTTTATTACAACTTTACCTGTGCAAATGTTCAATCCTGCCTTTTCACCTCTAGAGAGTTCTTTTCTTCTCCAGGAGTGTATGTACAAATACACAAAGACATGTGTGCTGGGATCATGACTACAGTGCTGCTCATCACAGAACAGTGCTGTCTTCATCCCTAAACCCTGGTTAAATCAACTCTGAGGCGTCTAGACAGCAAAATACGATACCATTGTCAAGAAGACTAAGATAAAAATGCATGAAGAAAGCCGTGATGAGATAGACACCTAATCGCTGAGTTATCTCTCTAGTGTGGGTGTGATGTAGGCCGGGACTTGTTGTTCCCATTATATGTTTTACTAATGGTTGCATTTGAAAAAATAAGAACAAATTGCCTCTTTTGAGCTCCGGTCCATTTTATTAGAGAGGGAAGGGGATGTGACAAGCCAGTTGTCACTCTTGGCCCTGTCATCTGTTGACCAAGGCAGTAAAAGATGAGGTCTTTAATGTTTGGAAACTGACACTGACTTTCTGGGTTTAAATATATCATCATTCTACTTATTGACTATGGCTTCGGAAACCATAGGTCTAAAATAGTGCCGAGTGTTTTCTAGCTACTAATTTAGATCTATCTCTGACAAATGAAGCTTTGGTCCCTCAGTAGAGGCTCTTTTGGGTTAATTTTCATGCATTCCAGCAAATGCTCCTTTTATGTTTTTAGCTCTTTTTTATTATTGAAATAATTATATCATTTCCCTCTGTTCCACTTTCTTTCTCCAACTCATCCCATACTCCTCCTCTTACTTCCTCTCAAATTCCTGGCCTCCCCCTTCCTAACTGTTATTGCTACACACACACACACACACACACACACACACACACACACACACACACACACGCACGCACTCATAAATGTAGAAATACAACTTGCTGAGTCCATTCAGGTGCTCCAAGTACATGATTTCAGGGCTGACCACTTGGTAAGGAATAAACTAAATGGGGGTCTCCTCCACAGAGGAAGGCTATTTCTCCCAACCTTAGCATCCTTTGGTTGCCTGTAGTTCTTTGTCTAAGGTTGGGGCCCTGTGAGTTTTCTGCTGTCCACATTAGCATGTCTATTGGTGTTTGTGAGTTTTCTGCTGTCCACGTTAGCATGTCTATTGGTGTTGTCCTTGTTCAACCGTATTTAGTCAACCATGTTATTAAGATGTCATGGTGAAGCTTCCCCATCAGTTTTAGGAGAGTCAGCCTCACAGCAGATTTCCTGGTCCTCTGACTTACAATCTTTGTACACCATCTTCCATGATGTTCCCTGAGCCTTAGTTGTGTTGTAGATGAGTACTCCAGATCTAAACTGTTTTTTTTAAGCAGAAGCATACACATAAACACACACACACACACACACACACACACACACACACACACACACACACACACACACACATATATTTAAAACCCTAAAGAAAGTGTTAGACAAACCAGAGCTTTGTTTGGTTATAGTAAAAAAATGGCATCTAATATTTGTCATAACAATATGCACAGATGACTGAACCCAGGGCTTTATGGGTGTGTTTCCCACTACTGTGCCTCAGTCTCAGAACCCAACATTGGTATTCTTTTGTGTGTGGTGGGGGAATGCACTGTTTGCTTGTGTGTGGAGGCCTGAGGTTGACACCAGACATGCTCCTCTATCACTCCCCACATTGTTCTTCACAACAGTCTCTCACTGGACCTGGAGATCACCCCTTCATCAAGACTATCTGACAAATAAGGTCCATGGATCTTCCTGGATCTGCTAGAATTACAGGTACACGCCCCCAGGGCAGGCTTCTGATGGTGCTGAGGGTCTGAACCCTGGTCCCCATGCTTGCAAAGCAAACGCTTTACTAACTGAGGCACCCTCCCCTCCCAGTTCTCAACATGCGTGTTTCTCAGAGAGCCACATACAGTACTGGTTTGTGTGTCTATGAAAGAGGGTAGACCATTTTTAAACTTGATAAATTCATTATTTCTCTTTTGAAATTTTTACTACATATTTATTTATTTTGAATGTACTTGGGAGGATGCATGTGGACAGTTTGCAGGAGTCAGTTCTTTCCTTTCCTCATGTGGGCCCCAAGGATCAAACCCAGGTATTCAGTCTTGGCAGCAAGCACCTTGACCTACTGAGCCATCTCCCAGGACCCTCTTTGTTTGGCCTTAGTGGTTCCATCCTCTCTACATCTTTGTGCCCTTCATGTCCGAACAGACCATGTTGAACCTGCTTCTTCTCTTGAGGTAAATCCAGTGGAAATGAGTGGCTACCTGTCATACCATGATGAAAAGGATTCTGAAGACAAACCTGGGCTACAGCAACATCATCTGTTAGACCATGGGCATCATGGTGAGCATCATCCTTGGGGCAAGCAAAAATGTTACCGCTTACCTACCCTGTGTAAGCCAAAGCCCCACACATTCACCACTGTGTTCTGGGCATAGGGATTTCTATCACTACATTGCTTAGTGTCTTTGAGTGGCTTGGGACATTACTGGAGGGAAGGGACCAGAGATTATGCCACTGATCAATGATTCTTGGTGATTTTTTTTAAAAGACTGATTGATTGATTGGTGTGTGTGTGTGTGTGTGTGTGTATGTGTGTTTACTCATGCAAGCATGTGCATGTATGTGTGGTTATCATATAAGGTGTCAGGACCAGTCGACCTGTTGAACAGCCCCTGAATAGGGGAGTGAGGATTAAGAAAAAACAGGATGAAAACAGAGACATAGGATAGATTCAGGAGGGCTCTCAGTGAATACCGCAGCTGCCTTGAATTTATTTCTCATAGTCTTTTTATACCCAAAGCAAGGGGGGCAAAAGAGTTCCTCACCATGGTTTAAGGAACAAACAAGCATAAACACCTTAATTCTCAAAACATCTAGTAACCATGCCTTTGGCCAATCATCCTGTTATTTGGCAGCCTTGAGGAGCAAAAACAAGCTTGAACTTCTTGACCGTAAGTCAAGACAGAATCAAGCCACAAGCTGGAGTCATTGTGGGCTCCCACAATAAGGCCAGGAGAAAGTGTTAGTTAGATCCCATGGAGCTGGAGATACAAGCTGTTGTTAGCCTCTCATTGTGGGTGCTGAGAACCAAACTCTGGTCCTCTGCAGCCCTCTGGGTTCTTTTTGTATTATGATTTTTACTTAGCATCTAGCTACTGACCTTCAAAGAGGATCATGGGTTTATAAAGAGGAAAATGGATGTAGCAAAAACCCAAGCATTTATTTCTTCTTGCCTTTTGTTTTTAATAAATGAAAAGAAAGACTGCAACTTCTTCCTGTGCGTTCAGAGCTATAAAGAATCATTTCCATGGCTCATTTCAAAACCATTTATGTCTCCTGATGAAACTTCATGTAGTTTCCATGGACTCCGCTCTCTTGCCTCTCCTCTGCTGTTTCCTCTCTTCTCCTTATTTCCCTCTCTCTCTTTCTGCTCCCTACTCCTGACTGGTTGTATTTTGTTACTTGACTCATCTGATGACTGATCTCTTGCTTCCAGCAGAGATGATCCCTCTTGAGGAGCTAGGATTACAAGTGTGCTCCACCATGCCTGCCTTCTTAAGAGGGTACAGGCGCAAGGACAAGAGCTGCCCGGAGATTTCTGAAATCTCACCTGAATTGATCCAAAACATAAGGAGACAAATAATGAAGGAAATTCTAGAGCATGGAGGCAAGGGTGCTTGTGGTCTGTCCAGGATGCTTTGGGTTTGAAGGACTGGTTGATTACTGTATCTGTGAGTGAGCTCCCAAGCTAAATCTTACTCTTGGAGACTAAAAAGCCTTTTATGAGTTAAAAATCTTTTGAAACCTGCTAACAAAGAGCTATGAAAATTCCACCTTTGAAGGTCATTTCACAAAGGCCTAGATCCTTCCACACTCCATCTCTACTAAGCATAGAATGAAGACACTCATCCTAAGTGTTGAAAACTCACTGAAATGCCCACAGAGACCTAAGACGTTCTCATCCTCTGTTACACATGTGTGTAGCACACATATATACAGCATTTTTCAACTAAAATAGGGATTGCAAGGTATTTCTCTCTTGGCGTGTATAAAATTATCTCTGCTACCATTTTTACCCATTTCCAGAACGTTCCATTTTCTAAAAAGCTAACTTCATGTAAGTGGTTTAGGAACTGGTGTGCAAAATACAAATACCTCTAGCCACTGTTTTCCAGGAAACCAGTGAGTTCATGCTATAAGTCACTCCCTGCATTTCACACCTTCTTCAATGAAAGCTCTGAGCTTAGCTTGGGAAATAATTCCTCTACCCAGCCAACTCAGTATCTATCCTGCTAGCGCTGTTCCCGCCCTTATCACACCCAGGCCAAGGGTGTTTGGAATGTTTAGGATCAAGAAAAACAAAACCAGTGGATCCAGATGGGAAAGGAGGTGGAGAGGAACTGAGAGGAGGAGAGGAAGGGGAAACTGTACTCAGGATCTATTTATGAGAAAATGCTAGTGTCTGGGTTCCAGAGACTCACCAGGCTGACCATGAATACATTTTTAATAAATAAGAGGATTTATTAAATACTGGCCAGGACAATGGATACTGGCCAGGTCCATACCTGAGACTCATGTTCAGAATATGGCACCAAATTACATTAGTTTGGGGCTGTTAAAGGCAAAACCCACAAGGCTCTGTACTTCCTGCCTTTGTCCAGTAAGAGGCAAGCACACATCCTGACCGTACCTCCTCCCTATGTGAGATCAAGCACATGTCCTGTGCTGTTGGGGCAAGCTTGTTTACAGAAGGGAAATCACTCCGCTTGTTGTCTTACACGAACAACAGCCCCCAGCATTCCAGAAAGTTGTCTTGGGCAAGTGGGGCTTACAGGTTAAAGGAGGGTTTTTTGTTTGTTTGTTTGTTTGTTTTTGTGTGTGTTTGTTTTATAGTTCTCTTAAGTACAATCATTTAAACTTAAAATATAACAATAGTCATCACAAAAAGAGTATTTTTAATCAAAGTGGAGGAAAAAAAGAAAACCATTCTGTTTCTCTTTAAGGTTCTTACTAGATGCCTATCTAATTTTATTTCTTCTCAAATGTCATGTATAACTCACACACTATGGGATTTATAAAAATGTAATTCAACACATTTTATTCAGGCTTATACAACCCCCACTATAAAGTATTTTCCTTGGGCTGGTGGTGTGCCTCCATGACAGAATGCTTGCCCAGCACGCAAGACCCTGGGTTGGGTCCCCAACACTGAAATTGTTTTCACCACTTCCAAAAGGAATCCAGATTCCATTAACAGTCACCTCCCCCCTCTTCCCCGCCACTCAAAACCATCGATTAGCTTTCTATTTCTGTAGGGTGGTTCACTCTGAACATATTTCATAAGTAGAATTGTGTATATAATATGTGGCCTTTGGTGACTGGCTTCTTATACTCAGTGTGTCATTGTCGGGACTCAGCCATGCTGTCGCAGAATAGGGACTTGTTTTCTTTTCATGGTTGAATGAAAAATGAAATAAAAGGAGGAGGAACTGACTACGCCTAAAGTAGGGAGAAGATGTTTATTGTAGATACAAGGGAGAAAGCAGGCCAGGCTGAACATGGCTGCAGACTAAACTGGACCATGAGAGGAGAGTGGGGAAGGAGGAGCAAGAGAGGGGCCTATAATCAAGAAAGCTGGCCTGGGCCAAGAGGCCAAAAGACTAGCATAGCCAACAGGTCTGAGTTATACAGGAATCAGAAGCTGGGGGAAGGGAAGGGACACCCAGCCCCTGGGAGGGAGAGGTTTAGGTTAGGGGGTTC